>NC_067225.1:2045000-2419166 GCF_019924925.1 Ctenopharyngodon idella
TATAATGTATTTCTATGTGTACAAGCATCTATAGTATATGTCTCAGGAAATCAACAAGCAGATGAAATATTAATATCTCCTAATCATGTTTCTACCTAAACAAAATATCTGACAGATACATAAAAACAACAGCTATAACATACTGGCAGATCAGCTTTAGCTAACCTGCTAAACAGATCTGAGTCTCAAATCATGTTACTCCGGAAATTATAACAAGGTGTTTCACACTAAACTTTTGCTGTGTCTCTCATTAGTCTTTAGTCTCAGCAGTCAGCCTAAGGGTCGCTCTAATAATTTATTGGTATTCACCAACCTGCTAATTCTAGCCATCAAAGAATGTTTAAATTCTCCTTCTTTATTTTTAGTTAACAAAAAGCTTATTGCTAACAATTAGAAAATAAAGAGTTGTTTTGTAAGAGCCACAGTCTAATCTACTGTTGGTTGAGCCTCAGACTGTATTCTGTTTCACCTGACATAAACAAAATTATATTTTCATTTGTGTCCAAAATAGATTTCCTAAAGAACAAAAAAATAAGGATAATAAAAGAGTCACCTCGAACTTCTGTCGGAGCTCAGTATCCTCGTCATCTTCATCTGGAATGGGCACATTGTAGTACTCTCCCTCCTCCTGATTTAACATTTTGTACCTGCATCCCAGGTAAAGAGATGGTAAAAAGTTGATTGTTTATTTATGGTATTCATCAAAGTACATTTCAAGTACCCACAGTTCTGTTTACTGCCTAGTGTTCATTCTGAGTCTGAAAAGCAATATCATTATATGTTTTCCACAGCAAAATAATATTTAAAAATAATACCAAATAATATCACACAATTTCAGAACACTAACACTAGCTTGCACAGTAAAAAATAAATAAATAAATAAAAATCTGCCATTTTTTACTCACACTCATGTTCCAAACCAATTTCCAAAAACATAGCGTATATGCTGTTAAGTATATTTTTAGAGAACATTTTTTCTAAGGGCAAATAAATAAATAAACTTCATTAAAGGCCATAAAAGTAGTCCATATGTCCAATAGACTATATATGTCTTCTGAAGTTTTGCAGGTTTTAGAATGCTTATAATAAAGTACACTACCTTTCTGGGGATTTAATGTTGGTTTTTAACTAATAGGGCATACCTAATAATGGCAGAAAGTGATTGCTGAACAAAATCAGTGATCAAGCCATTTTCCTTTCCAAGACCTTCCCAAAGACACACATCCTTACCATCCACACACTGGGGCCTTTATGAGCTCGGATACACCAAAAGACATTGAGCCCATGAAGTCATTGCGGGTCGTTCTGTCCCAGTCCCACACCTCCACAGACAGCCGACGGTCCTTATCTGATGGCTTCAGCTTACTGGAACACACACGCATACAGGATGAAGCATTGCATTAGCACTCCCCTTCATCATATTCTAAAGCAGCGCTTTTCAGCTGCTTTCTTTCAGCAATATATAGTATCCAGATTAAAAACTCCAAACATTTTCTATTTCTATTTATCTTGTCACTTTTGTTGTAAATAATAACATGTTAATATTTATAATTATAAAGTTTTTTAAGGTTTGCTCATAAATTCCTTCAAAAAGAGAAACATGAGTTCACACCCTTAACTAAATGCTGAGTTCAGATTTATGAACAGACTGTCAAATTCTTTACATATTGGCAGGTTTATGTTCTCTTTTTGAATATGAAATATTTCACTTAATTTGCATACATGCATTTAATTGGGCAGTCAGCCCAAACAATTCTTAAGTAATTAGATGGGGGGGGTTTGTTTATTATAGTGCTGTATAGTACAGATCGAGTTAAACCTACACCTAATAAATATACTTTGATTTGAACTTGTGACCTTACACTGATTTGTACATTGGCCTATGGATGTGACTCTATATAAATGTTCACACCACTATACCAGTGAGCAGCCATGTGACATCTTTAATAACTTTTGTATTTGGGTCAATGACGTGATGGGTCATTTTTTTGTCCAAGGGCCTTAATAATAATAATAATAATAATAAAAATATGACATCCAAAGTATGTAAGGTAGTACAACTAGATCTCTTTTATTGAATCCAAAAGGTTTTAATTATATTTTGCTACATATAAAGTATTTTAAAGATTTTGAAGTGTCCAAAGGTCATTCGGTTTAACTGTCCAAAGGCCAATACAGCCATTTCATTTGTGATTAAAATATCTTAAAATGTAATAAATGTATATATTTTTTATTCTGGCATGATTTTATAACACCATATGTCAGCATAGTGCAAAATGATATTAAAATTATGTGTAGAAGTAGTTGCTTTGTTTTAAGAAAGAATGTCCGGAAAAATTAATTTCATTGAAGTCATTCAGAGTAACCAATATAAAGGGACCATTTTGGATCAAGTCACGCCGTCAATATCATGTGACAGGATGTGATATCATTCAGACACCTGTAAAGGACCACATGGTCATGAAACAAAGTAGCTAACTCTCTCTTAACTATTTGGAAAAATTAATGTTTTTACTTGCTCATACGCATGTCCCGAAACATCAGGTCATTCAGTACAGCTGCTATAAAACATGGAAAATGTTGTAATATTTTAAAAACTTGTATTAAATATGAAATGTTTGACTGTCCTTTTGCTAGCTAGCTAGCAATCCAACTAGCTAGCTAGCTAGATATCAGTCTGTTAGCATTGTTTGAAAATATCATCATTCGGTATAACCAAAAGTGTCATTCGGTAAAACCAGAATTTTGGTTAAACCAAATGATTTTTTTTTTTTTTTTTGACAAATTTTGTCCATATTGTAAAAAATGACAAAAGCAGTGTTAAATTATTATAAAAGCCACAATCTCATTGTTAACACTTAATAAAACTTCAAAATTAATTATATCTCCATTATGTTTATTTTTACACTTTTAATAACCTTATTTTTTAGCTGATATTATTTCATGCTATTTTCCAGGAAGATATAAATAGTTGTTATTTTGAATGTTTGGTATGCATATGCATGTCTTATAAAGGTGTGAATCGCTCAGTCCTCCTTGGTTCTGAGGTATCAGGCAGAATAGTGATTTCATCCAAATCAATCTGAGGGTTATATAAAATGTTTGTCAGATTTGGCCCATGGGCCATCAGTTAAAGAACCATGATCTAAAGCAGTTAAAACCATATATTAAAACTGATGCTACAGTAAACCTGTATGGAAGATTATAGTAATGGGTAAAACATCAATTAATAATACAATGTTCATGCACATAAAACTAAACACCAATGGCACATTAATCCTGAATATCAGGATGTAATAAAATGTTGGGACTCACAATGTAAACGACTCATTCCAAGCCGGATTCAGGGAAGAACGGATTGTTTTTGTTTTCTGTTTTGTCTCATTTTTAGGGTCTGGAATCAACTTGAGCTTTACATATGGATCAGACAATCCATTCGGGTCCATTGGAATCATGTTCTTGCCTTCCCCAACTGCAACACAACAACATGCCAAATAAGAGAACAAATCAGCATTAAAAAATAGAAACGTAAATAAAATAGGGTAGGTGGTGTTGCTCATAAACTCTGAACTGTGACATAATATGAAGAACTGACTTATTACATATTATTACATACACATACACATTATAAAACATTCTAGATCAGGGTCATGCTGTCAGAACAGAAATGCAAATACAGATCATTGGTGTTATTTATTTGTTAAACCAATCTTATAAGCTACACCAAAATGTCCCTCAAAGGACAAGGATTTCAGATATTGCCATCTCTGTGGGGACATTTTGTCCCCAAAACGAAGGGGGACAAAATGAACCACACACACACACACACACACACACACACACACACACACACACACAAATGCATAAGACAACATGGAAATACCTGCAACATAATTCCTCTACTCAAATCCACAGAAAGGTTAGAATTTGAATATATATAAATGTCACAACCAGAAAGGCAAATGCAAACATGTGGTGTACCACTAAAATGTGTGACTATGAATACAATGAAACACAGGGGGCACAATAAAAAAATATATGTATCTATAAAATGAAAAAAATAATAAATACAGTACCTGTAAAAAGTTTGGAAACATTACATGTTTAATGTTTTGCTGTTTGAAAACAATTGAAACCGAAACTGCTTGTAGGACCGATCTGTTAGATACGGCCCTAGAAGAAGGGGATAGTCTATATGTTGACGGTTCATGTTGTAAACCATCAGATGGTGTATATTTATGTGGCTATGCAGTAGTTAGACTCCCTGACGAAGTGGTAGAAGCAGAATCACTACCATACAAATCAGCACAGGCAGTGGAACTAGTGGCACTAACGAGAGCTTGTGAACTTTCAAAAGATAAAATTGTCACAATTTATACAGATTCTAAGTAGCCTATGCGTACGGGGCAGTCCATGACTTTGACAAAACATGGAAACAAAGAGATATTAAGACAGCGAACGGAAAACCAATAGCGCATTTTGATTTGATAGGAGATTTAATTAATGCAGTGCTGCTGACGAGCAAAGTGGCCATAGTCAAGGTGAGGGGACATGCAGCAAGAGATAAGAGGTAATCAATTGGCCGATGCAGCTGCTAAAGAGGCTGCTAAAAAAATAAGCAAAAAGGCAATTTGAATTTGGGGAAGTTGCTATGATGGAATTATCAGAGACTCTGAAGGGACACTTGTGTTGCTTATACATCACTATCATGGTCTCTCACACACAATGCTGCAAAGACAGCCCAGGCAATTAATGCTTTGTATAGCATAGCAGATGTACACAAGACAACCAAATTGGTGTTAGATTCATGCTAAATCTGTGCAAAAACTAACATCCATCGACCTGTAAGTCATTCAGCTTTACCATTTCCAGAGGCTCCATTTGTTCAAACAGCATTTATTTGCATTTATTAAAATATTAAATTATTATTATTTATTAAAGCATTTATTATATAGAAATAAACAAGTAGAAAATAAATAAATACATAAATAAATAAATAGAAATCTTTTGTAACATTATTATAACGTCTTCACTGTCACTTTTGATCAATTTAATTTATCTTTAATGAATAAAAGTATTAATTTCTCTCTCTTTTAATCTTACCACAAATGTTTCAACAAAAAATGTTAAGCAGCAAACACTGTTTTCAACATTGATAATAATAATAATAATAATAATAATGTTTCTTAAGCAACAAATCAGCATATTAGAATGATTTCTGAAGGATCGTGTGACAATGAAGACTGGAGTAATGACGCTGAAAATTCAGCTATGCATCACAGGAACACATTACATTTTTAAATTTATTACAATAGAAAACAATTACTTTAAATTGTAATATTATTTGAATTTCACCGTATTGCTGTTTTTACTGTATTTTTTTTTTAATTAAATAAATGCAGCCTTGGTGAGCATAAAAGGACTTTTTTCAAAAACATTTTGACAGGTACTGTAAATAAATAGTGAAATAGTAAATGAAAATAGTGGATGATCTGTGGAGGGACTTTAGTGTGTGAAGTAGACACTGACAGATTACAACATCTAACACACTCTGTCTGAGAATGCAAATATCAACACTGACAACCTGAATGCCTGAATTGCCTAGGTTTGAAATCTAGAAGGCGCCCTACACTTTCAAGACACCATATGTCTTTGTGTATGCTTCTCTCTATTTTTATCCATCCATCCGTCCATCCATCCATCCATCCATCCATCTCAAAGCACTTCATTGGACACAATAATTAGACACAATAACACAATATAGAATAAAAATGCAACAAAAATAAAAATGTAAAAATATAATAATAAAATAAATCTGTTAACAAGAAAATACGCAGCTGCAAGACATGCTACTAACAGGATGTAAAGGTCCATATTTCTAAAGACATGGCATTCTAAAACAAATTTCTAACATTACATTTAAAAAGACCTGCTCTTGACTGAGAACTTTAATACATTAGCTTTATTAAGAATCAATGTATAATTTATACAGTGAAGTCTAGTGTTTTATTTTTATATTTGTTCATTTAATTTTTTACTTGAATGCTACTGTTAAATACACCTGCTGTAGCTGAAAAAATAAAGCATTTTATTAATTTCATTTGTATAATGTGTAGCCTATGTTTTTCTTCTTTTTTAATAACAAAGATAAAATAATGACAACGATTTTTATCTTCGCCACTTTGGCCTAAATGTCTGCCATTTTTTTATTTTTTTTTATTTTATATTTTGTTATTTTGTAAGGCTTTGTTTTTAAAATAGGGAAATTAGTTTGGCTGTAATGCTCAGTCACTTGCAAAATAATAAAAACAACATGAAGAATCGTGATAAAATCGTAAATCGTGATTTTCCTGAAAAAAATCGTGAAATGATATTTTTGCCATATCACCCACCCCTAGTCCATAGTATGCTTCAGTTTTTATTATGCTGAAACTATCAGGAGAAAACTATGGTATGAAAATGGAGGGTCAAGCCCACAAACAGACAATCAAGGAGGAAAAAAAAAAAAAAAGCTCTGTTTTCCTCCCTTTGGGCCATTTACTCTTGTCTTCCTCTAAGAGTAAATATTTTATAGCTTTTTAACTGCACTTCTCCTCAAGAGTCATGGTGTATGATGGATTATCTTCAACATAAAAATACACTACATGGCCAAATGTATATTATGTGCTTCCAAATATTATGCAACAGTTTGAGGAGGGCCTTTTTACAGAATAAAAGTGCCTGTACAGTGTCTACAAAGTAAAGTTAATGGGCCCACACATAATCCCAGGCCTGAAACCCTATTGAGCACCTTTGAGATGAACTGGAACAATGAGCCAGGCCCCATCACCCAACGTCAGTGTCTGACCTCCCTGATGCCTATATTTTAATTTTTAAAAGCATGGAAACAATCACTCTTCCATAACAACTTCCATTCTTTTTGGAAGCATTTCTACCTAGATGTTGTACAGGGATTTGCTGCCATCCAAAAATTAGAGCATCAGTGATTGGGGCATAGGCATTGGGGCCTGGTTCACAGTCACTGTTCCAATTATTTCTAAAGGTGTTCAATAGGATTCAGGTCTGAGCTTTCTGCAAGGCATTCAAGTTTTTCCATGCCAGACTACAGTATATGGACTTTAATATAGGGACATTGCCATGCTTAAATAGAAAAAGCACCCTCTCCAAACTACTGCGACAAAGTTGTAAATTCTGTTTAATTTCACTTTATGGCATTATACAAAAATTACTGGAATAGTAAAAACTATTAGTTTGTTGGTGCCGATAGCCTAGTGGTTAGTGTGCCGACATATGGAGCAAATGCGTTCATGGCGACCCGAGTTCGATTCCTGTCGCAAGGTCCCTTGCCGATCCTGCCCCCGTCTCTGCTCAATGCTTTCCTGTCTGCTCTCTACTGTCCTCTCCAAATAAAGGCACAAAAAGCCCATAAATATAACTTATAAAATTAAAAAAAAAAAAAAACTATTAGTTAACTATGCACTATATAGTACAGTGCATCCAGAAAGTATTTACAGCACTTCACTTGTTATGTTACAGCCTTTTTCCAAAAAGGATTAAATTCATTATTTTCCTCAAAATTCTGCAAACAATACCCCATAATGACAACATGAAAGAAGTTTATTTGAAATCTTTGCAAATTCATTAAAAAAAAAAAAAAAAAAAAAAAAAAAAAATCACATGTACGTAAGTATTCACAGCCTTTGCCATTACACTCAAAATTGAGCTCAGGTGCATCCTGTTTCCAGTGATCATCCTTGAGATGTTTCTACAACTTGATTGGAGTCCACCTGTGGTAAATTCAGTTGATTGGACATGATTTGGAAAGGCACACACCTGTCTATATAAGGTCTCACAGTTAACAGTGTATGTCAGAGCACAAACCAAGCCATGAAGTCCAAGGAATTGTCTGTAGACTTCCAAGACAGGATTTTATCGAGGCACAGATATGGGGAAGGGTACAGAAAACTTTCTGCAGCATTGAAGGTCCCAATGAGCACAGTGGCCTCCATCATCCATAAATGGAAGAAGTTTGGAACCACCAGGACTCTTCCTAGAGCGGGCCGCCCGGGCCAAACTGAGCAATCGGGGGAGAAGGGCCTTAGCCAGGGGTCACTCTGACAGAGCTCCAGCATTTCTCTGTGGAGAGAGGAGAGCCTTCCAGAAGAAGCACTCCACCAATCAGGCCTGTATGGCAGAGTGGCCAGACGGAAGCCACTCCTCAGTAAAAGGCACATGAAAGCCCGCCTGGAGGACTCTCAGACCATGAGAAACAAAATTCTCTGGTCTGATGAAACAAAGATTGAACTCTTTGGCCTGAATAGCAAGCGTCATGTCTGGAGGAAACCAGGCACCGCTCATCACCTGGCCAATACCATCCCTACAGTGAAGCATGGTGGTGGCAGCATCATGCTGTGGGGATGTTTTTCAGCAGCAGGAACTGGGAGACAAGTCAGGATCGAGGGAAAGATGAATGCAGCAATATACAGAGACATGCTTGATGAAAACCTGCTCCAGGGTGCTCTGGACCTCAGACTGGGGTGAAGGTTTATCTTTCAACAGGACAACGACCCTAAGCACACAGCCAAGATAACAAAGGAGTGGCTACGGGACAACTCTGTGAATGTCCTTGAGTGGCCCAGCCAGAGCCCAGACTTGAACCCAATTGAGTATCTCTGGAGAGATCTGAAAATGACTGTGCACCGACGCTACTCATCCAACCTGCTGGAGCTTAAGAGATCCTGCAAAGAAGAATGGGAGAAACTGCCTAAAAATAGGTCTGCCAAGCTTGTAGCATCATACTCAAAAAGACATGACGCTATAATTGGTGCTAAAGGTGCCGTTTTTGTGAATGAATGATGACTTACTAGCCGTTGCTCTGGTCTTCGTTAACAGCCGCTAGCGGCACCTGCTTGTGAGGATGACTAACAGCAGATGGAGATCATGCATTGTAAAAGATCACTTTACAAGATCACAGCGAATTTGTAAAGTGAAATAAAAAGGGCCGAAAATTGCCTGTTGAATATTTTAGGTTGTATTTTTAAACAGACTGAATATGTTGGAAGTGAAATCTGAAAGGTGAATATGAACCTTTGAATTTTTAATAATGAAAATGTGTTTTGAACTGAAATATTCACAGCTTGAATATACAACCACGTTGAATTTTAGCCCATAAAAATGCAAGCCCTAAAAATACAATGTATTAAAATGCAAGCATGGCTAATGCAATGCATATTTTTCAGTTAGTGCAATTCAACAAGCTTTTTACTTCAAAAACATATGGCATAAATAAACTTCCATAGTATAACTTTATTTATGATGCACTTTAAGCTTTACAACTTTGCAGTCTGTTTACATTCACATACAACTACATTACATACTGCATGAAAGGTAATTTTCAAAAATCCATAATATGGGCACTTTAAGAGCCTGATAAACTGTTAAGGAATAGGAATTTTCAATTTAAGAAAATTTTAAGTAAAGTTAGTTTGACTTTCCATGGTACTTTGAATTAGAACATTCTGTCAAACTGATAAGGTTCCAGGTGCTTAATTACTATAAAATACATTATATAACCTAGTTAACCTAGTGCAGTTATGTTACCAACCAACTATGGCCACGTTCACACTGTCAGATTTTGGGATTGACAACCGCATTTACTTACAGGTGCGAGTCTTGAAATGTCTCGTTCACACAGCAACTCACAGGAGCGTCTGAAACACTGCCAGTATGAACGTGCAACGAGTGCCAAGCCCGTATTCTCTTACTAGTGACCATAACGACAGTGACCAACATAATATTAAAGATGGCGAAACTGAAAAGTATTATCACTTTTGACATGACAAGAGACTAATTTAACCGCGAGTTCATCCATCAAAACTTCATTAACCAACAGCAGCATGTAAACACACGCTAGCCAGAGTCCCAGTCTGCTAAATGTGACTATAAGGCATGAAGACATGAAGCTGCTTTGAAACACTGTGAAAAGCACTATAAAAATAAATTTGACTTGACTTATCAATATAGACATAACACACCACATCATCATCATCACTAACAAAAACATACACATATGCATACACATACTAATAACAAAAAATGCACATATGCACATGCCAACAAGCAAACGCTGTCCTATATGTACAAGTGGTTATGTGTGCACACTCAAACAGTGAGTGTGAATGCAGCCTGTGATCTATTCTTGAACTCATCGGTCTGACATTCTGCTAATGGCATTTTCTTCTTCAGCCAGTGAACGTCACACAGACTAAATCACACTGCAGCTGTGTGTGTGTGTGTGTGTGTGTGTGTAGTTAGCTGGCATGCTGTAATCAGGCTGATTGTGCAGGTGCAGCTCCAGAGCTAGACTGTGTGTGGATCTAAAGACGGAGCCTTCAGGCTCTTCAACTGACAGCACTGTTATAATACTGGAGTTCAATTCAGCTGTAGAAATGCTATGCACAGCTAATGTAATGTTTAATGTAACAGAGTTGTGACATCACAACACAGAGTATCTCAGCAGCAGCATCTGGAATTATCCATATTATCCTTGAAAAAAAAATACAAAGCTCATCTACAAATAGATTCTAGATGTTTAGGTTTGACACTAGCCACAGCCTCAAACAGCATACCATATTTACTTAATATTTACTTTATACCATTTCAGAAATCTTTTTTGACACATAATATGTGGAACAAAATAACTGTTCTGATTCTATAACTGATTTTATATACAATATTACATAAGATGTCAGTTAGTGTCTAACTCTCAGTATAATTCATTCGTACAGAGTACAAGTACAGAGTACAAGTACAGAAAAAAAGTCTGTTCAAGTACAGAAAAAAATCTTGAAAATATCTTGGAAAATGCAAATGCAAATATGTATTCAAACAATGTCACTGTGGCAGTTCAGGTGACCAGGGCGGAGCCGGCAGTTCAGGAGACCAAGGAGGATGGGCCTTCGTGGCCTTCTCCCGGACCCCAGGCTCAGCCACTATGGCCACGGGCATATTGGACTCAGGGGCTAGAGCTTACACTGGAGTGGACTCCGGGGCTGGAGCCAACACTGGAGTGGACTCAGGGGCTGGTGAGGATCTGCGTGTGGCCCAGACACACATAAATGTTATAGCCATTATGGAGAGTTCAATGCTCTCTGGGCTGAAGCGGACACTAGAGAGCATTCTGGAGTTGACTCTGGAAAACATACTGGAGCGGATTCTGTACCATTTTCAGGGGCTGGAGCCATCACTGGACTCTGGTCAGGGGCTGGAGCCATCACTGGAATCATACTGACCACTTGTATTGGCAATGCTGCTATCTCTGGATCTGGAGACATTGTGACCATTTCAATTGGCAGTGCTGTGAAATACATCTTGCTGTAATGGTTCGTCCTTCTGTCACGGTTTGGTTGAGTGACCAAAGCGCACAACAGAGAATGAACTGAAGTAGAATTTAATAGCAAACTTGGAAAATAACAAGGAATAAACACAACCAAACGCTATCTCAAACAAGGACAAATGGAGAACAGGTGAAAACACAGGGTATATAAGCACATGGCAAACAAAGAGAACTAATGAGATGATTAACAAGACACACCTGAACTGAATGCTCAAATTAATTAGGGACCATGATGACAAACTGGCTGGGAATGTGGGAAGACAGAACCAATATACACACTAGAAACAACACAATGAAAACTGAATGAACACAGAACATACATGTGACAGTCACACTGTGTGCGCACAATTAACGTTTACATTAAATATGTTTATTAGTCATTTCAATTTTTCTTTTATCTCAACTGTTAAAACTAATCTGGATTCTGTTCATATTTTTGGAGATGATTTTTGCTTTTCTCCATTTTCCTTTTTTGATGTCCAAAATTTTAACGCATCCCTAAATAAGAACAAGAGTGTATTGGGATGGAACATGTATAATTACATTAAGAAATCATAGTAACGCAATATCAAGGGATGCAATTTCAAGGGAACTTTGGGTACGTAACCCTGCTGGGGTCTCAGGATCATGTGAGAGTATGTAGGACCGAACTCAAGGCACGTTTCATTGACAGAGAATGCCTGCAGGTCCCCAACATTCTTAATGTAAGTGAGCCTGGTCAGGAGAGCCATCTTTAAAGAGAGGGTACTTAACTCTACTGACTCCAAGGGTTCAAAAGGAGCTCCCTGTAGGCCCAGCAAGGCTACAGAGAGATTCAATGATGGAATTAGGTGTGGCCTAGGAGGATTTAACTTCCTGGCACCTCTGAGGAACCTGATTATCAGGTTGTAGTTCCCTAAAGACTTATCATCCACCAGAGACGTTCACAAGTCTTTTATCTGGAGTCCGAGTCAAGTCTGAAGTCTTTAAGCTGGAGTACGAGTCAAGTCTGAAGTCTTTATCACTGGAGTCTTTTGTCACAAGACCGGGTCGAGTCTCGAGTCTCACTAAATTTATTTATTTTTTTTAAATCTCATACTCAAATCCTATTTTTTTTCCTATTTGTATTATATAGACAAAATAATATGATCTTTCTATCTGTTTTGTTTGAAATTAAGGTCCTATGATGTAAGGGATAATGTACATCCAGCTTGTTACTTTATAATCCATTACAATGTACAAAACAATCGCCCTGGCAACAAGAGTAGTCATTTTCAATACAGTCGCTAAGTGGACGCAAGATGGCGCCAGTGAGTCACGGTTTGTTAACAGCAGTATGTTATACAGCTTCGTTGTTATTGACGACAGTCATTATCAGAAAATATCAAACCTCGGAATGTTTAAGTCAATAGAAAACTGTACGCATGCTGATTGCGATACGTTAAAATATTAGCTTTAAGTAATAAATGGATTAACATCTATTTTTATCTCTCTTATGGACACATTCTGTGGGAAAACAATTAAATGTTAATAAACCCAAACGAAAAAACATATGGCATGGTGGCTCCCGTCATGTTTCATGGGACTTTTATGACATTTCGTTTACAAGTTTACGCGCAATACACGGACATACGTAATCAAATTCTATGACAAGAGTCCGATCTACCACGACACATAGGGAAATATATGTGACGCAGATATTATAAAACATCAGTAAACAACCTGGCATACACATAACACATTATCAATATATGTTTTCACATCCGTTAAATGATTGTTAGGCTGCATAAAATAGGTCAGCCGGAACCAGGAACACTTCCTATAACACCAGATGTACTTGTTACATCAGAAGAAGAATGGCATCTACGCTAATATTAGTCTCTCTGTTTATCCCGAGGTTTACCGTAGTCAGCTGGATCCGGGCCGTATCCAGATCAGATGGAGGACCTGTGCCTAGACACGATGACAACGCAGCCCTGAAGTGTCAGCAATCGGATTTATGACCTGTAACGCTGCCTGAATCATAATCATGCACTGTTCGCTGTTGGCCAGAGGAGAACTGGCTCCCCGACTGAGCCTGGTTTCTCCCAAGGTTTTTTTCTCCATTTTTGTTGCCTGTTGGTTAATTGATGTCAACTGTTGGAGTTTGGGTTCCTCGCCGCTGTTGCCTTTGGCTTGCTTAGTTGGGGACACTTGATATTCAACAATGTTTTTGATCTGCCTGCATTGACACCATTGTATGCAAACAGAACTGAGCTGGACGATGACATCACTGTTTTCTCCAGTGCTGATATATAGATAAATTACCTAAATTAATAACTCTTGATTTTTACAATGGAATGAATCCATACTGAATTTATTTAAGCTGGACAATGACACCATTTTCTTTAACAGCTGCTATGCATCCAAAATTATTTGCCAGTTATCACTGTAAAGCTGCTTTGACACAATCTGCATTGTAAAAAGCGCCATATAAATAAAGGAGACTTGACTTGACACGACACGCTAAAGGAGCAGGAGGTCCATGGGAACTGGCCCAGTGGAAATGCTCACACTGTAACCATTAGGTCTCCCAGAGTGTCAATCATATTCACAGCTCTGCTTTGTGTAGAGGGCACTCAACAGAGGGCACTCAACCTTACACGAGGAAGTAAAGTTGCGAGCGCAGTGTTGACATGGTCATGTTCTCACAATGAGGACATGAACCATCCTCGATAGTGGCCGTCAGATGAGGACAGGAAATGACCGCATCTAGAAACACACGTACGGAAATGCATCTTTAAAAAAGACATTTTGCTCCATTTTGCTCTTTATGCTGAAGTGCCCAGGAGGGAATCGCTGCACTTATCCTTGCAAAACACAGACAAAACACCGCTGGATGCACAGTAGACCACCAGCAAGAGGGCTTCCTTCTTGTAAAGACGAATGGAACAGCGATCATTCAAAAGAACAACCACTCGACGCTGAAGCAGAAATCTAAATGAATGGATGCGTGCCACCATCTTATATACCTGTATGTGCGGGAGTGGCTGGGCATGCAAATTCCATTCACCAATTCCATTGGCCATTTTTCTAAAACTCAGAGGTGATTGGGGCTCCCAAGTAAGACTCCATTTGTCAGTCTCTCGACATAGTGTGGAACGTGTGTCACGGTCCTACCGTGTAAAGAAGACGAGGGATGCAGGATACAAATAACATTAAAGTTTACTGGAGAATAACAGGTAGCAAACAGCATGACCACATTCAATAATCGACACAGGATGAACAGAACAGGGAGTATAAATACACAGAGTGATGAGGGAGCTAAACAGGCACAGGTGGAGTAAGGTAAACTAATCAGGGACTAACAAGAACAGGTGCAGACAATGCAGAACATTACGCGCCCCTTGGATAGGCACGTCCTCACGCCGTAATGACGACAGAGAAGAGGGCGTGTAGATGAGGCGGAGGCTTACGCCGGTTTCACACCGCAAGCATCAGCGTGAACTGCAGCTGCAGAGACGCGTGAGTATTCACACTGGAAGCATTTGTACAGCATCACAGCAGAGGCTCCAAGCTGCATATAAAGTGAGCATTTCTTTACAAAGACAACTATAAATTTGTTTTTATAAGTTGGTCATTTATTAACTTGATAGTCTTGAAAGTTTGTTAACATGGGGAGGTGTACAACACTCACAACACTCGCAATGGGAACTTCGACATCCGGTGTGTGAGGTCTGAAAACACGCTCTGATGACGGAAGTGATCTCTCACGCTTACACTTCAATGAGTGCGAGAGATCACTTCCGTTGTCAGAGCGCGTTCAGACCTCACACACCGGATGCTCAAGGCAGCTGGACATAGTGGTGTATTAGAGGTAAAAAATGATATAAATACTGTTCGGTTTCTCGCACAAACCGATCTTTTCATGTCTTAGGACATGAATGTGTCGTCACGAGCCGCAGGGTTTAATTTGGATTTGTCTGTGCATGTTTTTTTTTACTCTCATAGACGAAGTTCCCATTGCCATGCATTATACGACTGACAGACCGCAACGGTTGGAGTTAAAAATCATCATTTTGTGTTCTACTGAATAAAAACAAAGTCACCTACATCTTGGATGCCCTGGGGGTAAGCAGATAAACATCAAATTTTCATTTTTGGGTGAACTATCCCTTTAAAAAGAAGTTTAAATGAGTAAATTTTCTATAAATATTTTTTTATATTAATTTTCTTTCCTGACATAATCCAATTCTTGTTAACTCTTTCGCACGTAAGTTTAGAATATCCTGACTGGAGCCCCCAGCCTGAGTTTTTTAAGGCGTTATTTAGAACGTATCACTTTATTGTTTCCATGGTGACGAGTCATTGCTTGTCACGTAACACACTGCAGTGCTGTATGACTGATGGTCTGCTTTTATTTCATTTTTCTTTTTTATTCAAAATATTCACAAATTTGTTAACTATAGCATGAAATTTCTGATATTCCAATCGTCAAATATGTGCAAGTGGATGTGTTTTGCTGTTTAAACACCTTTTTAACGATCACGTTAGTTGAGATACATGCGTGATGGGTGCCATCATGTTAGTTGGCGCCGCACTACAGAGAATCGGATATGTTGGATTTACAACATGTGAATTTATCCACTTCTCCCGAAATACATGAAAGTAAGTGAGTCGGTGAACTGGGGAAGAATAGAGTAAACTTTAAAGTTACTTACACAATGTGTATCTGATATGAATAAAAAGTGTTGTCTAATTATAATGGAAAGGATTGTTATTGCCGCTTCTATAGACATTAGTGTGTATTTTATAAACTCTAAATGTATTGTTTTGCTAGTACTCATCTGTATCTAAATGTCTGAAACCTAAAATAAACATTATATGGTTGAAAACACTGCATATTTGTGATATGAAAAGCGCTGACCGCGTCCGGCTCTAGCTTGGCGCCAGCACATTTGAATTTGGCAGTTGATCACGTGATGCGCTGAACGTTCTAATCACACCGGTGTGATCGTACGCTCCAGGGACCAGTCAAGACTGATCACACCGGTGTGATCGTACGCGTCAAAGGGTTAAAACACACTAGATATGCTTATTCTGTGCATTTTGAGCACTTTTTGTGTGAAATCATATTTATTTTGTCCATCAAAGGTGTACTTTCACATTAATTGAGCATTAGCAGCGCAGCAAAAATAGACCCAGCGCCGAAACGATCACGGCACTGCTGCTTCTGCTCCTGCTACGCACTGCCGCGCAGCCTCTGCGTGCGGTGTGAAAGCTCTCATCTGTTAACATGGGCGCCGGAAAAAAATACGCGCTGCTTACACGCTGCTTATGCTCTGCTGACGCATGCGGTGTGAAACCGGCCTTAGGTGGAGGGCGTGGAGCTGGTGACGGATGATGACGTGGAAGAGTCGGCAATATGGTGGACCATGGTGGAGCTGAAGGTGGGAGGAGCCAGGGTGGAGACCTGAGTGACGGGTTGGGCAGAATCCAAGGTCCGGACAACGGAGGCGGAACCGTGGTGAAGATATGAACCGGCGTAGTAGAGAGGTTGACAGACCGGGGCGAATCCGAAGTGCTGGAAGCCTGGAGCCCAGCTGCTGACTCACGTGACTGAGACGTCGACGGGGATCCGGCTGACCGGGGCGACAATGTGGTGAGAGAGGGCGACAGGGAAGGCAGAGGAAGGGATGAGTCCGATGATGATGTAGGGGTGCAGGGTGTACTCGTCGCCGGAACCTCAGAAAACCGTGTCAGCAGCTAGGCGTCGACCGCCGAAGGCCGACCTGGAGTCCCGATGGAACCCAGTGGAGTCTCCGGGCAGACGGGCCACGGCAGTGACGAAGGAGTGGTGAGGCAAGGTGCAGGTGACGCGCTGGTGTTGGAGAGGCCCGAGGCAGGTAAGCTGCACGGAGCTAGCAGCGGTGGCAGAGGCAAGGAGCTTGAAGACACCAGGGCTGCCGACGGATCCAAGAGACCGGCCGAAACCAGCGATGGAAGCGGTAACACGATATTAGGGTGGGAAGAGGGCAGAAGAAGGTCTCCGGACGGAACCGTTGAAGAGACTGATTATACAAGAGTGGGGACTTGGGTGGAAATAGGATTCGCCGACCACAGATCTATTAGGTCAATGTCCACTCCTGGCTCTGCGATGGACTGATCCGCCTGCCAGATACCCCAGCCACCATCAGTTCTCCGGGCGAAGAAGGTGGTGCAGTGCGGGTGATTCCATCTTCTTATAAATATATACTTGTTTAGAGGGCCAATTATTCTGTCACGGTCCTACCGTGTAAAGAAGATGAGGGATGCAGGATACAAATAACACTAAAGTTTACTGGAGAATAACAGGTAGCAAACAGCATGACCACATTCAATAACCGACACAGGATGAACAGAACAGGGAGTATAAATACACAGAGTGATGAGGGAGCTAAACAGGCACAGGTGGAGGAAGGTAAACTAATCAGGAACTAACGAGAACAGGTGCAGACAATACAGGACATCATGGTGACAAAGTGACTGACAGATAGGGAATTAGAATTATAGGCTACACATTTTTGTAGGCTTTATGTCAATGTTGTGATTACATTATTTAATATTTGTCACAAGTAAGAAACCTTTAAATGTACACTTATTAATTAGAAACACTTTCCAGTGCTTTGTTATTCATTATCTGTCATTTTTATTAGTAGTATGTTTAGGCTATTTTTTTAATTGATACTTTATGTCAAACATTGTAAATATTTGCACTTGAAGATGCTGGCCGACAGCGTTTATATTTTTCCATTCTTAGTGATGCTTAGGATAAGAGACAGTTAAGTATTATGGTCAAGTGTTTGGTTTAATAAATAATGGCAAGTTGCAACATTACAATAAATTTGAACATTTCAGTGAAGACTCTGTTGCAGCTGACAAAAACTTCTGAAGGTTCTCAATATATCTGTTGCAAGCAGTTTTTGTCAGGCAATCGCAACAGAAAGTCACAATCGCCTGAAGAAGTTTCATCCTTAACATGCTAAATTATCATTTTGTGAGTCATTCAAGAAACTGAGATGACAGACAGTAATAACCATAGCAACGGACGAAAAACATCAAATTTCAAAATAGATCTGTGTATTAAACAAATCGATGCTGGCTGAATATGTTTAGTATAGATTTAAAAACCCTCTAAAGATTTTTGGTCCTATTGACTGTGATTAGATACATATAAATCTGTATAGGCCTATTTGTTTTAATAATTATTACCCTCAGTTAATAAGTAGATGAACTACTTAAAGGATAATCATTAAAACCAAAACAAAAATGACTGAAAGTCACTTGAAAACTGAAAATAACACAAAAATAAATGTAATTTAAAGAACCAATGCTATAATAAATCTGCTTAAGTTTATCATTTTTCCCCAATATATTACACTTTTTTTTTTAAGGTTTACATTAAATCTCGGAACAGTTTTAAGCTGCTCATTTATTACAGGTTTGCATATAAAATTTAGTGTTTGTATTCCCTGTGTCCGATTTGATGTAAAATGAGGAGTACAGATTTGTATTCTTATTCTTGCGACATTTTTACATTTGTATTGCCAAAAAAAAATGTCAGCATTACTGCTTACTATTAAAACATTGCACAATGGAAAAAAAGCAACATAACATAAATGAAGAACAGAAGTTTTGTCGGGTCTCTCTCGCTCAGGCAAAATGTTTCAGGGAAGCACTGCATATTATATTGTAGGCTATATAATACCGTATATGCCCTTAAGTGTCATCCACACCAATTGCAAAAACCAATCAAATGATTTAGCTTTTGTTCTTTAAAAGGAACTGGATGCCCTGTTGAGTTCATCTTACTGTATTCATATTTGTTTCTATAGTTAGCAGGGGCGCTTACCTCAACAGTTCATGTTTACATAATATAAGATTGTTGACAATCATAACACACTGATATTATAGTATAATTTTATAAACTAATATTTATAACTTAATAAAATACAGATGGATACATTGAGACATTTATCCTGAAACTGACTTTATCTATGCCTGCTCTGTAAGTTTAAAACACTCATCATCCAGTAGCCGACACTCTCCGTATAAAAGAGCGGCGATTTACCTTTGTATTGTCCACCCCCACCATGAAGCTACTGAACTGTTCCAACCCCCCATATCTGTTAGGAGGCGATCAAGCATCTGAGGCAGACTACTAAAAACAAAGAGATATTCACAGGAAAAAAACGGACTTAATATGATTAAAGCATAGATAATGAAGGAATTAAATCATATACATCTTGCAGTACTTTGTCATTAAAGTTTAATATAATTGTTAAATATTTCATTATTTAAATGACTGAAAAGTTCAATCAGAGTCAGATGCTTTGCTTTGTCAAATGATTTCTGCTTCATTTTACTAGGTAGGCTATTTTTTCCCAAGCAAAAAATAGAATGGTACTTCCCGCTCTTCAGGTTCTATGTCAACCTGCAGACACTTCAAACACTTTTTTGTTGCCATCAACAATACTGTCAACCTAATAATTAAATTCCACAGGGATCCATGGGATCTTTACAACCATGTTTTAAATTCTTTCTGAATAGCAAACCTCAAAGTCTTTTCCAGAACTGCTTTTTGTTAATATTCTGATTGAAATGTAAATTTAGTCACACTGTTGTATAATATGTTTTGCTTAGAGTAAAATGGACATGCATGGTAATTCTATGTAAATTTAAGCAAAAATGGTGTAAAATAAATCAATGTTTTAAGAACTACAGGACACACAAATCTCTGCAATAATCGAGAGAGAGAGAGAGAGAGAGAGAGAGAGAGAGAGAGAGAGAGAAAGAGAGAAAGAGAGAGAGAAAGAGAGAAAAGCAACCAAGAGAACATGCGAGAAAGAATCACTCTTCATTCGTCTCATTTCACAAAAAAAACAAAAAAAAAAACAGTTATGCACATGTTTTTAAAGTGATAGTTCTGGTACTGACTGTGAGATATGATGGTCTAGTGGTGTATTTCTTTTTTATTATTATTATAGTGCAAGGGGGCTGTATTCATATCCTGATTTATATATAGGCTATTTTTTTTTTTTACTCCACTGCCAGTGATTGCTGCATTTTGTGGAAAACAGCAGATTTTAGTTTATGTTTCATGGGGAAAACCCAACATCACATAAAAATAATTGTTATTTATAATAAAAACTAACATTTTCATTGTAATAATAACTACGTCTTTTTGAATTCATTCTGAATTATGAACTAAAGCACGATCATACATTATTAACGTCTTTACTGACGCTAATAGTCCTCCATCTTACATGCTATTCTATATTGGGAAATTAAACCATCAGTTTTGGACACCGCAAGTCTAAACTGCACCTTATCTTTGTGTTTGGAAGCAAATTTGTTTTTGAATTAGGTGTTGTTCTCTGTAGTCATTCAGAAATGCTTTACATCTGCTACACAGAATCTCTGGATCAGCCGATCTGCAAAAGTCATCTTCAAAAAAGGCTGAAATGTAAATGGATAATATCTCATTAAATAATGAAACTCTTAGGTTGTGTTGGCTAATTAATATTTTCCCCCCAAAGCACACGCATGCCAAAACTTCTGCACGAATCACACAAATAACTAAATGATTTTGGCTTCAAAACAAAATATGTATTCCTAATTTTACATTAGATCACATAGGGAATTCAAACAATCATCTCTATATGCAAACCTGCAAAAATTAATAAGTTTAACTGTTCTTAAACTTGTTCTTAGGCCTAGGGTTACATTTAAAAAGTGTAGGCCAATTTATGGAGCCCAGTGCATGAAGCCCGGGATACACTGCACGATTTTTGGCTGTCCCAGACGAAAGATTGCCATTGTGAAACAATCGTGGCGATTTCTGTGATCGTGGCTCTTAGTCGGTGGTCTTATGTCATACAGTGAGAGAGGTTCAAAGTTGGCCATTTTCCTGATCTTGCGACCAAAGATCATTTTCTGACAGTGTCAGAAATTCAGCATGATCAACGCAAAGTGTGTTTGCTGCTACGACCTGTACTTGCCTACGTCTACTGACCAGCCAATAAAAAGGCGACATGAAATCAACATGACAAAAAAACTTAAAACAGCTTACTTCAAGTTCTTTTCCCTTCTTATTTTGCAGCTTCCTTTTTTATTTTCAGCCCACATAAAATCTACAGCTGCCAAAGTGTGATTCAACATGGTATTTTTGTTAACCACTAGCGCATGCTGATGACGTTTTATTCTTCTATAGAAACTTGCATCGTAGCCTACGAGTCAATAGGTGTCATCATCGTACAGTTTACATGCATGTCGTGCCCAAGTTCAATGGATCCATGTCGCACAGTGTGATTTGTAATGATCTTAAAGGATTGCAAAAATCATGCAGTGTATCCCGGGCTTTGGGGGAAAAAGATATCAACTCACAAGCATGTTTTATTAATCATTCACTTCAGTTGAAACATGAGGACATTTTGTTATGCTTATATGTTCCTGCATTTTAACTCCATTGTTTTAATTAAATTGTGGCTAACTTTTAGCTTTAATATTCTTACATTAAAAGGCTACAAAGGAACGATTTAATAAAAAGTGATGAACAATTTCTTAATTCATTTACACTATTTTTCTGCATGTAGTGTGCACGGCTCTGTGTTGTATGGGAATAGATGCTTCAAAAAGGACATATAACGAATATGTGTGAACTGTTGAAATACATCAGTAAATTATTAAATGTAGTTTTATTTGTAAATAATTTCATCACAATTTCGATAAATTAAAAAAATCTGTGTGTTAGAAAACTAGGCTATATCACTTGTTCCCATTTAGAGTAATCCACCTTGTAATGAGGCAGCTCACTGAAGGTGTGTTGATTAGAACCTATGAGCAGTTTTACTGGATAAGATACAAAGTGAACAAAACAATGACTTGACTTGACTACATGAACAAAACATGAACGTAGCAATATCACCAACAGCGGTTACACAAACAATACAAGACAAGAGAAAATGAAAATGAAAAATGAGGGCTATATATACACAAAGACTGATGACTTAACAAGGGATACCTGTGCACAATCGAACAATGAACCAATGAGAACAAGACACATAGATAAGAGAACCAATCAGAACAAGACACATGAACAGGGGAAGCACATGACAGGATCACATGAGGAGCAGGGGAAACACATGACAAACAGGAAATATGACCATAAATAATAGTAGGCTACTATACAGTAAAAAGTAAGCACACTTCGTGTCCTGCCGTCACTGTAATATTTCATTGTAACAGAAGTCAAATAGCTGGGACATTAAGCATTTATGATACCACAATTTATGATATCACAATTCCAGCCTAACTGAGCAATGTTGCAAGCCGTCCCTTTGCCCGACCTGATGGTGATTTTGCAAACAAACGTCACATGTGACTGGGTTATATTTAAAACCGCACCCTCATAGCAGCGATACTAGGCATTTTGGTTCATTACCTACTGTATGTATGTCTGCATGTGGTCAATGTACTGTACGCAAAAGAATTTTACAGTTAGACAAGTTTTCTTGTAGAGCCACTCAAAGTGACGACCAGCTGTTTTTAAGGCACAATGTTTAGGTGGAACTATGTCAAATCTTAAAAGGAGGCCTGTACATGAAGAGCATTATGAATGCATATTGTGTGTTGTATCTGGTGATAATGTCAGAAGGAAAGGTAAGTTCAGTGATATTTGAGAGGATGTTAGTAAAGATAAGAAAGGGATATTGCTAAAAAAAAAAAAAAAAAATACAAAGTGATATAATATATTTCTGTCTTGACATGGGAGAAGGGGCTTTACAACTCAGTATTCAGAAGAAAATAAATATCCAACAGAATTAACAGTGTTTTGCACTGTTGCATCTTTGGTCATGGAAAATAGGGAAACTTACCTGTGACATGCATTTTGTCTCCAATCACCTCGATCTTCATGTAAAGACGTCCTCGTCTCTCTGTGAAGTCCATTCCACAAAGGCTTGGCACATTCATCACACACTGCTTATGGACGTTCATATCACAGGCTGTGAACACATTATATCTTGCATGTAACATATTAACATTTATTTTAAAGTATATAATATTCCAATAATTAATCAAATGATTACTGCATATACTGTACATCGATATAGGTATGGGCTAAATTTTAAACAACCAATGACCCTAGAACTTCCTCTGGTTTAGTATTGTACTTACAGTCACATTTCATCCCTTGGTGTATGAGTCCATATAGAAGAGATCCACAGTGGTCACAAAATGTTGGACTGCCATAAGTGTGGATCTTAAATTTGTGCTTGCTCCTAGGGTCCTAGACAGATAAAAAGACAGATAAAGACAGAGAATAAGTCAGGAGATTGAGTCTGAAAAAACCCACAAGGTTCTAAGGCCGCATTTACACTGCATGGTTCAAGTGACCCAATTCCGATTTTTTCCTCCCATGTGGCACAAATCGGATATGACCCACGAATGTGTAAGCAAGAAAAAAGTGGATATGGATTCTGATATTCTCAGATTGGTTTCAGACCTCGTTCATATGTGGAAATAAATCTAATTATTAAATCTGATGTATTTGCACCTGCCATGTAAGCGGACAGATCGGATGTTCCCCTGTCAATGCGAGTCGTGCGTCACTGAAAAAAAGTGACTTTGTGAAATATTTTGTGGTACAGATATACCTATAACAAATTAAACATCTTTAGTTGACTAACAGAGTATTAATTTAGTTTGTTTGTGTTAAATAAGAGGCGATTTGGTGCTGAAATGTGTTGCTTTTGAAATTATCCTGACTGCTCGTTGCCACTGTTATCAGTGACGGCAGCTCATGAGCGCTTCAGTCCCGTTGTGGAGATTCTCTATTCGTTCCAGTGAAATCACAAAATAAAATGCACACAAACATGTCCCTGGTCTTGATATACAATCACTGATGAACACATTTGGTTTTAATGAGAAAAAAAAAACTATATGAGGGCAGATTCGAACCCAGAACCTCTGACATGCTTAACAAAAGTTCTACCATCAGACCATACTAACTTTTATAGCAGATCTGTACACATAATCACTGTCTTGAAGAATTTGTACTATATAGTGATTTTGATTTAAGGATAAAACTACTGCAATAAAATGTTTCTATGAATTCCATGTCAATAAATTAAACTCAATGTACTATAGAAATTGATTTCTTGATATCATAGTGTTATTTTTTATTAGTTTCTCCAAGTGTAGTGTAAATGCAGATATCAGATATGGGTCACTTTTAAAAGAAAGTCAAAAATATGGGATGTAGTCAAAATATCGGAATTGGGCATCAAGATCCGCAGTTTAAATGCGGCCTATATCGTAACAGAAGACCAAAGCACAACTAAACATTCACAACATATCCCTGTTTCACCTTGGCACGCCATTTAGAGCTACTGACAAACAAGTACTTAGGCTCATTAAATTCTAAAATTCAGAATGCCTTGTAGAATTAATCTGAGTCAGAATGCTATTATAATTAACTTTATCATTCCATGTGACATCATAAGAGTTGTGAAGTCATGCTGTGACATTGGCCTCCTTAATTGTGTAAATTACACTGACTAAATTCTTAATCTGAACTCACACGACAACAAAAGGCAGAAAAGATGCAAGTAAGAGATTCATTTTGCATTATAGACAGTTTCAGAGATTATATCGAGAGTTTTTTCGAAAGTGCATAACTCACATTAGACTGAAGTCATGGACCGCTTCGGTGTCCTTTGATCGCTTTCTTGATGTAATTGCTACATTCCCAGTTTGAAAAACCATTTTGTTTTTCATGCTACTGAAATAACCAATGTTCAGTCCTTTATAATAAGTAATAAGCAAATTCATTAATGGTTCTTAGCTTGTTTTGTCTGTAGCCAGAATATGATGTGCTTTTTCCCCACCAAATAACTTTATTGACCTAATCATCATCATTACAATTTCAAGAGCAATAGTCAAACATAATAATTCTGTCATGATATTGCAGCTTCACCCCTATAATGACTTCATGTTTATAGGCTATTTAGCTGATGGATGAAAATAAAATTCATTGGTAACAATCTGTAGAATTGTGATTGTTTAAAGTAACTGGTTAAAGTAAGATATTTGAACAACAAAGATAGGCAGATTCAAGTAGAATGTAGAATTTAATAAGCTAATTATAATTACTGGCCCCTACAAAGGTAAAAAAAAAATGTTTGTATATGTACAGGTCAATATATAATACACACACACACACATATATATATATAATATACATACATACATACATATATGTGTGTGTGTGTGTGTGTGTGTGTGTGTGTGTGAGAATGTGACACGTCTAGTGTCTAATTTGCAGAATTGCAAGACGGTGTTTGGTTTAAACTAAATTCCATTATTCAGTCATTTTGGAAGCAAAAATCTGGATATTTTCCTTTAAATAGGCTCCTAAGCTACTTAGCAATATATAGGTTCTTCTATCTAATTATAAACTCAAGGAAAACATTATTCAAGCCAGACATAATCTGTAGTTATGTCATTGAAAAACAAACATTGACATCCTGAAGGAAAACATGGAGGCTGCCTCCAACATCAGTGTGGACTAATATTACCTGATATTATCAAAAGCTACTTTTAACATGCTTTTTGTTATTTTATGGAGCTTGACAGCCCCTGTTCTCAATTCACTTTATCATTCTGCTACACTTTTGTGTTCCACAGAAGAATGAAAATCATATAGGTTTATAAAGTGAGGGTGAGTAAATTATGAATTTTCTCTCTCTTTTTTTTTTTTTTTTTTTTACTATAGTCCACATGTTTTTCAGAATCTTCCATTGACTGAGGATTACTTTCTTTTTTGCACTTTACTTTAATAATAGGGGCTTTCACACCATGTTGTTCTAGGAACTTAGTTATAGGAACTAGCCACCAGGGTGGTTCCCCGAGAACTAATGTTCACCTAGGGCCATTTTCCTGGTTGCATTCACACCACTAGTAGGAACTCTGAAAGGACGTAAACTACACTTGTTGTAAATTTTATTTTGATGGCACAATTTTTATTTTGATGGCACCGAGAACAGAGCACTTGCATTCTCCATCTTCATGAGTCTTCATTCATCTGTTTAACAGTCCTGTCTGATATGTTATGAGATAGAACTGTTATACAAAGAAAGTAGAAAGTATATGAAAAAGTATTAGCTTTTGCCGTGTGGTTGATGCCTAATGTCACTAGCTGAGCAGAAATACATAATTATGTTTTGTTCGGTTTCTCCTTAGCGTAAGATTGAGAGGTCCATCTATCATGGTTTTCCATGTTTGTAGAGTTAGTTTGTGGAGTAAATATATAGGCTGTGTTAGGGCTGCACGATTTATCGCAATTAAACCTCACGCGATTTGGCAAAGGCTGCGATTATTTTATGCCCAGCTTGTCAGAGCTGTACGGCTCTGTGATCAGTAGTAAATGCTTCTACATCTGAAAGCCAGAGGGCACTCTTGCACAGAAACTCCAAATATGCCCTGCCGTAGAAAAAGATAACACGCGTCATATCGCTGTAGCTGAATAAACAAAAGATTGAAACGCTATGACTAATAAACACACAACTGCCTTATTCTGTATAAGAAGCCACATCATCTCACAGAAGGATGCTCAACTGTCGTTATAAAGTGAGTTTGGAGTAAAAACGTTATTAAATGTTGTCTTTTGTTGGACAAGATATTAATAAATGCTTCTCATGTCTGGAAAGACGCGTGTTGCTTTTTCAAATGTACATTATAAGCGACTCAAACTCGCAGTGCTTTCAGATGGGTTAGCATTGGAATCATTGACAAGCTGCACATAAAAATAAATAAATAAATAAATAATCACAGCCTTTGCGATTTCAGGATTGCACTAAGAATCACGTTCAAGTGATAAATGTTTCACTTAAGTTCAAGTGAAACAGTCGTTTAAGTTCAATGTTATTTTTCGTGTCGTGTTATAAATTGTGCAGCCCTAGGCTGTATACACAGCTTTTTAAAAATTGCGGGTGCTGGCGTTTCGCGTTCGTTCGACCAATCAGTGTACACTTACGTCACTGGTAGTTCTTTTTGTGCTGGGTTAGACCTTTTACACTCTGAAGTAGTCATGATTTGCCTCTCGCAATGTAACATGCTCTAAACACACCTCTTAAGCAAGCAGAATAATGCAAGTGGATATTTTTTTGTAATCGTGCCTTTGAACGATTACGAAATAGTGGCATCCATAATCGTATTATATATTGATAATTGAATTAGAAATTCGATCCATAATTGAATTAGAAATTCGATTAATTGTCCAGCCCTAGCAACAACTATAAAATCAGCTTGAAACAAATAATTACCACAAATCCATTTAGTCATTTAGACCAGTGGTGGATGCAAAAAGTGGAAGAGGGGTGGGCCTCTAAAAGTGTGGGTGCACCGGAATAATTCGTATCACCCCATGTTTTCAACCAGCTTAATCGGGGTTCCCACTCTTTTTCAGCAATCATTTTCCAGGACTTTTCCAGGACATTTTCAATTTTACGATAGCAGGAATAAAAGACAAGGATCACACTCTAAAGTAATATATTGCTCTCTAAGTCTTTAAAAGGCGTAGCTACAGTTTGTTGCCATAACTTAACTATAAAATTAGTGACTTTATAACTCGCAATTCTGACTTTATAACAATTGTTTATATCACGCAATTCTGATTTTATATCTCAAAATTCTGACTTTATATCTCACAATTCCTACTTTATATCACAATTGCGAGTTTATATCATGCAATTCTGACTTTACATTTCGCAATTCTGACGTTATATCATGCAATTGCAAGTTTATTTCACAATTATGTAAGCTCGCAATTGTGAGAATTTTTTTGAATTTGTGAGATAAAGAGTTCCCTTTTAAATCACTGCAGCACAATCTCACGAAGTTCTGCAATGTTGTGAAAAGCAGTTAATAGCATTAGCTAACTGCTGCAAGTGGCAACACAAGACTAAACACCATTGAAAATAATACTCTCACATGTCAAACCTCAGCATTCCGGAACATTGCACTTTCTGTAAGTGATTTCTGCAATTGTTTTTGGCCAGTGATAAACTCTTTGTTCTTGGCTAAGAAAAAACTGAAGAACTTTTTAAAAAAATAATTTTCAAGGACAACAACAAGATTTTCCAGGACATTTTACATTTTCTCTCATTTTCCATGTGTTTTCCAGGACTGGAAAGTTTGTCATCAATTTTCCAGGTTTTCAAGGTTTTCCAGGATGAGTGGGAACCCTGTTAATTTGGAAGAAAAAAAATGACGGTACTATAAATGCCCACGACTTAAAGGTGAAGAATGTAAGATAAAGATGTGTCCAGTGTGAACAGCCTCAAATAGTTGTGGCACGTCAGAATATTTATATATCCCGGTGCAGATTGGATGGATATATTATAAGTGAGATGCTTGCGTTCACTCTAGACAGTGTTCCCTACTCAACTGCTTACTCATGACACATATATGTTGGTCCTTTTATGGTCTATTGTCTTTTAATATAGTCTACTTCTACTTGTTGAGACATGCCTTCTCAAACCCCCATATGAGCTGTGTTGTGATGTTTGAGTTGAGATGCTCAGGCGCAACGCACGGAAGGGCTGTTTGCAAGGTTGCTTTATTTTTGAAATTCCTAGTGTCGCAGACATATTTCAACTTTAAAGCATCAACTCTAATTGCATGGTGCGATCAAGTGTGAGTGACCGACACATGAAAAAATTAAAACAAAAACAAAGCAGGAGAGAGAGATCCAACCTGTGTCCTGATAACAACTATATCACAAAGAGAAATCACAATGTCTGAGTCCTGTATTGACAACCGGCCATAGCTAATACAGTACATGCGGCTTGTGTACATTTCAGAAAACCCCTTGCTCACAAATATTAAGTGCAAATATTGCATAACCATGCCATGGTGGGCCAGACTAAAAACGTACGCATAGCTTACATTGTATGGCTGATGTCTGTTCTAAACAAGTCAGAGGGCCCTATCATACAGCCGGTGCAATGCGGCGCCAGGCGCGACGCAAGTGTTTTTTGCTAGCTTCAGCCCAACGCAGTTATCATTTTCACGTCCTGCACTACTTTGTTTAAATAG
The DNA here is from genome assembly GCF_019924925.1 of Ctenopharyngodon idella. Taxonomy (NCBI): domain Eukaryota; kingdom Metazoa; phylum Chordata; class Actinopteri; order Cypriniformes; family Xenocyprididae; genus Ctenopharyngodon; species Ctenopharyngodon idella. Next base: position 2,074,492 of record NC_067225.1, read on the forward strand.
CAAATGCATTTTCGCCCATTTGTGCGCCCATGGGTGTGCTGGTCTGAAAACGAGGTGTGTTCAGGCGCATTGTCGGAACGTTACTATTTTGAGGCAACTGAAATAGACTGCACCTTTGCCCAACTGAAACCTGGTCTAAAGTCAATATTTGTTTTGTTATTTAAAGAGCGCGTTAGTAATATGCGCCTATGTGAGGCTGCACAATGCGCGTACATTGTGCTTATTACACACACAGGGATGCGCAGCAGCACACAAACATGACAAATATTAAAAATAAAAGGATTACAATGTAAAAGATTATTATTGTGTGCATAAAGATAAAAATGCTTTGGTGGAATCCGGCTTTTCCCATAGATGGTCTCCTCGCACGCTTCAACCTCGCAAACGAGCAGATCCGTTTCCTCACTATAGAAGCGTTCAGCTTTTCCGCTTGCAAATTCTGCCATGTTAATAGTGAATCCACTATGGTGCGAGTGCAACTAGCTTTTAAAGGGAATGGGAGATGAGACTCTGATTGGTTTATTGCACGTTACGCCCAAAACACACCAATTACTCATTAAGAGAATAGGGACAACCCTTTTAGACCATGCGCCGGGGGCGCCGACCATTTTTCCTGCCGTTAAACTAGCAAAAGTGGAACCCAGAACCGTTCCTAGAGCTGGCCGTCCGGCCAAACTGAGCTATCGGGGGAGAAGAGCCTTGGTGAGAGAGGTAAAGAAGAACCCAAAGATCACTGTGGCTGAGCTCCAGAGATGCAGTCGGGAGATGGGAGAAAGTTGTAGAAAGTCAACCATCACTGCAGCCCTCCACCAGTCGGGGCTTTATGGCAGAGTGGCCCGACGGAAGCCTCTCCTCAGTGCAAGACACATGAAAGCCCGCATGGAGGACTCCAAGATGGTGAGAAATAAGATTCTCTGGTCTGATGAGACCAAGATAGAACTTTTTGGCATTCATTCTAAGCGGTATGTGTGGAGAAAACCAGGCACTGCTCATCACCTGTCCAATACAGTCCTAACAGTGAAGCATGGTGGTCTGTATTAGATCAAAAGGGTGCTTCTACTAAATACTGAGCAAAGGGTGTGAATACTTAGGACCATGTGATATTTCAGTTTTTCTTTTTTAATAAATCTGCAAAAATGTCAACAATTCTGTGTTTTTCTGTCAATATTGGGGTGCTGTGTGTACATTAATGAGGAAAAAAATGTACTTAAATGATTTTAGCAAATGGCTGCAATATAACAAAGAGTGAAAAATTTAAGGGGGTCTGAATACTTTCCGTACCCACTGTAGATCGTTAAAATAGAGCCCAGAGTCTGCTGGGTTTTGAATTTAAGATGTTGATAATATCACCATACTTCTAATTATCTTGTTAGTTCTCTTTCAAAAGAAAAGTGTCAAGTTGATACGGCGTCCTGTCATTTTTGTCATAGATAGCAATTTAGCCATTTTTGTAATAACATAAAAGGGGCACTGCTAGTTGGAATCCGGATATTGGCGCGAAGAAGAACATAACATTACTACTGGCGTGATGCAACTGAAGAGACAAATTAGCATATTTGTAGGCTATTATTATTAGGATAGAGTTCTAATGCATGACAAAACAAATCACATTTGAAATAATTATTGAAAAATTGTTAAAAGTTAGAAAATTGTATTATTGAAAATATATATATGTATTTCCCTGGATCTGACAGGGTGGGCAAGCTGTCAATCTGGGTGGGCCTACCCATAGTTCCCCCCCTGATTTAGACATAGATAAATATGTTTTAACTGAGAAGAAAAAAAAAAAACCCTATAACCTATACCAATACATGTGTCATGAAAATTTATAATAGGACTATTAGTGACTGAACAAAGCTGGGAATCATGCCAAAATTATGCCATATGGCATATTATATAATGGCCCATAAAACATAATACTTTATCCCCCAGTTTCACAGACAAGGCTTAAACCCAGTCCAAGAGTGAAATGCATGTTTGAGCTGCCTTAACTGAAAGCAACTTGCACTGACATATTTTAAAATATGTCAGTGCCATTGTTTTGTCTCAAGATGCACACCAGTAATGTTTTTATTTTCTAAGGCATGTTTATAAAAGCTACTTAAACATCCTAACTGAACTAAGGGTTAAGCCCTATCTGTGAAACCAGGCCTGTGTTATTCTCCACTTTGTAAAATGCCTGAAAAAAAAATGTTGTGGCACATTAAAGCAAAACATCTTTGTTCCTGAAGAAGTTTCTCCAGAGCTACAGTGGAGAAACGAGTGATTGTTCTGTTTGCCTTAAATCCTCTGCATTGATTATGGTGTTTTAATACCCTTGCTTTGTTCCCAACGCATTATAGAGAGGAAAGGAGAATGTCTAATCCAGCGGGGCCTCAGACATAATGTGACAAAGACAAAGATGAGATTCATTTCAGAGGTCTGACCATAGCCAAACATTAAAGACACTCCCTCACTTCAGAAAACCATCCATTATTAAAAATGGATGAATATTTCATGGATGGTTGAATATAATTAGCTATAATGGCTTACTACAACATTTAACACTTGCATCTATGTTGCTCCGGAAATCATAATAATGATCCAATATTGCCATTAAAATCCCACTAACATCAAAATAGCCATTAAAATCTAATAGTATGAAAGCCTTATGCCTTCTGAAATTATTGTGCTCCACGTCATCCAATTATCAGACAGGTCAAACTACAAAGTGCAAGCACCGTCATCAGTAATGGCCTAGATTTTGGTTTCCTAAACTGAGGTTTGCTAACCCGTGGAGGTTTGTGAGGGAACTTCAGGGTGTTTCTGAGTTGATGTAAAGCTAACAATTAATTAAAAACTTAAAACTGATTCTAAAACATGTACAAAAAATATAATACAAACTTTTAAAGGTTTTCCTAATTTTATTCTAAGTATTTGGTGATAGCCTCAATTGCAGGATATTTTCATTTTCAGGAATTTTTGTTCATTACTACAGAAACCATACCTGTCGCCCCTCATAACTGTTATTATTGATTCTAGATAGCTGTAGTGTTATCAACATTCTTCACATTTGCTTTACAAAGATTACATATTGCATTAGAGGTTGATCAATAGTGAATTTTTCCAATAGTGATTACAAAAATTCTGAAATATGGCTAATACCCAATTAATAGATGGTAGTTTTTAAAATCATCAATATGAATGAAGACGTTTCATTTAATTTTATACCATGCTCACATTTTAGATGTATATATTTTATCTTGCTCTTATGTTTCTTTTGTGCATAAATACTTCAAGTTTATTTTGTAAGAACTGAGAATTATTTGGAAATTATAAAACAATAATACAGCTATTTCTGTGCATTTGTGATGTGGGCACTTTGTCTTCTAAAGCAAGCAATCAGATGATCAAAAGCAAAAACCCTGTTAGTGTTTTTCACATTAACATGGATTTTAACATGAAAGGGCATTTTTTTTCTTCAAGGCTAGGAGCTGAATCGCCCTCAGGGGTTGAATCGCCTGAAAAAATGTACTGAAAGTGCATGAAACATAAGTGATGTGCTTTCATTCAAAATACAGAATTAAGACAAAAGGTAAGCAGTTTCCATTGTAAACTCTGTAACATGTAACTCGTAACCATTAAAATAGCTAATATTATCCTTTAACATTGTTGCTAAACATGATGCAGTTCTCAGCAATTTGTTATTAACAAATCAATTATTTATTTAATAGTTTAAATTAAATGGTTGACTTACAGTGCCGTGGTTGAGTGGCTTTTTTTCTGACACATTTTAAATCCACTTTTTTTTGGTGCCCATATTAGCAAATGCAAGTGTTTATATTGGAAGCGTGAGCGGCGTCACATGTCTGATATAAACACTCTCGCATTGTCAACATTCTGTTATTTCTTTTCTCCTCCATTGCTTGTGGACACTTTGCTGCCACTTCCAACATTGTACACAGAGTATAATGTGATGTGGCATATATTTTAGATCAAAGTGGTAAAGGAGATGGGGGGTTGTCTCTCATTTGAGGCTTGTGTTAATTAGCCCATTCCCGCCATACTCTGTGGTTTATTATTAATGCATCACTCAAGGTGTGGCAGTTATAAACCTGTTATAAACCTGACTTCAGTTTCTATACCGCAGTGGAAAAACTCTTCCCATAACCATAACCTCTCCCCATAACCACAAGTGTGTGTGTGTGTGTGTGTATGTGTGTAATTTTGCATGTTTGGGTGTATGCTGGTTCATGGAAGTTAAAAATATGATTAATATCTTTGTGAACTGTAAAACATACAGAAAATGCTAAATGCTATATAGTTCACAAACAAATTATAAATATTTATAATAGTTACACAATAACTCAATAACTACAAGAGTAAACCCTGCATCACACAGCTTCATTGTGCAATCACATGCAAACAGAAATAAAAATAATGTTCAAAAATGTGATGCAAATATTCTGACAGTAAATTACGAGATACTGTAATTGCATTCTTAAACGAAAAATGAACTGAATTGAACTGGATAATGACGCTAATTTTGCAAGACACTATTATTGAACTGAACTGAATCAAAGATTAACTGATATGAGTTGAATAATGACAATATTGACTTCTTATAGCTGAATTGAACTCGTTTCATAATTGATAAACTTCAATAAAGAGTTGTTGTTTCAATTCAATAAAGCTACTAAATTGAATTGAAACAACATTAAACTAAATTGAGCTGAACAATGACACTATTATCTTCTGTAGAGATACAGCTGAAATTGAATTTGTTTCATAATTGAATTTTACAACATTAACACTTATTTTCCTGCTTTATTACTGATCTGTATTGTATAAACCACTATATAAATAAATGTGATTTGACTTGAATCTTATGAAAATGTAAAAACATTTTTTTTCTAATTCCTTAGTCATTCCTTTCAACCATTCACTACCATGTCTGTGTGTGCACAGAACACACACACACACACACTCGGAGGGTGTGGGTGACAGACACTGCTTGATGCACTGTAGGTGGTACAGGCAGAAACGTTGCAAGCCAGGGAAGAATATGTATATGTGTGTGTGAGTGTGGAAAAGGGGTCTAAATATAGTTGCAGCTGCAGCTGTAGCCTGTGATATAAGGGACAACGTTCTCTGGGTTCAGTCAAACAGTGACACTGGGCTACGATTTAGAGCTGATGCCATTTTCATACAGACCTGCTTTTACATACAGTAGACACCTTTCATTATTATAAGCCCCAATGTGTGTGTTCAGATAAAGAGCCCATGCCATGTGTTACAATATAACTTACAGTGCATTCTGAAAGTATTCATAATTTCCTATGCATCCTTATGCTCAGGGCTGTTATTAAGCAGGAAAGATTTACAAGATCTACAGCCATGGGGACCCCACAGCGATTTCAGGTAATTTACATTTCCCAGACATCTATTTACATAATACACTACTTAAGTACCATTGTTTATTCACACACCTCAGTGAACATTCTCGTTTATTCACACACCTCAGTGAAGTGTTTCTTTATTCACACTTTTCATTGCTTCGTTAATTTATTCTGAGGAAAATTGTACTGGCAACCCAAGACATAAAGACCACATCACTGTGTATACATCAGTCATTGTAGTCTTGATAGAAAAGTCATTAAATACTATTAAAAAAACCTTCCTCTTTGACCATAAAGAGTGCAACACTGTATTTATATGCAAACAATTCTAAATATTAAGTAAATATTGTTATGTGTTACACCTAAGCAAATGTGCAATAAGAGCATAAGAGCCCTTAAAACAGGTAAACCAAGTTATTAGGGAGAAACAAAGAATGAATGAATGCACAATCAGTGTGTTGTTCTGCCTGTTTGTGAGAAAGAAAGCAAGAGGAGCACAATGAATGGGCAGAGGTGTTGTAATACCTGTTTAGGAAAACTATACCTCATATTTGATTTGACAAAATCTTAGAGCATTAACTAATTAATGAGAATCCTAGCTTTTGTGTAATGAATATATGATGTCAGACTTCATTGCCAGAATCACTCAGGGGTTATAAAGTGTGTAAAAGCGACTCCCAGCTGCCACCACTCAGACCTATTCTAACTCCTGACATTTGGTAGATGGAACCCATCCACCTCTTACAGCCGCACTTACCAACCAATCACTTCCTGCTGCTAGTAACCCACCGTGATGAGTCTCCCAGCTCCCACGGCAACAGCCAATCAAATCTCACTCCAATAAGGCCACATCCTGAAAGAAGCGATTATAGCTTGAAGAGCTGTTGGTCTCAAAAAATCCTGTTTAGGATCTCAGACAGTACAGAGAAAAATTCAAATAGAAGAAAACTAAATGACCAAATGCAGATGGTTTTACTGAAAAGCAACAGATACAATTTCATCAAAATTCTAAAATTTAAAAACCTTATAGGGCTGTGCGATTAATCATAATTGATTCATGATTTCGATTTTGGCTTCCAACGATTATGAAAACAAGATCATCAAGGTAAAATGCTTATTTTGCCGCTGCCACATTCAGTGGTATGCTTTCGCTCCTCCCTAAGCCAAACTTAACATCCAAATCAGCCGAATAAGTGAATGTTATAAAATGAGATCAAAGATCATATTGCCCACCAATAATCGTGTGAAATAATCGTGATTTCAATCCTGACCAAAATAATCGTGATTATGATTCTTGCCATAATCAAGCAGCCCTATACCTTACTTAGAAGTCAAATAGCATGCAAAAAAAGAATGTAATCAAGAGTTTCAGACAAATTCTTCTGTGTCAGGCAAGTGGTGGACGAAATACACAAATCAGGTACTTGAGTTAAGAGAGCAATACCGTAATGAAATATTACTTAAGTTAAAATACTCCTAATTTCTTTATTACATGTTAATGTGTAAAGATAATGAGAAGAAATCTATATAGATGGAGATACACAAAGGTGGATACAGTATCTTCAGGCATTTCATATGACAGGCTCAAACCAGTGGTACTCAATATTTTCTTTTTGACTCCCTACAGTACAATATATTGTTGATGTTGGGCGGAAACCTCGTATCTCCAATAATGCTATACTTCTGAAGAAATGGAAAAAAACACTATTTTTTATTATTATTATTTTTAAATAATTAAACACCACATTGTCAAAGTTGATATTGTGGCTTGCATGTGTCATTATATTATTAACATTTTACCAAAATCAAGCTCAAATGAGCTCCAACGAATTTCTGAGAATTTTGAACATTTTGTCCGTCGTTAGGATGGAATTTTTGTCCATTGTTAGTGCATTGCATTTCGTTTTCATCAACTTACAGGTTATACTGTATACAAGTTTACTGTAGTGATGTGGTCGCTCATTTTTTTTTTTTTGTTGTTTTTTTTCTTCTGTCATTTGGACAAAATCTCATGTTATTAAAGTTTTAAAGTATAAAAGTCCCAAAATCCAAAATACTAAAGTTCATATAATTGAAAAATGTACTTAAGTTTAGTAACAAAGTAAAAATACTTTGTAATTGTCTACCAGTGAATAATACCTTAATTGTAATAAGCTTGTCATCAGTTGAGCAGATGTAAATGTTAGTGTAGAATTTAACTTGGCTCAGCCTGACCTTTTAAAAGTCAACTCTTAGCAGGTGGTATCAACTTACTCTAGCTATGTTTATTCGTTCATAACTCATGCTTTACACTTAGTCTTATTGCTCCATCATTCCCTCCTCTTCTCACATATTTTTTCTGTATTTTCAGTTTCTTCTGCAATTATTCCATTCTTTTGTCTGACCAGGTGTTTCTGGTGCTCTTTTGAGCAGGTGGGTACCACACTTGTCATATCTATGTTTTATTTATAGGCCCAATTACCATCTCTTTCTCATGGAGTGTCAAGCTAACTAGGGGGTGTCACACCAATACGCTATAATTGCCTGGGCCATTTCCAAAGCTTACATTTACAGCCACACCAAAACAATTCTACAGTGAACTTTGAAGTATGCTAAAGCTACAGTTCCACAGTTATTCAATTTATCCAGTCAGAGTTGACTTGCATTTGAATCTGTGCAAGTATTCAAAAGAATGGCAGGCTTGTAATTTAATAGGGAAATTCATGGTCTCACCATGAATGGTTAAGCATATTTACTGGTTAAAATCTTTGTCAGGACAGCTCCTCTGGTCACTTCTGTGGTAATCGGAGCAGGGTGTCTGCTCATAGGATCTGTTCTGGCAGACCACTTTCTCGCTCTACCTGGCAAGAGCTGGGAATATGCAAAGATTGCAAAGGCCTCTTCAGCAGCTTTGCTCAACCCACAGCAGCAGCACTAAACACTAGGGCAATATCTGACAGGATTTAACAAGGTACAATTGACCAAATGACAACAAGGTACAGTAGTAAATAACAAAGACTAATGTCAGACTTTTGGAGGCCAGTTTTTTTCTTGTGAATGAGTAAAACAAATAAAATAAAAAATAAAAAAAATACTGTGATGCCATCTTATCAGATGTAAAATTTATGAAAGCATGTCAAATGTGTTGTATATTTAACTGCATCAGTGACACAAAAACTGCTTTTGCTGCCCCAGGCATTTACTATCACCTTCAATTCAAAAATGCCTGTGAACAACACTATCACATGTAATGTCTAGTCAAAATGGGAAATGTGGTCTCAAATTTCAAGTACTGTAATTTGCATGCTATAGCAGACAACAACAGGAAGTCTGCTTTGGGTTGCTTGTATCTCAAATGACACTCTTTGCTTATAGTGGAGCAAAGTAAATTTAAGATAAAATTTCAAATAATCGTATGCAAATATTTTTTTAAATAAAAATATTAAGGTATGTAGATGTACTTTTGAGAGATGAGGCTGAAATCCCATTATAAATTATTTTGTGAAAAATAATTCTGTTCACTTGGAGGTTTACAGAAACTTGACATATGTAAAGGATAATTAATAGTCAGTATGTCATTAAAGGGTTAGTTCACCCAAAAAATGAAATTTAATTTTGTAATCAATAAATGTAAATGTATTATAAATTTACATCTGTCATAGATAAATTAATGACAGAAATTTAATTTTTGGGTGAACTAACCTTTTAATCACGAAATAAAGCCAGACTTTGGTTATTCAGTCGTGTGTGTCCAGTGACAGCTGAATTCACCTGTCTGCATTCAATTCGTATGGATCGAGCGTTACGCACAAAGTGCACACGTGTTAATTCAGGATACAAATGCACACTTCACAAGATCTCACAGCTGGATTCTTCAAAGTTTGCTAAGTTAAATGTTTATTAGACATTCAAAGCCTAGTTTAAATTATAAAAATGTGTATTTGCTGAATGCTGGCGGTAGATGAGAAAGTATTATAGCCTTTGCCTTTCTATTAGTAATAACTGAAAAGCAAACACTGTGTTTTCATATACCATTTATTTCTAATTTATTACATCAGAGACAGTAAACAAATAAAGAAGGAGAACGTGAGCTCCGACGCTGTCAAAATAAAAGTTCAGATGTCGCCACATTGGCCAAACAGAAAAACGAATTGGTCAATGCCGATAATTAAAAATGCCAAATATCAGTCAATATATCCGCCTTGGTAATATATTGGTCGACCACTACTACTGAGCCATGTACACTCTAAAAAAAGATGGTTGTTTAAAGGTTCTTCACACATAGTAACAATTCTATTTAGAACCGTATTGTCCTGAAGAACCCTTTATATGCTGAAATGGTTCTTTGCGTTAGTTTCCTCAGTGTTAAATTAACACTGCTTGGTGTACATATGGGAACCACCAGCAAGGTGTTAAAAGTAACACTGAAGCAGCGTTAGAGTTAATTGGGTACTTAATTTAGGTACTTGATTAATTGAGTTATGATTGTTCGATTATTTGAAGACAGCTGATGATAAAGAGCAGAATCACTGAAGGAAAGAGAAACACAACCACAACTGGCTTCCAGCCACTGCCTTAGATGAAATCAACTAAAAAAAGACATTAAATCTCTCTTATTACAAACCAGACTGACTTTATTTCTGCCATTCATCTACATTTCTTTTTGAGAATTAACAAAGGTTTAGATGTTGATGTTTTATTGAAAATGTTCAGTCACCATTATGGTGACCAGTGTTTCATTTAGTTGGGCAATATGACGCTTTACTTTTCATGTCAGTTTGTGGTCTTTGTAACAGTGCTTGCCAAAATACAAAATTTGTTGCAAAAGGAAGCCAAAAACAAAGATGATCAGATCTTCAGATGATGTGCAATAATACGTGCCATGCATGCATGAGATAAAAAAACAAAAAACAACAAAAAAATCATGTTTTCTGTTAATAGTGGACATTACATTAACATTAAAACAATAGTTGATATGACCTGTTATCAGCATGCTCACAGATGGTTTTTTCTTTTATCTCACAGATTTGAGAATCATAGTGACCAGATATTGGCCCACACTGGACATTCTAAATGAATATAATGGTGAGATCACTGACTGGAAGCAGGAAAGGGTTGTTGTTGTTTTTTCTTTTCTCCAGTGCATAGAAACACCAAACACTTTGGAATGCCAGGTAAGTGATGTTCACTTATATCCTTGAACAGGATTTATTTCCAGGTATAACTGTGTACTCAAAATGTGCCTTTGACTCTCATTTATATTGTTAACTATATTCTAAATAAACTACAAAATAAATGACTTTGTCGTCTTGTATATCCTTTCTTGTATAGTTCTCTCTCAAAGAACTGACTGAAAGTCTCATTATGCGGGTCTCCTCAGGTGTGAATCACAGCATTATTCAGGATTATTCACGCCTTCACGCATATTGTCTTTCTAAACAAAAAAGTTTTTTTACAAAATTTAAATCAATATATTGTAGGGCTTGACTAGAATATTCGAATATTCGTTTGGTATGTTGGTATTCGATTTTCAATTTTGGGATTCAAATATTCAATTTTTTTTGTTTTGTTTTTTTTTGCACATCTGGCATACCCCTCGCGAAACGGTTCTCATTCGCGCTTGAATATGTTTACACTACAAAATATGGCGAAATACAATACTCTTTTTTGCAATTATCTTATATAGCCTAGCCGTTTTTAATATGATGGACAGTTTAAGGAACCCAACCTTGTTATACTTAATAAATATAAATTGTCTTCTTAGCCCTCTAATGTGTTCCCTGCAACTGGAGTATTCTGTCTGAAGCACACAACTGCATTTTGGGTTAAGCTGCGCTGCTTTGACATTGTGGAAAATAGAATAGATACAAAATGTAATAGCCTTTTTACCCGTTATTATCAGTCTAAATGTATCTACTGCGAAATATAGGAGCTTGTTAAAACTCAAACGTGATATTTTACTGGGACGGCGTGTTCTTTATTTATCACCATTCGTTCATTTCATTTTCATTCGTCTTTTATTTAAATAGCCTACCCTTTACTGTGTCAGTAATTACTGTGCTGCTAATTTCTGATTTGGGAGCGATTTTTTTGTCAGAAAAATGTTAGGCTACCTTTTTAAAAGTATTGCTCTTAACCCTCTGTGGTCTGAGGATTTTCGGGGCCCTGGAGAAGTTTTGACATGCCCTGACATTTGTGCTTTTTTCAGTTGTTCATAAACATATTAATGGAAAAAGTGTCATTACACTGTATTCAGCACAAAGTAGGCTACAATAATATGTGAGGAACATGTATGTACATGTTTGTGTTTTTGAAGGAATAACATTTATGCGTGGTTATTGAAAAAACAATAAACTTAAGTCACTGAAATACAGCCAAAAAGAATATATTAAATCTGTGTTCACAAGACTTCTGGGTATTGGAGGTTGTAGACTAGAGTTTTTGCTTCAACATGATGTAAAAATTATCCTGCCTACTCGTTCATATAAAACAATATATTGATTTAGTTTTTGTAAGACACTTTTTGTCAAGAAACACAGTATGCGTGGAGGCGTGAATCATCATGAATAATGAGGTAATTCACACCTGAGAAGACAAAAGAATCGCATAAAGACCTCTAATGACCTGCATAATAATGAGGCCTTTCAGTCAGGTAGGCTGTGAAAAAACCCTCTGTGATCATGTCTCAAGCTCATCATGGTGTATATCAAACATACAGAAAAAACAGCAATACTGTGAAATATTATTACAATTTAAAATAATGGTATTCTATTATATACTTTAAAATATAATGTATTTCTGTGATGCAAAGCGTCTGAACATTCATGTTACCTCTATGGCATTTCATATAGCCTTTTAGCTTAAAAGCATGCACATTTGGAGAAATATTGATGGATTCTCATATGTTATGTCAATTTTCTATACAGAGGAGTAATATTTATTCAATATTTATTGTCATCACTATGAACGCTGGATACTGTGTTTTCAATTCATACTTGCAGCCGGAGGACGCTCTGTGCACATTTAGTCCACAAATTAATCTAAAGAAGAACAGGACATTCCAGGAACTAATGGCATGTCTTCCAGAGGTCTCTAACCATGGCTTTAACATACAGATAGACAAGACAATAAATACACGATTGAGACGATGTATACATGTATTGCCTCAGAATTTTCGTCTAAATAGCGCTCGCTCCGTGGGCGTGGCCGCATTAGTGGATAATGAGCTGAATCACGGACTTCTGACATGTGTCTCTTTTCATACAGATTACATAAACACAGAATTTTTGTTTTCGATTTGACTTACACGATTTAAAACCTGACATTTCAACGTTTCTTTAGACATAAGTCTAATTTTTTTGTGATTAGTATTCACTAAGTTACAGTTCATTTTCTGAGAACTATCAGATTGGACTTCGTTCAGAGGGAGACGACAGATCACGCATCATGTAAGTTTTCTTTATTTTGCAAAAAGCACAACATTTTGTTTTTACTCTGAGTGTACACAAATAAAAGAAGATATTCCACAGATTAAAATGGTGTATAACTCTTAATTGTATGTGCAACATTGACGGAGTATTTTGAGTCTCTTTCACACTGGTAAGAAAAAAACCGAGGTGGTATCGCCGGCGTGACCGCCGACCCGAGGGAGTTAACAGACCTGTGTTTTATATCACTAGTGCAGTGTCCATTCTCATAGCATTTAAGCCCTGCCCACATGAGGCGCGTCACTTCCGGCTCACGCTGTTCTGTAGTTTATTAAAAGTTTATTAATTCTGAACGTGTTCTCGACATAATCAAAATGCAAACAGGCAGACAGATACACAGAGATTCCTCCTGTAACGCGTTGTCTACGGAGCAAATAGCGATAACGTTAGCTCACTTAGCTTGAGTTATTGATACCACACAGACTTAACAGAGGCGATTGACATTTCACAACTGGTGCTTTATTCCCCATGAAACACGTGTAACTGTCCGTTGCAAATGTTATGCCGTCTACAGTGTTACTTAATAAAGAAAATAACTTTAAATGAGCAACAGAAAAACAGAAATAACCCGCATACATGCGGTGCTCAGGTCGTTCAACACAGTTCAACCGGGAGCGCGCAGCTCTTAAAGGGGCCATACCATATTTCTACTCGTTACACATGCCTTTATTAGAGAGAAGAATATCTTCAGCCTCCTCCCGCCGAAGCTTCGAATATTCGGTGCTGATTACTACCGAGCTTCGAAGCTCAAAAAATGGCATTCAGATCAGCCCTAATATATTGTTAATGTGAATGAGTAGGCAGGATGATTTTCACTTCATTTTGAAGCAAAAATTCTAGGCTTCTACATTCATTCTTGTGGACACATATTTAGTATGTGTTTTTTGGCCTTATTTCAGTGACTTAATTTTTCGTGTTGTTGTTTTTTTTTTTTTTTTTTTTGCTGTGTAGGGTTCTTTATTACCTCTTTTTGTTCAAATCTATAATTGTCAAAGCCACCTCATTAGTGATTTTCTGGAGCTCAGTCATCCAATTACAAAGACTGTTAGCATGCTCTCAACAGGTAAATTATTTCTTTCTTAATATGTCTATACATTTCAATTTTCAAATTGTAACTGATTTCCTACCAGTCATGTCTTTTTCTCTTTTTAGTTTAACAAAACCTATAAGTGTGAGTAACTCTGTTCAGTTAAGAATACTTATCTGCTCTTCTCCACTAAGTAACAAAGACATTGAATTTATGACCCATATTGTTAGTTTTTTTTTTAATTATTATTGCATTATACATAAACATACCAAGTCACAGAAAACATTACAGCTATCCCATGACTTTATTTCATATTTTTCTTTTAACATTGTAAAGGGCTCACATATTGTTCATTTTTGCTAATTTTGGCCTTCATAAACATAACTGTTTTTACATAAATGGAAGAGACACACTGTAACTCTAAACTCAATTATGTATTTCAGATGCCGTCACATCCCACAACCTCACCATCTGCAGAGAGAAACTGCCACTCTAAAAACACACATAATGATAGACATAATGAGGATCAGAGGATTGTGAAGATATTTCACTGGAACTTGGTCTCCAGTATCTATATCATGTTTAATGTCAATTATCATTTATATTAAGATAATAACTGTTGTTGGAGCACTGTCATTTTTTGCTACAATTTGCCATGTCAATAGAAAATATAGCTGCAAGCAGCAATTACGGGGCCAAGCACAAAAGAGGCACAAGAAGCCAGCCAACATGGCTGTGAGCATCAGACCAACTCCAACAGTGAGCAAATAAGGAACTATTAAGATCATTTTAGGCAAAAGAGCTGAAAAAACAAATTCATTTAAAAAAAAAAAAAGGATTTACTGGTTCATCACTTTTGAACAATAGGTGGCGCTGTGACCAAATTCATGCGGTATGGTCAGAGTGAGGTGACAATGACGCTCGCAAAGTTTGGTGTCAATATGTCAAAGCATTGCAGAGATACAAACTCAACAGTCATTTTGGCATCAAGCCTCTAATTCATTGCTGCGGTATACGAAAACGGTTTTGTCTATCAACATGAAATCCATAACTTGTTGCCAGCATGGTCTGAAGATGATACAATTCGATTTTGGTGAAAATTGGACCAACGGTCTAGGAGGAGATTGAAAAAGTGTGATTTTATAGAAAATCAAAGTGGTGAAGACGAAGTTTTGCTGACTTTGGCAAAATTGGCATCAATGTTCTCAGCATTACCCACGGAATCTATTAAGACCAGTCTCATTACAATAGGCCACATTTATATAAAGCTATTAGCATTTTTTAAAAATGTTATTACAATGTCTGTCTCGAAACCATTTGAGAAAATTCAGAGCATGGTTCCGATGGCACATCCTGAGTTTCGTGATGGTACATCAATGCATTCATATAATATAGCATTTTATATCATAATACTGTATTGTAGTTAATGGCAATTTCATGTTTTGTTCAATTAGAGGCACAATCCCACCACTTTTTTTATGTGTCCTCAGGGTGACCCCATACATGTGTGTGTCAAATTTGATGCAAATATCTCATTTTGTTTTGGAGTTATAGACATTTATATCTATGAGATCATAAAAAATGACCCATGGACGACTTTGTTTTGATTTTTTTGCCACTTCCTATCAAAATTTTAACATTTGGGCTGTGACATATAGTTAACCAGCTTAGGTTTCGTGTTTCCTACGCTGGTTTCATCTCGATCGGACTAACGGTTTCGAAGATATTCGCAATCATTTTTTAAGCGCTAAATCACCACGCTGCACAAACCGTCGAAACCTAGCATGTTTGGTATCGTTGGACTCGGCAAGGATTCAAGAGTCTAACAATATGATTCTCGTGAAAATAAGTCAACCAGATCAAAAGTTATAAGCATATATGGAAAAAGAATTCTCCACTAAGGTGGTGCTGGTCCGAAACTTCTCAGGCTCCTTCGGGGCATTGTGCTGATGACCCATACCGAGTTTCGTAACGATATGCTAATGCGTTCATAAAATACAGCATTTTAGCACAAAATTCAAAATGGCAGATATGGGAAAATTGGATATCATTGGATTCGGCATGATGCCCGAATCCAACGAGACCAAATTTATGATTTTTGGACAAACCCATCAGAAGTTAATTGCAAAAATATCAATTTTTCATATCTCCGGACCAGTAGGTGGCACTGCGCCGAAACGCTGCATGATGCCTCAGGTCATGCTTGTGATGACATGTACCAAGTTTGGTCTGAATACGATAAAGCGTTGCAGAGATACAGCCTTACGTCTATTTTCAAAAGCGCTACGTAAAATTGCGTGTTTTTCAAAAACGGTTTGAGAAATCAACTTGAATTCCATAACTTTTTGTCGGCATGGTCTGAAGATGATCTGGTTCAATTTTCATGAAAATCGGAGTAACGGCCTAGGAGGAGTTTGAAAAAGTAGGTTTTTCAGAAAATTCAAAATGGCGGAAAAATTTTCATTTCATTTTCATCAAATTTTCAAAATGACGTCAATTTGCTATGGACGAAGTTCAGACTGTCTTCTAACTGTGTGCCAAATTACACAACTTTCCCGCAAGCGGTTCTATGGGCTGCCACAGACTTACAGAGCGTAATAATAAGAAGAAGAAGAAGAAGAAGAAGAAGAAAAAAAGAAAAAAAAAAAGAATGCCAACAGATACAATAGGTACCTACGCACCTTCGGTGCTTGGCCCCTAATGAAGTACTCAAATGACATGTTTTTTTTATGTAAAACCCAAATAGAAGCTACAAGATATAAGACAGGAGCAGACCCTTGCCTATCTGACCTTATCTTCGCTCAGTCACCGCTTCAGGGGACAGACTCTTGCCGTCATCCAGGTCTTTAAGCAGGTCGGCCTGGTAGGCCTGCAACACTGTCATCGTGTGCAAAGCCCCACCGGCCTAACCTGCAGCTGCATATGCCCTGCCATTCAGCTTTGATGTACTTAACGGCTTTGACAGCAGGATTGGAGTTTTTAACATCAATGTTCCCCCCATTGAAAGAAAGTTTGCAAACATATCTTCAATGGGAGACATCGAAGCATATCCGTGCTCGCACATCCCCTCCACATCGGCATAATTTAAGTGGTGAAAGAGATGAACGCAAGCTGAATATGGTTTCTTCCAGGACCTCTCCACCTCGGCATGAAGGTCCAGCAGAAACGGAAGACTCACTGGACCTGGGCGGTTATGGCCAGCTAAGAAACTCTTGTCTAATCTACAGCAAGCGATCTGTGGCTTCTCGTGCTTCCAAGGAAGATCTAATCTCGCAGATGTGCCATTACCTCTAACAGTTCACTGTACGCGAGGCAGGCAGGCTGAGAGGGCTCCATTACCATATATTTGCCCTCGACAGCCACATCCTGCTCTTCCTGGCTTGAAGCCAGAAAAGTGCTATCTGCTGGATCAGATGATTCAAAGTTGCTACGGTTACAAACTGAAAAAAACATAATTTGGTACTGTTTAGAACCATTTTCTTAAGAGATGATTATGCTACTGATAGACCCTTTCCCATAGTGGAACCCTCGCTATCTTCCTCCGAGTCCACACTTTTATGACATAATGCCACTTTAACTGTCGGGTAGAAGTCTGCTGCGGAGCTCGCTTCGGCGCAGCTTCAGCAAAAGTGTGCATCGAGGGTGCATATCGGCCACAAAGGACCCAAGCATCCTTCTGAAACCTAAATTGACAAATGGGACACCCTATGGTCTTGTGGACTTAACGAACACGCACACAAGACCGTAAGTGCATATGTAGTGTGCCATTTGGGACAGGGCGATACTCTCTGCTCTGCTTTACCTTCCTGTCTTGACAGTATCTGTCCTCTCACATCTAGACCAGCACATCCAACATCTTCCAGCCCCTAGCTCACTGATATAGTTCTACTGAAAAGAAATGCTAAAGTCAAAAGACCCAGCTGTACTAAAAAAGTATCAATTCCTGTCCCCTTCCTCTTCTAGTGTTTCTGCTGCCAAAGTCACTTACAAAAACACTTCATACACTTTTAAACTGTTCACAACATTTTCCTCCTAAATCTGTCCTCCACCACTTCCTCCCACCTCCTGACTTTTTTTAATGATAAGTTGGTGACCATCTGCAATCACTTCCCTACACAACACACTCACCCACAAATATCCATCTATTTAATTTGATTAAATGGTTTGATGAATCAAGATCAATTATTCTGTTTATATAGATGTGGCCTTAAAATGTTTGTCATAGAAACACTCACAGCACAGGCGCTTCTTAGAATTTAAAAATATTTGTTGTGCTTCACATGATATCCACCAGGTGGTATTTGGGACAACATACTATAACTCATACCATCAGAAGATCAGAATTTTCTTGGCCACTTCTGGCCAACAACTCAAACAAAATTCAAATGCATAGTAACTGTTATTTCACTCACTTAAGGGTTGGTTCACCCAAAAATAACTCTTGCCGGAAGCTAGTTATATTAGTTTTTAAAGTTTAAAATATGGATATTTTTCTTACACGAATGCATCAATTCACTTCAGAAGGCCTTTATTAACCCCCCAGAGCCATGTGGATATCCTTTATGATGGATGGACACACTTTTTTGGGCTTCAAAATTTCATCCTCTAATCTCAGTGCCATTATAAAGTTTGGAAGAGCCAAGACACTATTTATTTAAAACTCAAATTGTATTCATCTGAAAGACGAATATACACAAGTCATATACACCTAGATGGCTTAAGGGTGAGTAAATCATGGGGTAATTTTGGGTGAACTATCCCTATATATTATATTATATATATATATATATATATATATATATACACACACACACACACACACACAAACACTAGGCATGGGCTGGTATGAGATTTTGACGGTATGATAACCTTAAGCGAAAATAACACGGTTTCACGGTATCACGGTATTGCTATTACAGCTCTAAAATGTCTAGGTAAAAAACAGCTTTTTTTCCCCTTTGAACACAATATATTTATTTCTAAGCAACATAGAATATTTGGAAAAGTAGTAAACATGTATTTTAGGTTAAATAATTAAAATAAATAATTTCATTCTTCTTAATTAAATTAAAATTATATCAAATAAAATAAATTCAGTCATTTAAGTGAGCCTAAACCTGCAGCTCAACAATAACTAGAACAGAAATTGAATTATTTTCTGTAAAAAAAAAAAAAGTTAAGTTAAGCATACTTAAGTGAGTTAAGCATGTGATCAGCTTATTAATCAAGTTATTAATAGTTATAATAAAAATATTAAAATTATATGATATAATCATTTGTTATTTTTATATTACAGAACAACAGTAAGATTACAATACTAATATTCATGGATGTCTTTATTTCTTGCTTTCAAACGTTAAATCATTGAGCTTTTATTTTGACGGAAAACCACAGGGAGATCCAGGAAGATGTTTCTCTTTGACAACAGATCTATAAACTACACTCTCAGTACAGATGTTTGGTGCACGTTACATTCCTAAATGCAAATGATAAGCGACTCAAATACACAGCACTTGCAGAGCAGCATTTTCTGTGAATCGAAGCTGAAAGCTGTTTCACTCCATACAGCGCGTCAGACTATATATTTCTATAATTACATCACAACCGTTGCGATTTAATGATCGCACTAAGACACATTAAGGTTGGCAATCACAATCATTTGGCTTTGATTGTATGCCAGTCAATAAGAGAATAAGCCTTTGCAATATTAACAAGCTTGTTCTGCTTACACTTGTGTGTACATATAACAACAGGAAATTCTCAGCCAATTAAAGCTCTTTCCTCAAGACAGATGTGAGCTTGTCTGACCCCTCTCAGGAGCTGGGTATTCATTTACAGATGAAAAGCAGAGAGCTCTCAAGGTCAGTAACACAAGGATATTTGCAATGTTATAACTCCTGCAGTTTCAGCTAATCACAATGAAGTAGACTGTATGTGTGTTGCCCTTTGCAGCATTTGTTCAGACTTTAAACACTGGAAACACTGAACGCTCGATTAAACTGCTTGCACACAAACTCCGTCTATGCACAGATTCTGTGATCGGTTCTCACTGAGAATTATTCCACCGCTACAGTATGACAGTCGTCCATGCTGTGCTCTATAAAAAGGAGTGTCTCAGAAGCTTGAATGACATTCTGACACAATCTCTGGTTACTCCACCACTACACCACATGCCAAGAGAGTTCATGCACACACTACTTACAAATACAATGTTTTTAGAATGTTTGCTTATAGTGATCATTTGAGTGTAAAAAGTCTGCAGCTTTTAAGGTAGACAAAATTAAAGGGTTAGTTCACCCAAAAATGAAAATTACTCACCCTCATATTGTTCCACATCTGTAAGACCATCGTTCATCTTCGGAACACAAATTAAGATCTTTTTGTAAATTCTGAGAGGTTTCTGTCCCTCCATAGAGATCCATCGCAACTACCACTCCAAGGTCAAGAAAGGTAGGAAAAAGACATCATTAAAGTACTCCATGTGACTCCAGTGGCTTAAACTTAATTTTATGAAGCGAGGTGAGTGCTTTGTGCAAAAAAAAAAAAAAAAACATAATTTACCAATTTATTTACAAAATAATATTATCCAAAGCGTGTTCATTCAACAATGTCAGCTCTCGCGTGAACACAAAACGCATGCGTTGTGATGCTCTCGTGAACACTCGTGCATGTGCGTTTTGTTGATGCGCAAGTCTGAACACAACATGCATGAGTCATTAAGCTCTTGTGAACGTGCATTGCAGATCCAATATTTTTGTGGTAAATTATGTTGTTTTTTTTGCGCAAACAAAGTACTCGCGTCGCTTCATAAAACTGAGGTTAAACCACTGTCACATGGAGAACTTTAATGATGTCATTCCTACCTTTCTGGACCTTGAAAGTGGTAGTTGCGTTGAATCTCTATAGGGACAGAAAGCTCTCAGACTTAATCAAAAAGATCTTAATTTGGTAACACTTTAAGTGAAATATAAGATACAAAATGCAAGTAAGAGAAACACTGGGCCCTATCATATACCCGGCACAATGCAGCACCAGGCACGACACAAGTGTTTTTTGCTAGTTTCAGCCCGACGCAGTTATCATTTTCTCGTCCTGCGCCACGTTGTTTAAATATCAAATGCATTTGTGCCCATTTGTGCGCCCATGGTCGTGCAGGTCTGAAAACGAGGTGTGTTCAGGCGCATTGTTGGCGCATTGCTATTTTGAGGCAACTGAAATAGACTGCGCCACTGACCAAAAAAAACTGGTCTAAAGTCAACGGCGCAATATATATATATATATATATATATATATATATATATATATATATATTTTTTTTTTTTTTGTTATTTAAAGAGCGAGTTAGTAATATGCGCCTATAGGCGCGTGTGCACTACACACACAGGGCATGTGTGCAGCAGCACACAAACATGCCAAATATTAAAAATAAAAGGATTACAATGTAAAAGATTAATATTGTGTGCATAAAGATAAAAATGCTTTGGTGGAATCTGGCTTGTCCCGTAGATGGTCTGCTTGTGTGCTTTAACCTCGCGCACGTGCAGATCCGTTTCCTCTCAGTTTTTCCACTTGCAAATTCCGCCATGTAAATAGCGAATCCGCCATGGTGCGAGCGCAACTGGTTTTTTAAGGTAATGGGTGATGAGACTCTGATTGGTTTATTGCACGTTACTCCCAAAACACACCTATTACTCATTAAAAGAATAGGGACAACCCTTTTAGACCATGCACCGGGCGCGCGGCCATTTTTTTCCATTGCTAAACTAGCAAAAGTGGATTCGGACATGCCCTAAGTGCACTTGCACCGTGTGCTTTAGACTGTGCGCTTAGATTGTTAAAATAGGGCCTATTATGTGCAAAATAAAGAAATATGAAATATAAACTAGTAGTGCCGTGGTAGTGTAGGTGGAACTATAACTTGACTACAGCAATTAATTGATAGCTAATTTATAAATGTAACAAATCAAATAAGATTTTAGCACCACTGCTTGACATAACTGACAGCATGTCATAGATAAGTGTTTCTCAACTGGTGGGTTGCGACCCAAAAGTGGGTCGAAAGACCATTTTGACTGGGTCACGGAGTTGCCATCAAGGAAAAAACAACAAATATAATCTTATGTTTTTCTGATGCAAGACTTTTATTTTATGAAATGTGTGAAAGCTTTTGACTCTTCTGTCAGACGCAGTTTTAAGTAAAGAGTGACTGAGAAAGATGCGTTGTTCTGGTCCAGGTTCAGTTTCTGCCTCAGAAAAACCTCAGAAAAACAAACTATCCTGTCTCGTCAGCCGTTATACTGTGTTTGTAGTGTGCACTCTACAATTACATGCACAAATGCGGAGACACGTGCTGTATATAACATTATTATAAATAAAGCGCAAAAGAAATGACAAGTTTGTAACGTCGTACTTGGATTGTCAATTAGTAAGTGAATTACCAAAAAAGTATCAACAAATTACATAACTGGAACACCGTCTGTTAGCTAGGAATGATTTGCATGGAGGTATGTTTATTTTTAAATGACTGTGGTGCCTCATTCCAACTTACTAACTGTATTGTATTAAAAGTTGTGTTAATGGTTAGAGAGTCAGACTGGTAACCCCCCAAGGTTGTGGGTTTGATTCTCAATACCGGCAGAAAATGACTGAAGTGCCCTTGAGCAAGGCACCTAATCCCCTTTCGCTTCCCGGGCGCCACAGCAAAATGGCTGCCCACTGCTCCGGGTGTGTGTTCACTACTCACTACTCCTAATGTATGTGCACTAACTTGGATGGGTTAAATGCATTGGACAAATTCTGAGTATAGTTACCATACTTGGCCTTCACATCACTTTCACCTTCACAAACTAGTTTGGGACTGCTTTTAATAGCCTTACCTTATAGTGTTTATTCATCAGTATTAGTCATGTTCTTACAATTTATTTGTCTGTTAAGTAAAGTGGGACGGTACTCGTGTGTTGGTTAAAAGCTGAAGTATGTCATTTTTTCACCACCGCACAAAACTGCAAAAATAAACATTGCTTTCAAAACAGCTTTCTTAATACACCACCAGTCAGTCATTGAAAAAACAGTCCCACCACCAACACACCTATCAATGGTTTACTTATAGTTGTCTCAGCATATTAAGTTGGTATAGGAGAAATGCAACACATATTTCAGCCTTAAGTTTTTTTTTTTTTAACTTTAAATATTCTTTTAAAATATATAAAGTGTTTGATGTATTTTAAGTACAAACATGTCTTTTGTAAGATGAGCATTGTTCTATCAAGCTGGGGTGACACACAAATTACGTGTCATGCGTCTTTACCAAGTTCACTTATACTTTATAAAGATGTCAAATGTTAAAGAGAAACATTGAACAGAACCATTGTTTGTTTGTTTGTTTGTTTGCTTGTTTGTGTGTGTGTGTGTGTGTGTGTGTGTGTGTGTGTGTGTGTGTGTGTGTGTGTGTGTGTGTGTATTTGCATACTCACATCTGTGTCTGGCCCTTTATCAGCTCCAGGGCATGAGAATGTGACAAATTCATGGCAACGTTTATGAACCACAAAACAGCACACTAACAGAGAAAAAGAGAGAGATGTTTGTTACATTTACAAAATCACACATAAACTGTAAAACACTGGTAAAAAGATATGAGCTAACAGTTCAAACCAAGTTTCGTAAATAATGTTAACAGACAATCTTACTCTGGTTTGAGTGTGCATATATATTTTTTATTGAATCAGCACTGAGGATGATAATGCTAATGCCTGGCTCACATTACAGGAGTTTTAGGCTGATTTATGCCCGATTTTCCCCCCCCCCCGAGAATCAGAGAAAAAAATGCTGTCGAGGACCTCGATCGGCTCTGATGTTCGGTGCAGATTATCTGGTAATGTGAGGCGTTCACAGATTGAATCTTGCACCTCCCAATCTGCTCTCACACAAAAATCGGGGGCCGCCCCAATCATATCAAACATGTTTGATATTTAGGATTTTAAATTGGGAAGATTACGTCAGTTCTTTAACAACAGCCAATGAGAGAAGTGAATGAGAGCACTTTTGAAATTGCGACCGCGAAACCAGCTGCTGTATGGGTCCGTTGGACAGTGGAGATGGCGGAACGGAGCGTTGAAGTGTTGCAACAACACAACTCCTTGAATAACCCGTCTTCAAAAACATGACACAACCGTACAGATCGCTATGATTTTGAACATACCGGGTGAGTGTAGAAAGCTGCTAGCAAATGTAAACATACCTGTTTATGTCAGTGACGAATATGTTTACATCCGCTTCCCAATGAAATCACATGAGGTGCTCTTCTGGGTATGATAATCTTAATAATATCCTGTATTGTGTACTGCGCTACAAATTTCAAATCTTGTAGTGTGTGCATGTTTGAGATTTGTGAGAATAAAATCTGTGAAGATTCTCCTTATGTGTGTGCTGCAACCAGATTTCATATTCGGTTAGGATTTAAAAACTCCTGTAGTGTGAGCCAGGCATAAAAGATCAGTAATTGTGTATAGTGTGAATTAGAAGACTAAAGTCCCACATCAACACGAATGACTGACTCGGTGTGAAATCTCCACCAGCATCATATTTCAAAGATACAGCGAATTATTACATTATAACAGATGACATATTCTGGAAGGTTCTATTGTAACCACTGTCTGGATAAAATAATGTGAATAAACAGATCAATATAGACATATAGTAAGTGAGCCCAAAAGAAGAAAATTCCTTTAAAGTAAATACCAAGTTTTCCTTTGTTTTTAATATCTGTGAGTGTACATGTAAACATTATTGTCAAAAAGTGTTTTCAAGGTAAAAAAAGTTTTTTTGTTTGTTTGTTTTTACAAATATCAAGAATTAGTAATTCATAAATGTTGTTAAGTTGTGCACTGTGAACCTCATGAACCTTGCACTGTCAAAAAATGGTAAAATGCAGGGCTCCATGCAAAGGATTTTTCTACTGGACCAGTGACCAATTAGATTTTTACTTGCATTCACAACATCCAATAAGTAAGATAAACCTAAAAGCATATAGCCTAGAGGTGAACTGTAAAAAATATAACTTGAAAAGTTTTTATAAAATGTGCAAGAGTAGCTTGAACAAACTTTTTTTAGCAGGCGAAGGAGACAGTTTATCATTTTGTGTGAACTGCATAAAAACACTCTAAACATGTAGTTTTGTTGACCTTCAAGTATTTGTTCAAAACAAATGTTGTCCCAGCTTTCCAAACTAAGTTATCTGAACAAATAATTGTACATTGCACAATGCTGTGCAAGCTACCATCATGCATTTCAGCTTGAACCATTATGTGTGTATTATTAAAAAAAATCATTGTTTTCCTTTTTACTGGTTTAATATATGCTGCTGTTGTTGTCTGTTAGTTAGCTGTCATCTGGTTCAGAGTTCCTATTTTTACTGAATTTGTTGATCATCACTGTGTTTAAGATTTGTGTTGAAGTATATGTGCATTAAAGTAGAAGTATATGTTGCATTTCATTGCAACTGAAGGATTTAATATATTTGCATTCAGGGTAATATGTTTAACAATCTTTAGTTACCTTTTAAATTCAACACTGCCTGTTACTCATTAGATGAACAAAAGTATTTAAGTTGTCATGTTACTGTAGGTCAACTTTTTTTTAGGAATATATGACTTGTGATACAGTATGTGAGGGTCTGAGAGTAATGTTATTTCATGATAATATTTGTTACGTTTAGTTAAGTTGTCATTCTGTTCTTGTGTTTCCTTTCAGTTTAGTTCTTGATTAACCCTTGTTATTTGCCTTAGCTACTTATTAGTCTTACCTGTGTCTAGTTTAGTTGCCTTTGTTTGTCCCTTGTATATATAGCCCTGTGTTTCAGTTACTCCTTGTCGGTTCTCGTCTTCATTTTCTGGGTGGTTATAATTATTGTTCTCAACTCTCCTATGTGTTTTGGTATGCTTATTAATAAAGATTGTGTATTTTGTACTCTTCGTCCATACTTCATGATAATATTACAATATAAATATTTTTGCTAGAAATAAGGTTGATATTATACCAAATGTTTAGTGGATATTTTTATATATCTATATATTTATAGTTATATATTTATATATAACAGAAAAATCTAATGCAAGTAGTAGTAAGTTTAAGCTTATTAAAAAACAAGTAAACAGTCTTATTACTAATTACTAGTGCTGTCAAAATTGTGTGAATAAGAGTTTGATTATATAATGTAACGCTAGCCAAATTATGATGGAAAAAATAGATGCCGTGTTAATTGTTAAATATTTTTAGCACGTTAAACTGAAAAAATTAAACAAATGCATTAAAAATATTTAACACAATTAACACAGCATCTAGCGTTACATTATATGTAACAGTGGAGGAACCTATACAGTGAAGGCTGTAAAGTATTTGATAACTTTATTCAATTTCTATATATTTCCTACCTGTTAGACAGATAGGAAGGCCACAGGTACATTTATTATTATATTATATATATATATATATATATATATATATATATATATAAGCCTAATAAATATTGAAATTGACAGCTTTCAGTTATACTGTAATTTTGAATGTCTATAATTAATGTTTTTTTATCAATTTCATAGAGACCAGTACCAATAGCCTATTAGTATCAGTGATACTGGACTTCATTCATAAAAAAATGCCATTAAACAAACATTTAAAATATACTGTCTTAAAATTGTTTCTACATTTATTTGGAGAGTAACTGTGAAGTTATTACAATATAAAAATAACTCCAATGTTTTTAATCATGATTAATCGTTAATTTCAGTTAAAAAAAAAAAATTATCGATTGACAGCACTACTAATTATAAGCAATAGGATGATTAAATACAACAGGGTAAGGCCAGAAATCTCAAAGTGGGTGGTCGGTGAATCTGTTTATTAAGAACCTTCTGAACAAAGCGATTCACTAGAATGAATCAGACTTTCCAAAGCTACATATGAAAGACAGGACCATGTAAGGCGAACCAATTTATTTTCAGATTTATACAAGATAGAGCTGACACCATGGTTATTTACCTCTGCTTGCTCGACAGTATATAAATGTGACATTAAAAACAGAGATCGTAGAAAAAAACTCACGATGATGCAGTGTCCACAATTCCATCAACTGTCCTGAGTGTCTTTTACACTGTCCCTGTGCTATTGAGTAGAAAATTGGTAAAATCTGATATTTTAAGAGATGTACAGAAGGTGATTTTCTGGACACACAGTCATGAGGGTGTGCAGGAGCCCTCATTTCCTGTTGTATGATTTGTTTTATGACCACAGTGCTGCTGAATGTTTGATTCTGATCAGCAAAACTGATTCTTGACAAAAGTTCTAACACCGTGTCTACACTATACGTGAATGGTGTGACGTGACAAAATAATCCATTATAATCAGTGAAATAGTGCGATAGGGCATTTTCAGAGAGGCTAGCAATAGCAAGCTAGCTTTCAAATCATAAGATCTCACCCTCCCTTCAGAGCATCTCCAAAGCCACGCTTCCACCAAACCATATGAAGGCACACACACACACACAGCTGCTTCGGCAAAGCATGACAAGAGACGGCGTTAAACTACCTCATGTCTCAAAGTACATAACATTACAATTATAATAAATGTAATTTAGAGAGCATGTAAGTGACTGCTGCAGATTAATTTCGGTGTTGATACTGCTGACATTGGAAACACATAATTCTGAGTCTGAGTTATGGCTTGAACGCAGCATAAGCTTGTTGTTTTGGTGGAACTATAAAAAGTGGCTGCTGTTTGTTTACGGTGCTCCGGACCGTGACTGACATCTGTCTGTACTCTGCATAGCATGAAAAGCACTGATGATGTATGATGTCTGCGCAAACAGGATGCGCCAGGTTATGTAAAAACATATGTTGACAGACGTTGGCACGCTGTTTGAGTTGAAGCTCCGTCGAGTTGATTCCTAAATGCCTGTTTTCTTCTTAAAATCAAATTTACCTATTATTTTCTCTTTTTACAGCGGGTGAACATATCCCTAACATTATTCTATATAAAAATGGGATTACCTTGATATCGCTAGTTTTATCCGACTTCCCGTACATCTGCTACTAGCTTTAGCCTGTTAGCATTAGTAGCGTGGTCCTGCTATTGCTTGTATTGTTTACACTTTTCTCACTCACAAAATTATTGTTCATCTATTCTAATGGTGAATGTGTCAGATGTCTCTACCTTTGAGTGCAAGTGAGGACACGTTCGAGCTGCACACGGTGCAGTTGGAGCTGGAGGCCGTGGAAAAGCAGGTCTGTGACCTACTAGAGAAGCAGGCCAAGCTACGGAAATGCCGAACAGCGCTGGAAACATCTCGGGCTGACGCTCACAAATCCGCGGTAAGTTTGCAGCGGGTATTAATACTCAAACTTCTTCTACTCAGTGTGTTTCTTTGCACAGGCCCCGAGCACCCAGAATGTTTTCTTCCCAGCCCTCTTTTACTCCGGCGCTGACACACCACAGACCATGTGCTTCAGCAGCGTAAGGCATGAGCAAGGCCGAGGATGAGGACCTCTCCTCCTCCACCGCCCCCGTCTTCGAGATCTCCACCCGGAACCACTTCTCCCCTCTTCGCGACACTATAAAACGCGACACTGTGGTCATTGGGGACTCTATCGCCAGTCACGTCCTCGCTACCTCAGCTAAAGGTAAGGTGCATAGTCACTGCTTTCCTGGTGCTCATGTTCTCGATGTCGCTGTGCAGGTTCCTGCCATCCTGAATGGTGACGAGAGCATCGGAGATGTAGCGCTGCACGCGGAGGTGAACAACATTAGACTGCAGCAGACGGAGGTTCTGAAGCTGGACTTCAGGAGCCTGATCAAGATGGTGCGCAAGCACATCGCCCGCGTACCAATGAGGACATTCAGTAGATTATTTGCTCTAAATTAATGGTTAATGTCTTGGTGTAATGAACAGAAGCTGCTCTTTATAAATTGGAATCTTTTATGGACGTGAAGTTTGAAGTCAAAACTTGAAATATAAATTCCCAGAGAATGCATTTAATACCGACATATTGAACCGTCTGTTTATATATTCATAATCCCTTACTAAAGGAGTCCAGACATTAGAAAAATGTCAGTCTATACAATCGTTTTATATTTATATGAGGGAAATATACATGCATTAAGCCCCGGGTATACTTCAATTTCCGCGCCCGGACGCATCTCGCGCGCAGTCGCATCCGCGCATGACGGAGTTCGACACAAGCGCAGTACAATTTTTTCTATACTTTTACCAGACATCGTGTCATCAACGGGACATTCACTGGGCAGGATCGGAGATGAAAAATAGTGCATCACCATTGCAACATAGTTCAGAAGATACACCAAGATAACAGGAATCAAAAACAATGGAGAAGGCATGCTTCTGAGTTTACTCGTCTTGTTTTTGAATCGCTCTTTACACACTCTTCTTCAACGACTGCACATTGTGCTCAGTACTGTGCGTATTGCCACCTAGTGGACTCTTCTGTCCTGCTTGCGCATGCGCTGTTGCACGCGCACCGTCCGCGCGGTCTCGAAATTTGGGCTGCACGCAGACGGGGTGTGCGGCCGGCCGCGAGCCCTCCGCATGACGTAATTTTCGTACACGAACGCGGACAGCCAAAGTATACCCGGGGCTTTACGGATGTGACAAAAAAAGTCACTAAGTTTTAGGTGACAATATATTTTTTAGGAATTCTGTGAATTACACTGCACAAACCAAAAGTAATACTGCCCACCGAATGAAGAAGGGGTGGCTCTTCACAGAGCATAAAATAATAATTTTATTTCATTTTTTTGTGTTTGCATTTATAAAAAAAAATATCAACGTTTACGGACGTGACAGTTCTCCGTTACAGACATGACCGATCCGAAAGCAGCAAGGAAGACTGCTTTAAAACTTTCAAAGAGATCTCAAGCAGGCATTTAAACCACCAAATATTGAAATATGGGATACCAGCATGGTAAGACTGCACAATTACTAAACTTTATACAACTTTATACTCTGTATTGCAAAGGGTTATGGATTAGACCTATTTTTCATGTTGACAAGCGTGTGCGTTGTTCAAGAATCAATTTAGAGACCATAATTTTCCTTCTAACAGAACTGCATGCTAAAATACATTAACAAATATTAAAGTTTATCATATAGCAGTTTAAAATCGCAGGTTTCTCCCATAGTCAGGCGAACCGATTGACACTATTATCACTCGAAATCATGTCAGATCTATGTTTTGTGTCTAAATGATCGCACGGTTTTCGGCTAGTTTGCGCAGTTTAAAGCAAAGTCTCGAGTCAAAATGATAAAATTTTATTTCAAGTCAAAATTTTTGCAATCTTATTATTTTTATTTTGTCAGCTTGATCGCGGGATTATGATCAATAGGCTATTCATTTTTTAACCAAGAGGTAAAAACGCGACATCTCAAGGGAAGTGTCCTATGAGACACAATGCTCTTCTGTAAGTTGTACTGTATCATATAGGCCTAATGTTACCTTCTACTGTTCATATTTCGTTTTGTAACCTCCAAAGAGGAAGAGAAGATCAGTTCATGTGCGCTTGATCTGCCGCTTACAGTAATCTGTCACGCAACGTATTAAAGAGCGTTTAACATCTATTGTTCAAATTTTGTTATAAAATCGACCGAATTTGGAAGTTGAGACCTTTTTTCAAATTAAAACTAACGAAGCACAAAGAGTATTGCGATTATTGGATATGTTTTGATACATGGTAAGCCTGAAACAGATCACAGCAATATAAAGAAGCAAAGTCATATGCATATGATGCCTCTATAACGCAAAGAACAATGTAGTGAGATGAACTGTCGATCCTAATAAGCATAAATATAATTTAGCTTTGCATATAAAATTTTAAAGTTATTTGTATTTATAATTGTTATATCACATAAACTTAATCTTTAAAACGTTACGGACGTGACAGAGCACTGAAGCGTCGTAACCTCTTTATTCTAGCCCTTATAAATTCAACAGGTAGTGCTGTTATGACAAAATGAGTATTTATTTCTCAGGCATGCCTCCATCTTTCTTCATAATGCTTACTGTTAAAATAAAGTTTAAAAAAAGGGGTCTTTGATCCCTTTTTTGAAAGCATGAAATATAGTTGGTTGAAAATTTTATTTAAGCACTGTTGCTTACCTCATATATTGTGGATAAACAAGGCAATTTTCTTAAAAATTCTGTTAGAGCACATTAATACAGTATGTTACAGACTTAAATGGACAACTTAAAGGGATAGTTCACCCAAAAATGAAAATTATCCCATGATTTACTCACCCTCAAGCCATCCTTGGTGTATATGACATTCTTCTTTCAGACGAATACAATCGGAGTTATATTAAATAATGTCCAGGCTAATCCATGCTTTATAATGGGAGTGGATGGTGCCCCAAATTCTAAAGACAGAAAAAATGCAGCCATCCATTATAAAAGAAGTCCATACGGCTCCGGGGGGCTAATAAAGGTCTTCTGAAGCAAAGCTATGCGTTTGTGTAAGAAAAATATCCATATTTAAAACTTTATAACCTGTAATCTCTAGCTTCCGCTAACCGTCATACGCGCGTTCACGAAAGAGTGGCGTCCCAGATGCAGGCGAAGCGTGAGCTCCGGTGAGAATATGCTAGTCTCGCAAGAACCAAGCAGCGTACAGCAAAGGAAATCCACGCGAATTGTTTGAGCTAAACTCTACATTTTATTAGAGTTAAAATGCTTATTTCTTGTGAATATCCAGGTTGCTTCAACAAAGCTAAAGTCTTGTGATTACGTGCGCCGACATCAAAGGGAGATGCACCATTTCACAAATTCCCTGTAAAGGATCCGGAGCGACTGAAGCTATGGCTGCTCGCTATTCGCTGGGATGTAAATACACCCGTGGAAAAATGATATAAACGCGTGCTGTGCAGTCAACATTTCCTCTCCGAGGATTACAAGGCAGAGAAGAGTGGAAATACAAAACGAGTTCTGAAATCTTTATTAACCCCCTGGAGCCGTGTGGACTTCTTTTATAATGGATGGGTGCAATTATTTGGACTTCAAATTTTGGGGCACCATCCACTCCCATTATAAAGCATGGATTACCCTGAACATTATTTAATATAACTCCAAATGTATTCGTCTGAGAGAAGAATGTCATATACATCTAGGATGGCTTGAGGGTGAGTAAATCATGGGGTAATTTTCCTTTTTGGGTGAACTATCCCTTTAAAAAGGGTTTGTTCTTTTGGAAAAAAAATTTTTTTTTCATGGTAAGGATGACCTTTGCGTGGAAGTGCCCCCTAGGCTCTTACGTGCTGATGGTCTGCACCCCAGCAGAATCAGAGCGGATCTTCTTTCGGACAACATCTCTAAGATGCTACGCACCGCATGACTAATAAGTCAAACCTCAAATCACAGTCTTTTTTCTACCCACTGAATTGATAGAAATGTGAATGTAATACAGTCTGTAGAAACTGTGTCTATTCCTCAAATCGCTTTGAACCCTGGCGATCAGGCTAATAGTGTTCCGAATCCCGCAAATGGCGCTGCAGAACAGAAGCAATCCATGAATGAAATAAAAACGTAACATTTTGCAGTTTATTAAGTAATTGTTAAGGCCATTTTGCGGTTTCAGTCATCAGACATTACCAGCCACCTCACTTCATCTTTTTCGATAGGGGAAAAAGTTTCAGGGGTTCACCTCCTTCTGCCATCCTACACACACACACATACACAAAGGTGACTGACTGACTGCTCGCACCAACGGCGGGGAGGGGTTGTGTTACTCACTATGCTGCACACAGCCTGGAGGATTCCTGCACTTTGCGTCTTTGACGCGACGTAAAAAAAAACACCTCATACCGCAGGATCAGTATCACAGAAAAATTTAGTGGTTTTGAAACCATGACGTTTTCAAACCGCGGTATACTTTGAAACCGGTAACCAGCCCATGCCTAGTTGCAACTATCTATAGAGATATTCTTAAATGTTACTCAGAAAACAGAAAAGGTTTAATTTGTTTGAAATGCTTGTGCTAAATGTTACACTCTCAGATATAAGAAAAATGTCCCTACTATCTCTTGCTTTGGCTACCGTTTATAGAGCTCCAGGGCCCTATGTTGATTTCCTAAAAGATTTTGCAGATTTTCTCTTTTAACATTCATGTAGATAATACAAATGATGCATTAGGGGCTGCGTTTACAGACTTACTAAACTCCTTTGGGGTCAAGCAAAACTAGACCCACTCTTTGTTTTAATCATACACTAGATTTAATTATATTGCATGGAACCAATCCTACCGATATAGATATTCTGCCTCAAAGTGATGATGTCACTGATCACTACCTTGGACTCAGCATACTGTGTACTGCTGATATTTGCCATATTGCGCCACGTTATCGACTAGGTAGAACAATTCTTCCAACAAAAAGCTTCCTGGGTCAAGCATCTCTGCAAACTCACTCATTAAAATAACCAAAACAATGCAAGGTTCTTGTTTAGTACATTGGCTAGATTAACAAATAAAAAGACATCACCTGAACAAAATATTCCATTTCATTTTAGTAGTAATGACTTTAATTTCTTCACTGAGAAAACCGAAAGCATCAGAAATACAACTGTGAATGTACAACCTTTGACAGCATGATACAGCCTCAAATATCACACCTCAAGAACAATTGCAGTGCTTTACAACTATAGGAAGGAAGAGCTAAATAAACTTATCACTACTATAGATCATAAAATACTCTCAGATCAACTACAATATTACATTGTTATTCAGGGACAGGCTTTAAGGTGGATTAGATCTTACCTATCAGACTGTTACCATTTTGTTTATTTAAACGGAGAAAAATCTAAGATAACATCAGTAAATTTGCTATTTTCAGTATATATGCCCCCACTTGGTAATATTATAAGAAAACACAAAATTAGTTTCCACTGCTATGCCAATGATACTCAGTTATATTTCATTACGTCCAGATGAAATCTCTAAATTATCCAAGTTAACAGTGTGTTAAAGATATAAAATATTGGATGACCAGTACTTTTCTTCTACTAAATTCAGATAAAACTGAGGTATTATTTACTGGACCAAAAACCTGTACACAGAATCTCTTAGAATACAATTTGCATTTAGAAGGATGTACTGTTACTTCATCCTCTACAGTCAAAGACCTGGGTGTTATATTAGACAGCAACTTGTCCTTTGAAAATCATATTTCATACGTTACAAAAACAGCCTTTTTCCACCTCAGAAACATTGCTAAGCTACGGAACATATTATCTGTTTCTGATGCAGAAAAGTTAGTTCATGCATTCATGACCTCTAGACTAGATTACTGGAATGCATTACTAGCTGGTTGTCCTGCATCCTTAATAATCAAGCTACAATTAGTTTTTAGTTTAGCTCCTGTGTATTTAACCGATCTTCTATTGCCCTACAATCCATCACACTAAACTCTGGGCTTCTAGTAGTACCTAGGATATCTAAGTCCACTAAAGGAGGGAGAACATTTTCACATTTGGCTCCTAAACTCTGGAATAGCTTTCCTAATAATTCGGGGCTCAGACTCACTCTCACAGTTTAAATCTAGATTAAAGACGCATCTCTTTTGCCAAGCATTCACATAATGCATCTCACATACTCCAATTATATCAGATCAAATGCACATGACTATCTTTGCTTAATGTTATGAACAGCAGCTACGCTAATTATTCTCCATTTGCTTTTCTGTTTTATCTTGGGATGCCTGTCCCGAGGTGACTAGAGAGTACATCAGCTCCAGTTTGGATCCAGCCTTTTATGGAGACTTCAGATGCCTCAATACTTGTGAAGAGATGACCCCAACCCCTGTGAGGACTTCAGATGATGCAAACTCTGGATCAACATGCACCATTCCAAATTTTGCTACAGTATATATCCTAATCATTGCTACATGTATTCATTACTTCAATGAGCTCATTGTTTCTGCCTTAAATTAATACATTGTTTAAATTAATATATTGTTAGCTTAAATTAAATACAGGCTCACTAGGATTGCAGAGTTAGTCTGAATTACAGCAACTCTGAAGGTACAACTGAACTATGGCAAGTGATGCCCAGAGGAGATATTTGTTTTTAATGACCCTACAAGTTCAATTAATCCATCAGAATATGAGGAAAATATTTTATATTTTTTTAATTATATTAAATATGAAGGAAGGACAAAACACTGAATTTGGTTACAGTATTTATCTGACAAAATAATTTGGCAAAAAACGCAAACTACAGCTACAGGTTTTATTTTATATCCAAAAAAAATGCATAGAAAAACAAAAAGCTCACAGGAAAAAGCATACATTGACTACAACATAATTAGTTATTTCATTAGTCATCTCGTTTTTGCATGTGTTCATAATTTCTTTGTATGACAGCCTGGCCAAAAATTTTGTCTGTACAATTGCATTCATTGCATTATCACAAATAAAACAATAACTCCAAGCAAAGCTACACAATATGCTTACAAAAACTTTAACCAATTTTTTATAATATTTAAATAAATGTTGAATATGTCAATCTTCCTAGGCTGGACATCATTTTTGGGGACTACTTTGCATGGCACTATAACATCAATTAGGTAAAGTCAGCACACTCCCTCAAAGTGTAATGTATTATACTACTGTCCCTTTAAGCAACAAGACAACTTTTGAATCAGACCGAATTTCAATGCTGAACTTTCGTGTTGGTGTAAACAGGCCCTTACTCTTAATCTTTTGCAGATTACACTGAGTTGTATGACGTTTGACACTGATCCTTTGCCTCAATTATCCACAGCTCTGCTGACCAAAGAGCCATCTTCTGTGAAATGTCTACCCTGACGTACGACTTGGTGATCATTACGGCTAGTCAGTAAGGTATTGATGTATCGGTTAGGTAGAATGATGGGCTGTTTCTCTTCCTAGCACATTCCATAATATCCATGGATCAAAGCATTTGTTTGAGAAAGAATTATAATAAAGTAAATCAATTTTCTATAAATTTCATATTCCTAATAACCTGTTATGAGCTGACAAAGAAAAGAAAATGAAACAGCATGTATACATAAGGGACACAAACACTTCTGCAGTAACATATCTGATGACACAGTGGCTCAGTGGTTAGTGCTGTCACCTCACAGTACAGTTTCCCCCATAAGGACATGCAGGTCAGGCGAACTGGAGAAGCTAAAATTGCCTGTAGGTGTGAGTGTGAATGTGTATGTCTGTGTTAGCCCAGTGATGGCCTGCCCATCTGTCCAGGGTGTTTCCCTGCCTTTGGCCCAAGACACTGGGACAGGTTCCTACATCCACACGACCCTACATATGACAAGCAGCTTGGAGAATGTATGGGTGGATGTCAGATTTTGAGTTCACATCAAAACAGTGAGGAAAGTACAGGCCCCGCTGTCGGGGTAACATAAGACAATCTAAAAACTAAGCTTTACAAAATGGTTATGGCAGTCAAAAAAAGTCAGATTTCAAATCAGATCTGGTCCACATTCACATCAGAACATAAAAATAAATGTCCTGCTCCCCTTCACATCATGATGGCAATAATGAAACAACACTTTAACGCATATTCAACAGTTTCGCATATTCAATAGTTTCCTGTTGTGTGGGCTGCTCTCACTGGATCTGTCTCACTGGCCCACTGTATAAACAGAATCTGCATGTGTCTAAGTGCAAAAACAATCAGACTTAAGTGATGAATACAGAAATGGAATGATGAAACCCTTATGCATAAAAAATATTTGAAAAATATATATTTATGAGTGGCCATTTACCAATCTTTACTTAAAGCCCTCTTTCAGAATTCTCTTAAATGCTCTTGATGAACTAGGATTAGGGGATCGACTATAGCTCTATTTTGACAGGACTAGTTTTCACAAAAAATCTGTTTCACAGTATTTTGTGTGTTTAATATTTGCCAAAACAAATACGTCTGTGTTTTTAAAACAAAAAATTGCAATGCACACACACCCACAGTGATCAAAAACATTACACAATGTATGCGGCAAAAACAAAGTAGGCAGATTCTTTGGACTTTATATAGTAAGTCAATGATTACCAAGAACCTTTAATAGTAATGGCAGTGAATTTGCTCAAAGTCTTTAACTCCTGAATGAGTTTTTACACAACTTGCTTGTCTCTACAATGTAATTCTAAGGAGCCATATAAAATGTGGTGTCCATTAGACAGTAGGTGGCCCTATAATTGTGGCATGAATCAAAAATGTTCTAGCTTCAATGGTCTGTTCCCCATTTGTGCTATAGTTTTCTTTTGGTCCAATTTTATACATCTGTGGGTGCGTTCACACTGTAGTTCGGTTTGGTCTGGACCAAAGAAGAAAAAAAAAAAAATTTAGTCCTGGTCCAATTAGCGTTCAGATTGGCAATTTTATTACCGAACCTAAAGGCATAGGAATACGTTCACAACCTGACTGGTCAGATTTTATGACGTATTGCCTATTTTGAGATGGAACTTACCGAACATCCAAAACAATGCTGCGTGCTGAGATAAATGCTCTTGTTGTGTATGCGTAGCCTGCATATGATGGTATTATGACCAGCTGGGAACTCATGAAGAGCTTATAAAATGTGTAAAAGAGTCAAAACAGCGGTGGGAATCCCCCCGTCACACACACAAACGATCTGCTGTGAAGAGACGCGCATCTGATGCCTGTGATGGGCAAACTCACGACTATGATGAGAAAAACCGATATGCGTGAGAATTCTGTCCTTTTTAGGGTCTCATCTTCCTGTTTTTTCGTTCATTTACATGTGTTTGGTCCGTATTGCGTTCATATATCATTCGAACTGCACCAAAGTTTGGAAGCAGACCTAGACCCATCTTTTCAGCGATCTCGGTCCGCTTGTTTGGAGCGCACCAGGGTTCGGATGGCAGCGTTCACACGTTCAAATGAACCGCACTAACAGAGCAATCGCACCAGGGTTTATTTTAATCGAACCAAACATGCAAAGTGTGAACGCACCCTGAATTAAATTGGATATATAATAAATCTCTCATTATGTAATTGTTATCTTTTTACACTTACAGGTTTGGAACACTGCAAGTAAAAAATAAGGGTAAACTTCTGTAGAGGTGCATTGGAAGAAAATCATATGAAATATTACTTATGCATTCGCATTAGCTCCAATTAACAAAAGAAAACAAATCCACTATTGCATTTTCACAATCTTCTTTAAAAAAGGGGGGGGATTAGAATCACAGCAGTGTTTTCTCAAAGTATAGGGTTATAAATATACCCACGCATATACACAGGGCTCCAGACTGTGACTAAATGGTCACATTTTGCAACCTTTTTTTCTGCCAGTGCGACTAAATTTTGTTAGAGGTCGCACTGGTACCACCACATTGCACAACTGATAACTGATATTCATATGAAAAACATCAAATGGCAAACTAAACGAAAGTGAAACGAAACCGCTACTCATTTGAGCTGTGCAGCACGGACTGTTTATCAGCACTGAGCAATAATAGACAGTGCAGCGTGAGCTGATCTCGATCATGTGACACTGCTTACTACACACCGCTGGGAGAACCAGTCAGAAAGCATTTGAATTCACTGCAAAATTAATAACATCGCAGTGAGATCTAGTGGAAAGCATTCAAATTCAGCGCAGAATTATCTGCTAAACAGATATCAGATTAAATAGCGCTGACATGGAAAACAAGAGAAACACTGTGCCACAAACAAGTTAAGGCTCCCCAGTCCATAAATCACCATGTATTTAATGTAGTAACGCTTACCGAAAAAATTTTATTATGGCAGAAATACTTGAATGCTTTTACATTATTCATTTCAGGGTTCATGCAAACTTTTGAGAGTGAAATTCAAGCACTTTTCAAGGACTTTGTAAAGTGCTTTACACTTTTTCCAGCACTTAAAAGCTCTAAATATTATCCAACTTTAATGTATTTTTAATGTGATGATTTGTAAAACAAAGTTTAAAGAAGGAAAACTAATATGTCTAGGCAAAGTAGACACATTCATGTCTTTTTAAAAAAAAAAAAGACATGAAATTACTACTAGATGGTGGCAGAAAAACACTTATTGACTCCCTAATATATGGAAAAGTAGGAAAAGTCTCATGAAAAACAAAAACTTCTTCAAACTGTGACTGAATTACACAGAAAGCAAGTAAGGAGCGCTCTTTTTATAATCACTGATGCTGTCGGTGAGTTCAGTATGGTACATTTAATAATATAAAAATGCTTTGCATGTTACTGTTAATTTTATCTGCATCTCAATTGAAGCTCAGTGCTTTACTGTCAAATTTCCAATAAATAAACGTAATATTATTAGTTACTGCACTTATTAATGCAAAACAATAGCAATTTGATTAAATTACCTTAATGATAAAAAAAAAAAACCCAGCACCACCAAATCAGGTGCTGGCGCCACCTTCTGTAGAACTGCTCTCAAATGTTAGTCTGGAGCCCTGATATATATATAAGCGATTACATTTTTTTATGTAATTAATTACATGATTACTCGCACATCAAATTTGGCTGAGAAATTACCCCCAAAAGATTATTTGAAGTCATTATTGTGTAAAGCATCAAATAAACATTACAAAAAGTAGATTCAGAAATAAATATTTTATTTGATTCAACATAGAATTTATTACACAAACGTTTGGACCATGAGGTTGAGTAAATGATGATTGAATTTTCATTTTTTAATATGGAAATATGATATTTTTAATGAAATGATACTCTAAATAAGGAACTAAAACTGCTAGTAGGTGGCGATAAATGTTTAATTTATTCCATTTGTTCAAACAGCTGATTCATTCAGGAGTGAAGTATTATCTAAAACAGTGGTCCTCAACCCATGGCCCGCAGGCCGCATGCGGCCCGTCACAAATGCAAATGCGGCCCACGATATGCCGACCACATTTAAAAAAATAAATTCCAGTTTTACAATTTTTGTTTTTATATTACATTAAAATGGATTAAATGAATATAAGTTTGAACTATAATGTTTTTTTGTCATATAAAATCATTTTGGTGATCATATATTATTTTCAGAAATGCGCAGACCTACTATGTACTGAGTACTAAGTTAAAGAACACTTACAAGGGTGAGCTTTGGCGGAATTCCAATAGTAGCCATTATTTTTGTAAATTTAGGGATCAAAATGGACAAATTTGTTAGTAGAGGAGAAAAACTAAATGAGAAACATACCAATGAAGGAACGCATTGCAAACAAGTCGTAGCATCAGCATCGAAGATAAGAAGAATGGAAGAATCAGTTTGCTTTCAAAGAGTGAGATGGGCAGACTTTGTTTGCTCTGTAAAGTACTTGGCATATGCAAAACGTACAATGTCAAAATACATGTGAATTCGATGTGTCTATTTGATGTACTCAATAAAAATAACCACAACGGCGCACCCGTGGCTGTCGGAGGATGCTGCGCGAGGGATTGCGACTTGAAAGAATGCTTGATATCGTCAAAGATTGTAATTACAATGCGCTCAATGCTGTTTGTAAAGAGAGTTGAGTAACATTTGCTTATTAAGGCGAACAAATTATATTTGTGGTCTATATAACATTCTGTCATCCAGAGTTAAATAGTTACTTAAAGTGCTTGTCTACATTTTAAGTATGTTCATTGAGCATTATTATCTGTTTACTGTTATGCTAATGTCAGTAAGTCAGTTTTTATTTGGTGGAATACAATGTTCTCATTTTCTGTGACATACTGTATATCAGGGGATTGTGTAACATGAGTTATTGAACAAGAGAGTTTCACTTTGATATGACGAAGTCACACTGCCAGCCATTTCAACACATTAAAACAAAAACGAATTTCTTATAGTATTTGTTGATTTTGCAGTGTGTGACAGAAATAAAATACCGTATGTGCCACCAGAAAACACTGCCTCTTCTGTGTGTGCAACATCTAGGTATAATAATAATAATAATATTATCTGCTAATACCATAACATTAAATCTGGTTGGTTTTCTCTTTCAATTTCTCTTTCTTTTTCTTTTTTCCTCTCAGTCTCCTTATCTTTGTCTCTTCCCCTCTTAAAGCTGAGCTTTGAAAGCTGTCTTTTCATTCTCATCTGTATCAATGTAGAAAGTAAACATAGGGTCAATTGATATTTATATGTTTCATGAATCATTTTCTTAGAGAAGTTAATTTATTGATGTTAAATAAGTTTATTAAATTAATTTGCAATATTTGTATTTATTATTAATCATATGCCTAATATCTGATGAAAACGGCTTCGCTATTGTTTCTTGACCCCTCACATTGACAGTTAGGCTACTACTAATTATTACATGAATCACGTAAATTATAACATTAACTAGGCTACTATTCAAAACGGCGAATCAGACTGAAGTTTATTCTTTTTTATTTTTGTCAGTCATTTAACATTTCAAGCATAAAAGACTTCTCAATGGAATTCACACTCAGCAGCTTCCGCTAACATAAAGCCCACCTAGTTTGATTTGACTGGTCATCTCAAATATTTTAACATTGACGACCTGTGACAGATCGCTAACAGCTCAGATGAGAAGGTCGGTTATCTTGGTGCTGTGCAATATCCTTGCAGCACTAGACTGAATTCTATATTAGGCAATTATTTAACAACCTTCATCATCAACTGTATGAAATATAACATTACTTACGTAGGTCTGGGGGTGGGGCAAGTGCGTTAAATGCGTTAAAAATTTTAACGCATTATTTTTTCCCTATACTTAATTAATCAATGAATTAACGCATTAAATCGACAGCCCTAATATATATATATATATATATATATATATATATATATATATATATATATATATATATACACACACACACACCGTTAAATGTTTGTTAATTAATTCCAGTCAGTGGTAAATAGGGAAACATGTATTCACAACTAGCATAATCCTTGTAGTTCATTAACTTGTGAATTACAGCTACATGAATTAAATGTACATGAATGCTAGGATCTTCGGGTTCCATTTCAGGTTGTACTCTATATTGCATAAATGAGAACAACTGGCAAAACAAAAAATTGCAACTGCCTTTTAACTCAGTTCAAAAATTTTGTAACTGGTTAACTAATTCATTTTGTTATTATTATAGCAAATAGTATTATCATAATCCACTGTCATCAGGGGGAAAAAGGCTTAGATGTTGCAACTAACCATTTGAAAACAAATTTTTGATTACATAAATTAAAAATTTTGAATTCAAAACTTAGAGTTTGTCTCCAACTCAATCTTTTGTCTCCATTTTTAAACACTGCAAAAACAAATTTTGCAAAATGTTATAATGAATGTCACCAAACATGAACACTCTTAAACTCATTTATTGTATGTTAATCCACACACATTTGTAAGTATCTCTAACACTAACTTTAATCATATTGACATGTTTGTTTTTTAAGTACACTTTTGCCTGTATCTTTTTTTTTTTTCCCCTCTCTCAGCAGTTATTAATGTAAGCACTATTTGAACTAAGCTGGAGGATAACTGAAGAGCAAGTGTGTGATTGTTCTTGGAGTTGCATAGCCTTTCCTGTGCTCCGGTAGCTGCAGTGTAAAGCTAGACTGTGAGCTCTGGCACTCCTCAAATCCGTTCAGCTGTGTAATCTTAACAGGAGAGATTAACACGCTTGACACCATTTATCAACACACACTCAATGAATCACTCACTCACTCACACACACACACACACACACACACACACACACACACACACACACTAATGCTCCATTCAAGCAGTGGCAACAGTAGAAAGGTTTAAATGAGGAGCCACAGAGGGGCCAAAATGA
Source organism: Ctenopharyngodon idella (assembly GCF_019924925.1). Taxonomy (NCBI): domain Eukaryota; kingdom Metazoa; phylum Chordata; class Actinopteri; order Cypriniformes; family Xenocyprididae; genus Ctenopharyngodon; species Ctenopharyngodon idella. The sequence goes on from NC_067225.1 coordinate 2,117,186, forward strand.
ACAAAGAGGAGCCAATATGCATATATCTATATGCTCTTGAAATGTGAACGACCTAAAATAATTAAGTAACAATTTAAGTAGAACTTTCAATATTGATTATATCGGGAATAAAGCAATTTGATAAGTTGACAATTAATCGAGTGATACGAATTTTTTTTTTTTTTTTTTGCAAAATGTTTTAACAAAAATAAAATTTTTTTACCTTTAATAACTTAAAAATAGAACATTTCTAACATCTTTACTCTGACCATTTCAACAGTCAAAACAACTAAATCTTTCATAACTACAGAAGTCTAGAAGTTTTTTTTTTTTTAATGTCTATGTGGTGTTTTTAATATGCTTTAAGACAAACCCTGTGCAAATTCATGTCAACACCAAAAAAAATACCTGCGGTTTGAAATCGCTGGTGTTTGTGACATCACAAACTACCTTGTAACCAATCACGTCAACATGCCGGCGGGCTTTAGCATATCATTAACAGCGAACGAGCAGGAGAGTCCCGAGAGAACCCAGGTTATCCTGGTATATTTTTCTGTTGATATGAAAAATCGGGTAGATTTAGCAATTAATTGATTCACGTATACTAAATGAGGCAAAGGGTGTACACTGAATGAGTTACATTCAAGCTATTTTGTCATTTTGGTGATCAAAGATGAGTTTTAAGGGATAAAATTATTGACTACAGGGGGACTTTAAATAAAGCTCAGACTTCTGTAATAACTTTAGGTTCCACTCAGGAAAATTGCACTTTAAAAAACTTGACAAAATTCATTTTCAGAAAATATACAGATTTAACCCTCTGGGGTCTGAGGATCTACTGTCTTTCACCTTCCGGCTAAAAAGACACAGAGACAAAACATATCAAACCCATTTAAATTTTAAACAAAATATTCTACTCTAAAGCATTATGGGGAAAAAAACACCAATGAAACTGCCAAAACAAACCAAATACAGCCAAAAATAAATAAATAAAAAAGCTACAACCTGAATTCCGGAAAAGTTGGGACGTTTTTTAAATTTGAATAAAATGAAAGCTAAAAAGCTACTTTCAAATCACATAAGCCAATATTTTATTCACAATAGAACATACTGTACTGTAGATAACATAACAAATGTTTAAATGGAGAAATTTTACACTTTTATCCACTAAATGAGCTCATTTCAAATTTGATGCCTGCTACAGGTCTCAAAAAAGTTGGCACAGGGGCAACAAAAGGCTGAAAAAGCAAGAAATTTTGAAAATATTCAGCTGGGAGAACATCTAGCAACTAATTAAGTTAATTGATATCAGGTCTGTAACATGATTAGCTATAAAAGGGATGTCTAAAGGCTGGTGCACACTGTGCAATTTTGGCCACGATTTGGTCGTCTGAGACAAATTTTGAGAATCCTAAAAGATTCCTATAATCCTAGGCAAAAATCTGTAGTCTTTGATTGCTAGTTTGACATGTTCACTGACAGTCACACCATTGCGATCAAATTTGACCTCCGACGAAATTCTGGCAGTGTCAGAAAATTTGGCACACAGTCCTGCAGTGTGACATCTCCTACAACAAACATCAAATTGTCTTCGTTTTTCAAGATAAGCCGTGTTTAAAATTAACGCTAGAGATTTCTTTGTCTGACAAGCAACAATCATAAAGGACTATTATAAATCGCACTGTGTGCACCCCCTTTAGAGAGGCAGAGTCTCTCAGAAGTAAAGATGGGCAGAGGCTCTCCAATCTGTGAAAGAGTGTGTAAAAAGATTGTGGAAAACAATGTTCCTCAACGTCAAATTGCAAAGGCTTTGCAAATCTCATCATCTACAGTGCATAACATCATCAAAAGATTCAGAGAAACTGGAGAAATCTCTGTTCGTAAGGGACAAGGCCGAAGACCTTTATTGGATGCCCGTGGTCTTCGGGCCCTCAGACGACACTGCATCACTCATCGGCATGATTGTGTCAATGACATTACTAAATGGGCCCAGGAATACTTCCAGAAACCACTGTCGGTAAACACAATCCACCGTGCCATCTGCAGATGCCAACTAAAGCTCTTTAATGCAAAAAGGAAGCCATATGTGAACATGGTCCAGAAGCGCCATTGTGTTCTGTGGGCCAAGGCTCATTTAAAATGGACTGTTTCAAAGTGGAAAAGTGTTCTATGGTCAGACAAGTCCAAATTTGACATTCTTGTTGGAAATCACGGACGCTGTGTCTTCTGGGCTAAAGAGGAGGGAGACGTTCCAGCGTGTCATCAGCGTTCAGTTCAAAAGGCAGCATCTCTGATGGTATGGGGGTGCCTAAGTGCATACGGTATGGGCAGCTTCAGGGAAGGCTTTGTGTATTTCAGCAGGACAATGCAAAACCACATACTTCAGCTATTACAACAGCATGACTTCGTCGTAGAAGAGTCCGGTGCTGAATTAACCTGCCTGCAGTCCAGATCTTTCACCTATAGAGAACATTTGGTGCATCATTAAACGAAAGATGACCACAAACTCTTCAGCAGCTGGAAACCTATATCAGGCAAGAATGGGACCAAATTCCAAGACCAAAACGCCAGACACTCATAACCTCAATGCCCAGACGTCTTCAAACTGTTTTGAAAAGAAGAGGAGATGCTACACCATGGTAAACATGCCCCCGTCCCAATTATTTTAAGACCTGTAGCAGGCATCATTGAAATGAGCTAATTTTGTGCATAAAATTGTAACATTTTTAAACATTTGTTATGTTATCTATGTTCTATTGTGAATAAAATATTGGCTCATGTGATTTGAAAGTCTTTTAGTTTTAATTTTATTCAAATTTAAAAAAACATCCCAACGTTCGGAATTCGGGTTGTACAAAATACAAAAATAGCAATGCAAACACAAAGCATGCTATAAAAAAAAAAGACAATTAAACACATATCATGCTACCGAAAAGACACAATTTAACCAGAGCATGCTACAGAAACAAAAGCAGCATTGCATCAAAAATATTTAGTTAATGCAAGCTACAAAAAAAAAAAAAAAAAAAGTAGCATTTCAAACAAAAGCAGTTCAGATCTATCCCTGACGAGCCCCCAATTTATGTTACAACCCAGATTAGGGACCAACATAAAAAGTTACAAACAAATTGCAATGGCCAGGGCAAGAAAAGATCAAATTTATTGGCAGTAAAAGTTCTTTCTTCATATGTCGCTAACTCAGCTGGATTTGACTGATGACGATTTGGCATGATCTTGGATTGTTCGGTTATTCATCCTGGACTTGCTGTCATAGCAACATGTCCGTAAGCTTAAACCTGCTCAGGAGCAGGCTTATTTCATGTAAACAGGATTAGATGGCATTTTTTTAAGCGGAGGCGCAGGAGATGCAGATAACTTGATCTTGACCCTTAAGAAACTTTAATTAATACTTAGTACTACATTTGTTAATACTGACACGTAACATATCTGCTTCAAGGGTCAAATTAAATTAATTGCTAATTACAACATTGAAATAAAAATGTAAAGCCTGTACAAATAGCCTACTAGAAATCATGAATATAGCCTAAATAATTGGGAATCTAAAAAAAAAAAGGTGTCTGTTTTAATTAGGTTATATGATGTCACTACATCACCGTCTTGATGCCAGCCAACTGCTGCATTGCTGATCGTGGTTTCGAGTATTGATAAATCTGGCCTTTTCAAGGGACACAAGAATGCACAGTAATCTCAGACAATTTAATCCAGATATTTTAATCCAATCCGAAAATTCATTATAAGAACCAAATTAGCCAGAGTTCAGTTATCACGATTAGAAGATCTGGCATCTGTCAAATAATCTCAGATGTACTAAGCAAGGTACGAAGAACAGACCCCAGGACTGGTGAGCTAACTAATCTAAACTACAAGTTAAAACTTTCATAGAAAAAATAACAAACACAAAAGAATCTTCCAGGTCAGCTTACTTACCTATGCTTTCCCTCTATTCTAATATAACTAAAAAAACAAAACTCACCATCCTATAAAAAAGAAAAGAAACACAAACTACAACAGGTTTCCTGAGGTAGGCCAAGGTGATGTGCCACCAGCAGCTCTTAAATAGGCAGAGGCCTCAGGTGTTAGGAATAATCAGGCTCTGCCCCCATCCAATTGGCAACTATGCTCAGAAAAATAGAGAAAAGAGAAAACAAGACAAAGAGCAGGGGCTCATAACAGACGTAAATTAAATGCTCTGATTTCATGTTTCAATCTAGTCTAAATTATATGTCAACACGCTGAAAAAACTGTGCTAATCAAACTACTTCACTATATGTTTGTGTATGTGGCAGGAAACCCTATTGTCCTCCTATTGCTATCATGACAAGTAGATATCCTGCTATAAAGAACATTTGCATAGCCAAACAAAATATAAGATCCACACTCACCGCCATCACCAGTCACTGAACACACACTGCCAAGAAACACCTCAGAAACTGAGCAAAACTACACATTTCAAGAGTCTAATGTCATGTTAAATGTCATCTACACCTACACATTGGTATTATTAAAATCATAATTTTCCTGGAAACACCCCAAAATATCTACAAGAAAACCATGGAAAACTTACATTTAGCTAGGCTTAACAGTCACTTTTTCTGCACTGTAGCTTAGGACATTGTGTTTCATATTCTTCCCCTGTCACAAGGTGGGAAATGACAATAAAAACCACTGGACTTGACTACAATAGCTGTATTGTGGAGCTGAAAAGATAAAGCAGTTCATTCAAACAGTGTCATACAGTCATTTTGAGTGTATGTCTGTGTTTAAAAGATTATTTCTATTAATAAAAAGCTCTAAAGCAACTTTACCACATCCCAAAGGCTGAGAGACATTCTGTTATCTTTTCAAGAGGGAATTTCTTCCCTCTTGAGCTGGTTCATATTTTGTGTGTGAGGACATTTTGAAAATCAGCTACTACAGTTTCGGTTGACAGTGTCTTCTGGAGTTTGGTTGGAAAGTCTGTGGAAATCCTAAAAACACGGTGAACAGATGCCGTGAACAATTTTACTCAGAAGAGCAGAAAATGTGATGCTTACTGCAGGGCACTGACACTGAAATGCTGTTCTATCAGCAACTAAGAGTTATCAGAGACAGTAACTCATTGTGTGAACTGAAGAGAGTATTGAGATGTAACATTTCACCATATTTCTTCCAGCCCACTGCTGGAAGTAAGACAGAATGAAAAACAAAAAAGTGAAATCTTGCTATTTAAAATCCTACCACCAGACAGTACTGTGTAATGATTCATTGCCAAATATCAGTTTGACCGATGACAAGATTTTTCAATATATAGTGTAATTATTTTGGTTTCCCTCTAAATCACACATGAACACAGCTCCGTATCAACTAAGAAAATACATTTTAATTACTTAAATTTGTATCCAGTCATACTGGAGAAAAAAAACAAAAAAAAAAAAACAGAAAAAAGCAATATCCGCCTTAGTGACACAAACTAAACACAACACATGTGACAGTGGCATTTCCACAGGAGACCATCCTTTGACAAACAGTTCTATCACTTGTACATGTATACATTATCTGATACACAAGCAGACCTCACTTTACAACATACAGACTCGTGACAACTATCCTTTTCTCACTCATTAGTCACAACAATCAACTGGGAATATTTATTCTTACATATAATTAGATATTACAACAACAACAATAATAAGTGGTGTACAACTCTGAAAGTGCAAAGACATATCACTTCAGCTCATTCCTGTGAGAGACATTCAGTGAAGCAATAAGCTAGATTCACTGACAAGACAAACAACACAAAATGTAAGCAGATACAAATAGCAGCTTCTGAACAACCTTTTCCACAGAAAAAAAAATAATTTGTTCTTATCATACAGAAACATCATTACTTTAGTTTTAATATAATAGTCTGTATTAAAAAAAAAGAAAGAAAGAAATGACGACAACAATGTTCCATCAAATCATGGTAATCTGTTTAATTTCCTGCAGATAGTGATTGAGATGTACTTTTCTGATTCTGCTTATCTGTAATATGGCATCACACATTCAAAATCTATGGCAAGTTATCAAATGATGATTAACCCCAGATGTTCTCTTATGTTGTGTTTTTGAGAATGATTATGATTACAATAACAATTAAAGGAATAATTCATCCAAAAATTTAAATTCTGTCATCATTTACCCACCTCCATGTAATTCTAAAACCGTATCATCACTGAAACACAAAATGAGAGTTTAGGCAGAATACTCTTTCTAATACAATGAAAGCGACTGGGGGCTTAGGATGTTGAGCTCCATTAAAGTAGTCCATATGCCTTGTGCACAATATTCAAAGTCTAGTGAAAGCTTTGTATGAGAAACAGTAAGTTGTTATTCTTAGGATAAAAAAAAAAAAAGAAGTTATAGGAAATGTGTTAATTTCAGTGTGTTCCTAAATAACATGTCTTCAGCACATTTGCATATAGTGCATAGGCCTAAATCTTATGGACTACTTTACTTTTGCTGCTGTTTGGAGATTTGGAGATCGACAGCCTCAGTCTAACACTGCATAGGAAAGAGCAGAGTGAACATTTTTCAAAATGTTTCCTTCTAAAGCAGTTTTCCATTGAAGGAAGAATGTCTAAAATGACCGAACAGACTCAAGCAAACACAAACATATATTAAAATACTTTTTTTCAAGTTATACATTACAATAACATTTCCACTATTTTCTCATCAAATAGACACACACACACACACACACTAAAATATAAGCAAATAAGAGTGACGAAAGCACAAAACTTCTAACAGGTAACAGAAAGCCAAAGTGATGGATACCACCTTCTACAAACAACAGTCACATGCTATACAAAGATCTGTTAAAATCTCTGTTGAAAAAAAAAGTTGTCAGCTCTAAATAAACAATTGGTGTCACTGCGATCCATCCCGTACTGTCCTACAGCTGTATCTTATCAGAGGATCAGTACTAACCACCTCCACCCTGGGGCAAAGTCTTCAGAAGCAATAAAATATTTCTTCTCCGGACTAGAGCAAACAGATTCACTGTTTTCATTTAATGAATATTGCATACAGCAACAGCACTAACTGCAGTGAACCTGCTAAAATTGTTGTTTTAAACACACACGCACACACAAATTATATGCAAGAGTCATGAATCTAAGTTTATCCAGTGATTAGACAGTTACAAAACTCAATCACATTAGTTTAGATGGTAGAAGCAGTTAAAAGCTAACTGCCCTTCTACAGTAGCTGAACATTTCATCCTTCCTGGATTAACGATGAATGACACGGTTTAATCACAAGTTTAATTTGAAAAATGTTTCCTCTTTATGAAAGGGATGTGTTTGTTGAAGGATTTTTGGTGATTATCCATGTTTCTCTGAAAAAGAGGGAACAGTGTTCCTCAGATAGTTTACTCCCCTGATCAAAGCACAGACCTATTAAAAAAAGGTTTGTTTGTTTTTGTTTTTTTTGTTAAAAGGATGTTTTTGTTTGTTTGTTTGTTTGTTTGTTTGTTTAACTCAACTTAGCATCTGAAAAAAATGCAATGTCTAGCATTTTTCATTTCCAGTCACGCCAGTCACGGTTTCAAAATACACAGTCAAGCCAGCTTACATGAAAATATTGGTACACTAAGATAATTAAATCATTTCTTTTTATTTACGGCATTTTGCCTTGATTCATACAGAACAATACAGAGAGCAATCAGGAAGCAAAGTGGGACAGAGAAAGAGAGAGAAGGGGGGACAGGATAGGAAATGACCACGAGCTGGGACTATATGTCAAAGCACTATGAGGAGAATTTCAATTATGGCACTCTCCCTACTTGCTCTACTTCACTATCAATCACACAATCACCTGTGCATGCGTGTCACTTAGCTCCCATAAAGACACATACAGTAATCATCAAATTACGCTCTGCTATTTTCAAACTGTGAATGGCTTAACTGGAGGTCAGCAATTAGCGTTATGGTTTTTTGTTGTTGTTGTTGTTTTTAATACATTTATTTTAAAAATCAAGACCCTATGTTCTGCTCCATTCAGTTGAGTTCTGTCTCTGTCTATTTGTGTCACCTGTGACTACTCAAGCATGTCCATCTAGCAGAGCATTCAGAACTTTCTCCAGGTTGTTAGGGATATCTCTCCCTGAGGTCGAAGTTGTCTTGCACCCTTAAAAATCATACGTACATTACGCTTGAGTATGATAACAAATTAATTGGACCATTTCCTGGTGAAGTCTCCACCTCCACTATTTGGCACTCTCATTGCAAGGTCTTTTTATGTTTGGCATGGCTCTAAAGACTATTCCCTTGATACATGAGGTCTGCTTGTAAACTAAAAGCGATATCCCGGATATATAGTTAAAATTACCCATGGTTCATTAAAAAAAGCTTTCCAGGCTCCCATGAATGCTGAAAAAATGTGCAAACTGACTGGGCTCTACAAATAGTATACAAATAGTCTGATTAAGGCATAGTATAATTTTGCATATGCCTTTCATATTTGGCTTACCTCCTGATTCACAAACTCTGTTATGTCTGCGGCTACCAGGCTGATATGTTAAGTTATTACGACTGTGGTCACTACATCTGTCCGGATTCCTCTGACCTCTAGAGTAGCAAGATTTTCTGTTCTCATTGTAGCCACAGGCTACATTTCTTGTCCCTCCCATGTTTGCAACAGCTGCTATTTCAAGTAGTTCAAGTAGATGCAAAGTCCACAGTATGTAGCTTAGACTGGGTGAGCCATCTTTAAGTTGACTGACTGATATGTACACCATCTAAAAAGAGTTGTGGTCTGGTACCCTGCTGTCCTATCTCTCTACCAAACATGCAGCTTTTGGCTTTTCAAATCCTAAATCTTACACAGAACTGAGGAAACTAACTTTCATTTTCAGACTAGACTCTGTACCAATTGATTCAGATAAAGCCCCAACAGGCACGTAGGGTGGGTGGGGGTTCTGGGGGCTCAAGCCCTTGTACTTTTTTAAAATGAATTAAAAGTGCCCCTCTTAAAAATGATCAACAATAATATTACGGTAAGGAATCAGAAAATTGGAAAATTTCTCTTTATTTTTATGTATCTGCAGTCAGACAGTCTGAGACCTTGTTGCCATAACGCAATGCTACGGGGTGCGTCTTGGTTCAACTTCACTGACAGATGGGCATTCTGACACTATTCAATTTTTTTTTTTTTTTTTTTTTTTCAATCTGCTCAATATAAACAAACAAAATAGGTTACAAGGAGTTTGTCAGTAGTTGCATATTCATGACTGTGAACACACAGTCTGTTTACAAATGCGATCGAGAACCGCAGACCATATATGGCTCTCTCAGTGATCACTAGTGTGTCGCAGTCTTTCCCAGTCTTACTCATAAATGGATTAAAACATAGGCCACATACACAAGGTAAAGTTTCAGGAGTGACAACCGCATTTAAATGTAAGAGCGAGTCCCCTAAATTATATGAAGTTCCAAATGTAGGTTCGGGAGGAGCCTAAACATTCAGTCCTGTCAATCATAAATACGTGCGTACTATATAAGCTGCAAACACCGCGTCATTTCATTGACAAATTTTTCCAGCAACCCTCCTCCTCCCCGTCTCCTCCTCTAATTCTCTCTTTTCTCCTACACGCAGTTCTGTAGTGTGGGGGAGGTAACTTGGAGCTCAAGCCGAGCTTCGGGTTCGAGCCTCCTCCGCGGACAGCAAGCCAAGTTCGTTTTACTATTAACTGTTACTATTAACGGCATTTCACGTTTCATAACCGCTATTCTGACCAAAGAAATATTGCAGCGACAAGTCTCATTATGTTCAGCAATTTTAACTAAAGCACAGTCGACGGAGGCATCATGTTTTGCTTATGCTTGGAAAGGTTGCTTCACAGAGCGCGCTCTTGCAGTGTTGCCATGTCAACTTATTATAAGCTTTTTTGGGCTTGTCGTTTAAGCTTGGCTTATAAAACCATCAAGTTTATGGAGTTGTTAAGTGCGCAGGTGCAGGTCACAAAATTTTAGTCTTATTTTCAACATAAAGCATCTGGATTTATTTAGGTTTATTGTGGGCTTGTTCCTGTTTGCTGTTTTTCCAACAAGTTCCGGCAACACAAATGAGTCGAGACTTATACAGCTTTCCCTGTGATTTCCTGCATGGCACATAAAGAAGAGAGAAACATTTCTGATGCATGCTAAAATACGTCATTAATATTGTTGTCAAAAGTACCGCATCGGTACTGAAATTTTAAAAATGTGACGCTTTGGGTGCTGTTGAGCGGATTCCTAAACACCTCTGATTGGCCATTGTGTTCACGGCTCATCAGATATGTCTGTGATTGGCTTCATTGATCAATGCTTCAAAAACATTACAAATAGTCATCAATGACACTCTTCACCCAGCGCTTACACAGATACACAAGGGAGCGTTTGAAAGCAGGCATCTATTATGGACCAGTCCGCTGATAGAAGCCTGCTTTCAAAAACTCCTGCTTTCAAAACGCTTTCAAATTCAAACACTTCGGTGTGCTTTTAAATGCTCCCGTGTGTTGATCATTGTAGCCAATCTCAGACATATCCAGTGAGCCAATCAGAGGTGTTTACGAATCTGTTCAACAGAGCTGAAAGCATCACATTTTTAAAATTTCAGTACCAATTGGTACCGAAGTTAGTACTTTTGGCAACTCTAGTCATTAACAACTAGTGGTTTGGTCTACAGCAGATAGATGTCATAGATATGACAGCCACACTGTTAGAATCTTGCATTGACACTAAGGTTTTGCATTCCATGGGAGGTTTTTGAGATATCATGGGGGGTTTATGAGCTTGTGCCAGAGATCAGAAAAGTAACAAACATGTGCTGCAGTATCTGTTTCATTGAGAGAAGAGAGAGTACTTGCATGCTCTGCCAGAGGGAGTATGTTTAGAGATTTGACAGTCCATTCAAACAGCCCTTAAAGAAGATTGGGGTCTGAACCTGAAAACTCAACAGTCCCTCAATATTCAACTGTGTGTCTGTACTTCCTTCATATAGAACAAAGTCACATCTGTATTTACATCCAGTACATCTGATAAGGCATGATCTGAGCCTGCCTTTCTGACTTTTCAGCCAGACCAACTCTCAGTGTAAGGAGTCTGTGCTTAAGACAGCTGGCCCTCATGCCCAGACTCCTCATATGAGATCATGGGCCATAAGGCCAGCATTTGCGTTCATCTTAGCTGTCAAATCCTCAACCTCTTTTGCCTGCACAGTTGCAGCAAGATCCTGCTTATGTCATCTAGGTTGAGGAAGAAGCCTGCTATGTCATTTGTTTCAAAAGACGCACAAGTGACCCTCCCTTGCATTAGCTCAGTGGTCTTCACTATTTTTTTCATGAGACACTGATAGGTCAAAGTCAATAGGTGAGCCACTTTTACCACCAATTATCAAAAGTTACATTTAGTACATGAAAAAAATATTATAGTAATTTATATAGTAAATACTATAGTGTTTTTGAACCATACTATAGTAAATTGTAGTATACTGTATATATTATAGTATTTACAACACTTTTTTAATGAATGCTACAGCATACTGTAGTATTATTAACTATAGTGAACTGATCAACTGCAATAGTAAACTTTAGTTTCTACTACAGTAAACTGTAGTGTATTGTAGTATAATATACCCTATAGTTGTAGAAAACTTAGTACAGTATTGGGTAAAGTAATTTGGTTATATTACTATAGTTGTTATATTACCACAGCAACTCTAGAATTACATTCTAGAGTTAATTCAAGTTACTTTACTATAGTATGGTTCAAAAACACTATAGTATTTACTATAAATTACTATAGTATTTTGTCATGTTCATAAATAGCATATCTGCTTATCAATCTGTCATCCCTGAACATACAATATGCAATGCAATAATAAATACAAAAGGCGGGGGGGGAAAATCATTCTTTATCATTTAATTGAGGCAAGATGATTTCCCTTAATGACAAAAAAGCAGGATTACCTTAATGCTGGGATGAGTGGAAGCATGCATTTCCTTGACTTTATGTTGTATTTGTAGCTTGTTGTTTGCAATCCTTGCGAGGCATGCAAGATGTTCATTGGTGAGGCGGTTTCTCTGTTTCCTCTTTATAGTGTTCATGGTTGAGATTTTTTCGTATTTTCTATACTATTTTAAGTCGTAAAGTGAGCAGGATATAGGTTCAAATGTAGCGCATAGATTCGGCAGGCATGTATTTACGATACTAAGCGGGCAGCCGGTCTCTCGGAGGGTGTGTGGAGCCCTCCCTAGCTCTACAGCGCCCCACAAATTTCCAACGTAAATCTGTGGTGAAAAATGGAACTGCAGCGCGCTCTCATAGAGAGCAGATTTCTGGCTGCCCCGCTCATTTTCACGTTAGGTCATAACTGTATTATTTACTGTCATGCGAGCCACAAATTAAAGCCGCGCAATAAGTAACACTGCATTAGCTTATCCACCTTATTCCTACGCCCCATGACGCTTTGCGTAAATTATGGGTGTAACTTTCGTCAAACTGTAAACAATCTCGCTCTATGAACGCAATAATATGTTTTTTTGTTTTTTTTTTAAACTGGGTACAATGAGATGACATTATTCTTTTCACCCTTCAACCATCGAACATTAAAAGGACATTTAAAAGAGTAAAAGGTACTTTCAACAGACCATGAATAACCCCAAAAGTAGAATAAACCCCATTATTTTCACAGCAATAGCGGACGGGTTAAATATCACTTTAGTAATATATATCTGTATTATGTAACATACGTTGCCTTAATCAAAAATGTTCATTAACTTCAGCACTGTGTGATACTATTTCAAAGAGATTTCCATCATTTTGACAGAGAAACAATTATATTTACCTGTGAAAACAAACCTGGAAAGAGACGTTAGGATTTGAGGAGCAAAACGAGAGATTCTTTGTGCATTCCTGTGAATTATTAATGGGATATATTATAAATTAAATCGGGAGGACAGACCACAAATGTGCAGTATTTGTTGTTCTTTTTCATACTATTACAGCTGAATGCAAAGGGAAAAAAGAAAATAATCATGAGGAAAAAAATGCAGCGACTAAAAAGAGCTCTTGCCATATATATTCTTGTTATAACATGTCACGTTATAATACCAAGCATTACTTTATTCTCATGATGTCTGAAAATAAAACATGAAGGAAAATTGACAGCTCGTTCAATCAAACTGGCGGTTAACCTAAGTTTTATTTGTAGGGCAACCTCATGATTTGAAATGATTCGTTTCAGTCTTTTTGAATGGAAGTTCCCCAAACCAGAAGTGCCACCCATAATTCAAAATGCAGTAGGCTCGTCAAAAATAAGGTGGTAAGGATAAACAGTTCATGCAGGTTGTATGATTTCCTTTAGCCTTGAGAGCACGACCATGACCAAGACAAGAGGAAGGTATAATGGCCAACCTGTGGAGGATGACTGCCTTGCAACTGATGCATAAATTATATTGATTATTTCTGTTTTTAGACATGCTAACGTGAAATAAAACTGTAATTACAATGAGCTACAAGTAACCATAAGCTATACTGCCCTCATAACTTTCCATAGACCAGTGAGCCTAACCTGCTGTCAGAGACAAAGGAGATGAATGCAACTAGTAAACAACTAGACCAGTATAGAATGATATAACAAGTTAATTTTTGTTGTTGTTGTTTTTCTCTATTGAATGTAAACCTGTATTAGTGGTATCCTGACCACATTAAGATAATAATTGTTTGCTCTGAGATATGTAATGTACTGTCCTGTTTGTAAATGGGCAAAAGTCATTATACAAGTGAATACAAATACACAGTTAAAATAAGCTGGAGTTTGGTGTGTAATACAGTATTATTAAACAAATCGTATAATTGTGTTTTGTGTGTGGGGAGTGTCGGAAAATTCCTGGTGGCAAATCTGGAGTCTCCACCTCAGGCGCCACCAACAGCTAAAAGTTGCACATATATTTCTGTTAATGACTTCTGAAACAACAATTAGTTGATTGAGGAGTAAGTGAAGGTTTGACCAAAAATCTCATTTGATGTGATATTAACTGTATATGTAGTTATGTCTTCAGTGAATGTAAAGTCTAAGCATAACATAAAACGTGTGAATACAAAGGATATGAAAAAAGTTCAAATCAAGGAAGTTTGTTGCTGTATTTAGTGTGTTAACGATAAGTAAGAGTGAGATACAGTTTACAGCACAGGAGATATGTGTCAGCAAGAGGTTGAAACAAAGATGGAAATGAAAGAACTGGATCTATTTGTAAGCAGTTTTAATGAAAACAAAATTCAAAATTTACACTTCTCAGGATGTCAGGGAAACAAAAACATGACAAACAGAACAACCACTTTTTTGAGATGAGATCTGACAAAGAACAACTGAAAATAAGGGCTATATAAAAACCATGGCAACTAAAGAAATAACACAAAGGAAACCTAAACTAACTCAAAAAAAAAAAATGAACAGGACACTACAAATCAAACAAGATCACGACTGAAACAAAACTCAAACCCAGAACAGACATTACAATATGCAGATAGGTTAAAAAAAAAGGAAGAAGAGGAAGAAGAAGAGGAAGAGGAAGAAGAAGAAGAAGAAGAAGAAGAAGAAGAAGAAGAAGAAGAAGAAGAGGAAGAGGAAGAAGAAGAAGAAGAAGAAGAAGAAGATCTGGATTTATCCACACTGTGTATCGGAACTATTTAGAACTGATTTGTGTGTCCCATGGCGCTCCTTCGTTTTCTGGGATATTTGCATTGGTAGGTATATGCCAAAAATAACAACAGCAGCAGCAACATGGAGAGGTTTGCAATACAGACATTGTCTTATTTAAAGCATGACAAAGTGTGGCCACCGCACGCTGGACTACATTGTCTTCTGAGGCAGCGGCACAAACGTAGCAGGCTAGTGTGCCTTTATTCCGTGCTGTTGTCACCCCCAGTCTTAAAATTCAACTCGTCTCCATTATTTCAGAACTATTTTTATTACAGAAATTTCAGCCTTGGTCTTTTAATGATCAGACAGCTATCTGATCAGTAAAAACACATGAAGTGACCTAATGTACATACCATCACAGTGTTTCCCCCTGGATTTTGTGAAACTATAGTGGGTTCACCTCGGTCCCTCCAGGGAAAAATAAATGAAATTTTCATAAATTAGTTTTGTCATAATTTTTATACTTAAAAGAGATAAACGTGATCTTTTATTTTGACGGAAACTGCAGTCAGGCTTTTATTTTGGTGGAAAACAAGTTTACAAATGCATCTCATTACAAATCTAATGAAATTCTGTAATCGTCAACTATGCAAATGTGAAAATAATGCGTAACTGGTGGCTGCTACGTTCCCAAATGCACGCTAAACTAAGCTAAGCACATGCAAAGATGGAGTTCACTGCAGTCTTTTGCGATTTGATGAGGAGACAAAGCCTTATCACGCTTTTGATTTTAGTTTGAAGAAAAAGAACAAATTAAATAAACAGTGCATTAACATTTTCAGCTACAGTAGGTGTATTCACTGTAATGGTAGCATTCAAGTAGGAAATTGAATAAACAAATATAAAAATAAAACAGTACATAGACTTCACAGTATGGATTAAATATACACTGATTCTTATTAAAGCTACTGAAATTATTTAGTCAAGAGCAGTGAGTGATTTTCTCTTTTTATTTTGTTTGATTAACATTAATGACACAGACAACAGCAGGTTTATTAGGGGGCTGTCACTTTAAGACCGACTGAATGGATCTAATAAACTGATACAAATCCGAACTGGGAAGTATGCGCTCAGAAAAGCTTATGTCAGATCAGCGTGCAAATAAAAAGTTTAACTGGCAATGCTTTAAAACACATGCAAATAATAAACTTTCATGATGGTGAAAAACTGAAATGTCACGTGAGTGTAACCCGACCGCTGCGTTGCTAAACGTGATGTGAACGTTCGTCACGTTGTACAGTATTTTGGGACAGAGGCACCAGAAATGCAAGTGCTAGAATGTGCACTGTAGCACGATTCTACGATCCCTCTTCAAAGGCAGATCGTGGAGGCATTTTAATCATTCACAATCTAAAATCATGATACATTGTACACCCCTAATTCTTAAATGAATTAGGGGTGTGCTTAAATTAAATGCTTATTCAGGGTTGTTGCAGAAAGCAGTGTTCTGAAACATCATACAGTATAAATGCAAACAAAGAGATGTAAAAATAAGTCTGTGATGTCCCTAGAGTGTGTATGTGAAGTTTTAGCTCAAAACACCCCCCCCAGATATTTTTTTATTACATGTTAAAATTGCCACTTTTTGGGGTTGAGCAAAAATGCGCCGTTTTAGTGTGTCCCTTTAAATGCAAATGAGCTGTTGCTCCCGGCCTAAGAGGGCGGAGCTTCAAGAGCTGATACTCCGAGCTCTGGTGACAGATCTATCTCACGCACTAATAATGTCAGAAACTCAATGTAGCTGTGTTCATTTCGAACCAGAGTCTGAAAATGATGCATACAGAGCCAGAGAATATATGCTGCATGGAGACAGAACAGGTATAGCTCAGTTTAATTGCGGTTATAACTTATGTTGTCATCTTGCTTTTATCCACTACAAGCCTCTTGTACCGGACCCCGTCTGATGGCCAAATCATTACTGATGAGTTTTATGAAGTTTATTGTACATCACACAAAACATTTTCACTCCAGAAAATCACCATAAGAGCTGAATAAAACAGTACAAGAAGTGCGCATTAAAGTCTTTTATCTATAAATCCTTTCTCCCTTGTGAATTACACAAAAACACTCATTACAACTGACAGTAAACAAATATATACAGACCTTATGCCTTTTCGGGGGTGCTTAATAAACTGGTAAACTTTATATCCATAAAACAACTCCGATGGACTGTAATAAAGTGTTCAAACACCTTATAAAAGTGAATTTTGCATAATAGCATAATATTGGTGAATTAGTAGGTAACGTCCTGCTCATAAATACCCAGAGGTTTTATTACAAGTCTTTGCCTGACCTTTCCATCATGGATAATTATTATAGAGGTCAACCCCCTGGGATCTGCCAGCAAAACTACATAAAATAACTAAATAACATTACTACACTGCTACAGCACACATCCACAAAATGGAGAGAAGGTATGAATCTGGGAGAAACTGAATGTAAAAGAGAGGAGCGATTTAAGAATTAAACTTCTAAAATGTATACTGCTGTGCAAGTGCATTCTACCAAGTATAATTTTGTGAATTTAGTACAGAATAAATTCAAAGACTAGTTTATCAGTATCACTGGAGAGTAGAGTTACATTCATCTCATGGTAAATAAATCACCTCAGCCATAGTAATTTAGGTGACTGCAGAGTCATTTCCCACATCCTACATCAACCTCATGGGCCACATTTGAGCTGCAGTGCTGTCTGGACGGCTGGAGCTGCAATTACTCTTAATAAAGAATGAGCCATAAAATACTACACTCCCCATCATAGGACATTATGGCCCTCAGCTGAAGTGTCAGAAAAGGTAAAATATTCAGGTTCTTGTCTAAAAAATACTGTCACTTAAAAATAGACTCATTATACAGAATTCACAATCCACCTTTCAATTTATATATACAGGGGAGAACAAAATTATACAAAATTGCTGAATTTATAGAATATATGAAAGTGAAGAATTTATACAAATATTATAAGTGAATTTTTTTTATTATTTATTTAGTACTGCCCTTCAGAAGGAACATAAGATAAATGATAAATAATACTAACACTTAAATAATAATAACAATTTTATACTGATCATCCTGGTTACAAGTTTACAATCTCTTGCTTCTTAATAAAGTGTGTTGCCTTCTTGAGCATTAATGAATGTCTGCACCTTTTGTAATAGTTGTCCTCGGTGTGAAAAGCTGGTTCTCAACATCATATAGCCATTCTTGGGCAGTCAAGAGCTCAAATGTGCATACGCTAGAAAAACGAAATAATGTATAGGACAATGTATTTGCAAGGCAAAGCAAGAACTCATGCATAACTAACAGAAAACATACAAACTGTCGCTGATCATTCAATAAACACCATAATTAGAACCAAGGTCCAAACTTTTGAACAGGATCATTTGTTTAAATTCAGTTATCGTTTTGTCTTGTCAGATAAGTGAAATATCTTAAAGTCACTAGGAAATCAAAACTGACAATTATTATTTATTTAATATATCAGAGTTCATTACAAATGATTTATAAAAAACACATCATCTTTTTTTTTTTTTTTTAAATTAATGTGCCCTCGCAACGACAACTCTTTTCTAATGGTGCAAGTGCTGGTCAATAATCCCCCCCCTCCAGCAACCAGTCACTGACATGAGATCATAGCAATTAGCAAATGATAACGATCCTCGATGGACAAAATCAAATCCTGCTCTACTACATTTTTTCTCATTCAAGAATCTGTTTTACTCATAACAATAGGAAAGAATAGATGAACACAACTTTGGTTCCAAATCAACTTTAATTAGGGCAGTAATTCAAACAAAAAAGGATTTTTTTTATGATTCTTCTTTATTTTGAATTATAAACTTCTTGGAGATTCTGCAATGAGTACACAAACATAAGCACTCAACTGTGTATGTATACTGTATATTTAAGACATCAGGAACATTCCAACATTTATTAGAAAAAAAAATTGCTACCAATGTCCATCTCTAACAATATGTCATATGGGCAATCAATCAGTAATCATTAATTCAATTAATTTCGATACAGACATGATAAAAAATTAGAGAGTAACCTATATGTTGACCACGCAATTCTTGAAATGCCTGCTAGATTTACTGGTCAATACAATATTACAAAACCAATATACAATTAAGGAAAATGCTTAAATATCAGGAAAAATATCCAGGAAAAAAATGATTATCTGTCGATCTCTACTAAAAAGAACCAAAACTTGCAGTTCAATAAATGAGTCAGATGTTGATTCAGAAACAGCTTCACAACCAAGATAAAATATTCTTTATTTTGCTGTGTTGCTTAAGATTCAGTAGAGCAGGTAAAGCCTGATAACATAGCCAGTTCAGCCCTATAATCCGACACAATTCTGGGAAAACCTGCAGTGAGATCAAAAGCGATTTCTGCCATGCTGAGATTCATTAGTTCATTAGTCTTGAATAGACATCAGACTAATGAACTAATGAATTCTACTAATGAAATTTAAAATCACCCCTGAAATGCATAGCTTGATTTTCAGCATGTGTTTTCCTGGCTAGAATGGATAGATGTGTTTCCAAATATTTTACTTTTTCTAGATTAATAAGGGAAAACATACTTGGCTTGCTGTCTGTAAAGGAGAGGCTTGAGCATGAGGCTCAGCAAGAGTTGTCCAGAGCTGCATCTGAATATGCCTTTTTCCATAACATATAAGAGGGCAAAAAACAGTATGTGAGCCAAGTACTAGTATGTCAGAATTTATAGTATTATTAAAATGGTAGGTGAAAAGTACTACTGTAATGTGACCTACTGTAATGTATTGATGAGGCAGAGAGAGAATCCAAATGCACACACAGTTTAATAACAAAAGGCAAAAAATACAGACACTCCAAACCTGGAAACTGGCAAATAGTGCACACAAAGAAACAGGAACATAATCCAAAAACCACAAAGGAAGGAACAAGACATCCAGGTACCACAACAGAGAAATAAATACAAACAACGACTCATGACCCACGACTAAAACACAAGAGCTTAAATAGGCAAACTGAAACCAGTAAATGATCAACAGGTGGGAGAAATTATGAGTTATGAGTCCAGGCACAGGATTGTGGGGAATGGGAGAACAACAAAGTCGGAAGAACTCATGGGCACTCCAGCTGGTGAACGTGACACCTATCACCGCAAGATTCTGAACTGTGCAGTCGATAGACACTTTACTATCCCATTAGGCTATGGGAGAGGATTTGTGAGTGGCAGTGAACAAAACAACTGACGCTGGTAGGTCACATGACAGTAACAACATGGTGGATGTAGTACATCCGAATTTCACACATACTATACATTACTACTATATAGAACATACTTTTTCAAAGGTCATGAAGTTTCAAACCAAATGTGGTACCTACTATACAATATGCAATTTCGGAAACAGTGCAGGACTCCAGACTGCGACTAAAATGGTAGTAACAATGTGAAAAACCCTAACTGAATTATTGTAGTTTTTTTAGGAGCTAATGGTTCTCTAGTCTTTATTTATTTATTTACTTTAAAGGAGGAATCACTAGACCACCTCACTGAATCTTAATCACAGTGAAGGGCTGAAGCCCTGACTATAGTCACAGAGGCTGTCCTGAGAGTCACTATAGCAACCTAAGCTTTTGTCTCCTGATAGCAGACCAAATGTAAGATTGAACAAAGGAAATTTCCATTGTCTCAAGGCCACTAGTTTGCAACCAAATGAGTTGCTGTAGGTTAAGGAATTAGAAAAAAAAAAAAAAACTCTTTTTGTAATACATGTTTCTTGTAATGTTTTGTGCACTACAGCTGCTGTCTCTCAGTCATATGCAAAAATATTAAACATCTGTGCATGCCTGAGGATATGTGAATCATCCTGGGATGTTTTCCCAAAAGCACTGTTAGCCAACTACGGTCGCAAGTTCTGAAACCATAGTTCCAACAAACATTTACAAACACAAACACAAAGTTGTGTGGTTGGACAGCTACCTGTGGTTAGAAACATAAATTCTTGATAGAATGACATGTGGACTTCAATAAGCAAGGTAACATGCAGTACAATCAATATCTTTTATTTAATTTATACTTCCATATTATATTTATATTTCATTCATCTTTTAGTTTCCCATTAGATTTTGAAGAGTGAGCATTTTCTCTAGAATGTGCTCTAGAACCCTGTGGAACCCTGTGTGACGTAAGAGGCAATGAACGTTTAAACATCTAACATCTAAAGCAAAACAATGAAGAACAAAAATACTGAAGTAGTCCTTATTTACAGCAATTATCTGACATTGAAGGGTTAGTTCACCCAAAAATGAAAATTCTGTCATTAATTACTCACCCTCATGTCGTTTCAAACCCGTAAGACTTTAGTTCATCTTCGGAACACAAATGAAATCTGAGAGCTTTTTGATCCTCCACTGACTGCCTATAGAACTACCACATTCAAGCCCTAGAAAGGTAGTAAAGACATCACAAAAGTAATCCATGTGACCCAAGTGGTAAATGTTTTGTTTTGTTTTTTTTGCAAAGCACTTGTGTCATTTCATAAGATTGAGGTTAAACCACTGGAGTCACATGGATTACTTTAATGATGTACTACCTTTCTGGGGCTTGAAAGTGGTAGTTGTGTAGACTGTCAATGGAGGGACAGAAAGCTCTCAGATTTCATTAAATAGATCTTCATTTGTGTTCTGAAGATGAACAAATGTCTTACGGGTTTGAAACGACATGAGGGTAAGTAATTAATGAGAGAATTTTCATTTTTGGGTGAACTAACCCTTTAATTTAGGATCAAACTGACTAAGCACCAGAGCGTCCAGAGACATGATAGCACAGAGCAGATCATATGCGCGAGTCGGCGCAGACCACAGAATGTATCAGACCCATTTGAATTCTGCACAGAATGCTATATTTTAAAGCGATATGGCTATTTTTAAAAAGGGGAGGAGCTGTTCGATATATCTCACCCTGTCTTCCTGTTTCAGTGGAAATTACTTTACTCACCACCCGGAATCTGCAAATCCATCGCCGAACTGGGACTTGTTTACAAAGTATTCATCACCGAATTCCCGGGAACAAACAAACATACATGCACAACTCCGTTACTGCCTCAGAAAAACAAACTTGATCCTGTTTCCTTAACACTGGGCTCTTTGGGAAGCTGAAAAAGGTAAACTTTCCCTCACAACCAAAAACACACTCCTTCAGTGACAGAATGAAACATTGGCTATTAACATGAA
The DNA here is from genome assembly GCF_019924925.1 of Ctenopharyngodon idella. NCBI lineage: Eukaryota > Metazoa > Chordata > Actinopteri > Cypriniformes > Xenocyprididae > Ctenopharyngodon > Ctenopharyngodon idella. The sequence continues at coordinate 2,139,118 of NC_067225.1, forward strand.
ACATTTAGGTGCAAAACTACTCGTTAGCTGCCAAATTACAGAATAGCTCAAAATAGATAGCTGTCCAGAAGCACAGTCATTTATGGCCAGGTTCTGCTTCACTGTTTTGAATCAGACATAAGTGTTTCAGTTTTGAACAGCTCTGAAAGACTAACGTCAATAATGTAGTAATGTGTTTTGCTTGAACACTTGTGATCAGATCAAGCAAAACAGACCTTAAAGTGCCCCTATTATGGATTTTTGAAAATTACCTTTCATGTAGTGTGTAACATAGCTCTAAGTGAATGAAAACATCCTGCAAATGTTTAAATCTGAAAGTGCACTGTAAATAAAGTTATTGTCTCTCAAAAGTAAGAGTCGACTCTGAGTCAATTAAACGAGAACATTAAACATTTGCATATTGCCCACCCACTTATTGCGTGTGCAGACACCAGGGAAAACTTGAAACCCCTCAAACACTGTCAGTATGTGAAGAATCAGTGGTTAAAGTTCATCTTTACAACGATACCACAGCAGTATAGCCCGAATCTTGTGCTGTGTTCCTGTCATTTTACAGACGACTGCTTCTTCAACCTAAATGCGAGGGATTCGCAAGCCGGCTGTTATTGAAGGATGGGTCAATACCCAGTTTATTTGGACCAGCTTCTTTCTCCTTCAAATCACAACCTGTAAGTATGATTAATTATGTTATGTTCTCTGTAACACGCACAATACGTATTTAGTTGTGTGTGTTGTTTATGCACTGCGCAGCTTTTAGGTCTCCAGCTAACCAGCTAACAGCAATATGTGTTTGCTAGCAATTGTCTCGCAATTGTCGTAATTGTCGTTGAGCAAATAAGGTAAAAATAAATGCATATTATAAGACAATGAATGTGTTTTTTGACCTTGCATGCATGTAAACCTGTTGTTGGGGACTCCCAAAACAAAAATAGGTACCTTTCCAATGCCATAATAGGGGCACATTAATGTCAGGTGTAAACAGAGAGCGAGCGAGAGAGAGAGCGAGAGAGAGAGAGAGCGAGAGAGAGACTGCCTGTTTTATAAATGATGGTGCAAAGAGATGTGAACAGTGGAAGTATAATGTTGCAGTTCACCAGAAGCACACAAGCACATCTGCTTTGATGATCTGCTTTAAGAGGAAGCCAAAAGCCTTCATCTCTCCATTTGTTCAATTACTGTCATATTGTTATCTCCCATCAAAAATCCACCAACTACCACTCTCTCCCCTTTAAAAGACAAGAATCCATGCTTCCCCATCAAATAATATTATCCAAACAAAACTATGTGCAATTACGGTCAGATTGTACAGTAATATAGAGTGGATGCATTACATGACTAATGTGTTTGCACAGGCAACACAGCAGTAATATACACTAATGCAGAGCTTTGCTTGATCTGTGCATTCATAATGCGGCTTTCCCTGAAACACCCAACCACCCCCCCACCCCCTTCACACTTGCATCTAAACATCACTTCCTCATTGGATAATTCAATAGCACCAATGTGAATATGGACTGTTAATCCATAGCTCTCCATAATATTCCAACTGCAGAAGTGAACAAAATGAATGACAGTAGCACTCGAATGACCCAACACAGAATCACAGCAGCAACCAAGCTGCTTAAAGGTACTGGTTGTTGGGTAAGAGCATGATTTAGTATTGTGTTCCATAATCGTTTACAAAACTAAATGAAGGTCAGGTATTTTTGGGTAAAAATTAGACTCAAAACAGTGATTTTTGAAATCCTTTGTTCTATGTAATATGTTTTAAATGTTTACTCTTGAGTTAATTGTTCTAATTCTGTTGTGCCCTGTTGTACAAATGAAACATTTTGTTTGGACTTATAAGTTGACCATTTTCAGTTTCATCTCATCAGTAATCTGAGGTGGTTTATTTGTTGTCTACAGTAATGATTTAGTATCAATACCAAGAAACCAGAGCTTGGTATCGTACTGAAGTCAAACTTTTGGTTTTGATCCAACCCTAAACAGTGCACACTAGAGATGTTAAAACTAATGGTATTTTGGTACCACATTGATATTAAAATTAAAATTTGAGACAAGACTTCAAGGTCTAAATACCACATAAAAATAATTTAAACTTTGCACATCAATTTTCATTTTACAGTTATGATATTTTTTATTTATTTTTTTATCAGAAAACAATGGTTGATGTTTTCAGTCAGTTAAACCAATCTTTTTCATACTTGATTTTGTGCTATACTTTTATGAACTAATCCTAGGAAGTTTCTCTGAAGTCCTTTGGCCAATAAATATCAAAAGCATGTTGGCCTTTGAGATCAACAAATGATTAATATTTAATATAAAATATTACTCAATACTTTAAACAATACTTTTTCAACACAAGCATCAACACTTGACCACTAACATTTTTTTTCCCCTCACATACAAAAATATGTGGATGCATTCTGGCATGTTTCTGATTTCTGTCGGACTAGCTGCAATTCAAAAATGCAATATTGCAAATTACATCTAGTGCTGAGTGCAGTTTAATGATAATGATATTTTTTATGACTGTCTTTCAAAATAATATACAGCTTATGAACTTCATGACAAAAGCTCTTTTCGGAATAATCACATAATCCACTGATCTTTTAAGCACAGTTTATTCCTTTTATCCCCCCACAAAAGAGAGTATCCATTAGAGTGAAATGTCCATATCAAAGTCTGAAATATGATGGTGTGTCAGACCCAATGATTTCCCATTTGAAGCTCTCAGCTCAAACAGAGAGGAGCTTTTCAGAAGGTGTATGGGAGGTACAGATGACTGGATGATCCTGTATGCACGCATCATCAGAAAAGCACAAGCTCTCAAGCTCTCATCAGAGAGGATTGGGTTAAAGATATGAACTAGGCATGTCCAGACAACAAAGCTGTGTACATAAAAAAAAAAAAAAAAAAGGCATGGACTAAAATAAATTTTTTGGTTGGGAAAAAAAAAAAAAAAACTGAAGCCAGTGGGTCAAAAGCAGTCAGTCAACAATGGTACAAACCTACAATAACATATAAGCTCCAAAAATATTTTAATTAAAGCAAGGTTATGTTGTAAATTAATTGTTAAATTTTTATACTTAACTTTTCAATAATTGTTTTACTAAACAAAAGAAAATATGAGTTTATTTGATTAGACACCCTTTTTAATGATAAAATGTTTACCATTAACTAAAATATTTGGAAAACAGGATTTGGGACAAATTGAAATACTTCATTTTGTCCTTCGGCCATACCTGTCAAGAGATCAACCTCACCAGCCTTCTAAATTGTAATCACCTGCTCCTAATTCCCACATTAATCAATATGGACTAATAGTTTTGGATATTTTTTAACGTAAGAGCGGCTGCAACATTTGTAACATGTGAATGTGCAAGGCTTCCAGTGTTATTCGCTTCCAGTTATTTTACTTGTACAAAAACAGTCCTTTATGCTGCTTGTATTGCAAACTGGTATTTGTTATCATATTATTTTAATTTATAATAATCACGCTGAATTGTAGCATAGTTTTACTACACTTTCTTATTCTTCAAGTTTTTTACCTATAGCAGCTAATGAATCGGAAGTCTCACACATTCACAGAAAATAGCTTACTTCCGTGATGCAAAATAAGCTGGATAAAATATCTACCCTCAGTTTTAGTTGGATTTCAGTTAGCATTAGACTCACATAAGGCCCTTTTGTTTGCTTACGATTTGAATATGCTGCCTGTGTGCTCTCTCTTTTTGTTTATGTCACTGAGTACTGTACTCTGAGTTTGTACATTCATTTTTGTTGCAATAAACTCTGCTTGCAACTGCATTTCATTTACTATGGAAGCTTCTTTAACAGATCTCATAGAGCCCTATATTAGAGTATAGTGATATCTATTTAAAAAAAAAAAAAAAAAAAAAAAAAAAAAACAACTTTCTAATTTTGAAAAGATGGAAAAGACATGGAAAAGAGCTGTTTAGAAAAAAGCTCCTTGTGTGTTACACAAAAAAAAGAATGTCATGCAGGATTACAATGATATGACTGTGAGTAAAAAAAGAATAATTTTTCATGCTACTGTATTCTTTTAAAGATCTCATACTCAAAAACATATCTTAGGATTGAATGCATGAAAGCACAAAAGAGTCTGGTTGTCACAGGCCACTGGCCACGGCCATACTTACGTCACTAATCATACATGATGTGACTTTTAACTAAAAACATCATTCAATGACAACTACAAACTAGCTTTATATTGAAGTCTTTCTTTCAAACAGGTAGACAGATTATACCCTCCACCCAGTCTCTCTTGAAATATTACTAAAATGTCTATCCCTACTGTGCGCATAAATAACTACTGAGACCTTTAGAATCTGGATTTGCCTGAAATGTTGCCACAATGCTTATCTTACGGAGTACATTTTGTAACAAAAAAAAGAAAGAATGCTAAATATTAATGCTAAAGGGAACTAACAATATAGATTTAGCATTAAAAGCTTGAGGGCAGCTCACCTCATGAATGGCTGAAGGATTACAGCTTAAAATATGGAGTTACAGTTCAGTGCAAAAAATCCATGTTACATTAAAGTGCTCTTAACAATTATCAAGGCTCTGGACCTCTGCAGAGATTATTAAGAGCAATGTAACTCTAATGTATCTTTTTATAATTATCCTTTTAATATATTCTTTCAAGTTTTTTTGTCTCTCATTGTGGCACCTTATAAATGTTTTCATCTGATCCTTTCCTTTATTGTGTCATGTCTTGGAAATACAATCCAAAAATTGATGCTGACGCTGCTGTTCAATCCTTGGTTAGTCATTTCTTTTAGATCTGGTAGCAGAGTTAGTTATGAGAGAGCCAATACCATGAACAGCTTTGGTAAGTAGTAAGTGGTTTTACTAAAAAGAGGGATTGGACATATGGACAATCATCATAAGTCACTTCTGAAGGCCATCATTCAAATGATATCAGTAATTTCAGCAGTTTAAGCTGCTAGGCTGAAAGGCATATTTAAGGGCCAAACCAATCTGATGTTACTTTCAATGTAAGAGAGATTGGCAACGGATTGGCAACAATTTAAGCAATATCCTTAAATTAATACACTTGCAAATAATTATATTTTTACAAATAATTTAAATATAATGTAACTGAAAAATAAAACACTGGATAAACTTTTGTAAAGAGCACATAAGAGGGACGCGTGCCGATCCAAGTGTACTGTGCTGATGAAAAGCATTTCTAAACCATAAAATAGATATGAAATACATATCGGAAAGCAGTTACTGCAGCAGCCATGCACTAGAGTTGGCTCAATCCCAGAGCTGGCTCAAATTATGAGAACAGCTATAAATAAATCACTCATTTTTTAAGGTAACACTGTCAAACAGTGAGACTGGTGGTAAAGCTTCAGAGGGAGACAAGCATCTTTTTTACCTCTCTTCAGCTTTGTAAGTTCTTAATAGAGCCCCAATGTCATGGGGTGGAGGTGTAATCATCTATGACTAGGGAAAGGTCCCGCCTCTTAATTTTTGCGAACATTCTGGAAATCAGCCTATATAATGGGCGAAGGCTAGATTGACTAATAAGAGACTAAACAACTCACCCACTCAGATATTGTGTTATCTGTGAGCAAGCAGTTTTATTTATTTATTTATTTATTTATTTATTTATTATGAGCACTTAGCTTGGTAAAATTAAAGGTACACCTCCACATCTGTGACCATCATGACACCTGCAGTGTTTACAGAGCCAAGGATTTGATGAGTAATGATCCGAAAAGAAGGTGACTACTAAAAATAATATTTGAATCACAGTGAATTACATAATCACATTATTTAAAGATATGTACAGTAATGGCCATAAGTGATGTCCGGAGAGGATATTTCTTTTAAATGACTCTTCATGAGGAAAAGATTATATATATATATTAAATGAGGAAAGAACAAAAATTATATGAGGAAAGAACAAAACACTAAAATTGGTTATTTATCTGACAAAATTATTTGGCAAAAGGAAAACTACAGCTAGGGGTTTTATTTTATATGCAAAAAAAAAAATGCATAGAAAATCAAAAAGCTCACAGGAAAATGCATACATTGACTTTTGCATGTGTTCATAATTTCTTTGTATGAATGCCTGGCTAAATATTTTTTGTCCGCACAATTTGGCATGCTTCGTTGTGTTATCACACAAACCAATTGACTTCAAGCACAATATGTTTACAAAATCTACTGTATGTATACTGAAAAAAATAAGTTTTTTTTTTTTTTTTCCTGAAAATAAATGTTAAGAGGTTTACCCTCATTACACATGTAATCCAGATGTGAAGAAAATATGTTAGGCCTATAACATTTTTTACTTGCTGGTTGCAGCACATTACATTTGAGTTAAAATTCAACTTAAAAAGTTTTCAAAACCATATGAATACAACCGACATGAATACAACAATTCCATTTCCAAGAATTTGACATGTATCTGAAACTAAACCAGACTTGGTTGGTTGGTTAGTATGAAAGTTTTATTCTGCATTTGGGTGCAGGAACTGCTCGATTCTCCTTAAAGGGGACCTATAATGCCCCTTTTACGAGATGTAATATAAATCTCTGGTGTCCCCAGAATATGTGAAGTTTGAGCTCAAAATACCCCACTGATAATATGGGTGTGAGCAAAAACATGCCGTTTTTGTGTGTGTCCCTTTAAATGTAAATGCTTCTGACCCGCTTTCCAAAAGAGGGTGGAGCTTTAACAGCTCACGTTTCGGTTGCTCAACAACAACAAAGCTAGAGCATCTCACGCAACCAAAATGATGATTGTCAGTAACGGTGATCAGCCTTACATTGGAGAGACTCAGAAAGAGGTTACAACTTTTAGAATGCATCTGGACGTTTCTGAACAGTTAGTGGATAAATTTATGTAGTTGCTGTGGAGTTGATTCAACTCATCGACTAGCATGTGCCGTCATGTTAATCTTTTGTGCAAATCCTGCATTGAATTGACCATCGTTTGTAAAGCAGTCCGGCGTAAAATGACAATATGGAAACAACACTCTTCTACAACAACTATTCCTCTTTTCTAAAGCAGCCCAACATGTCCTTGTCCCCTTTGTTGCATGTTCTTGGGGGCAGGGTTTATGTAAATTTTAGGGTTAGTGATGTCACTAACCAAGGAAGAAGTTTGTTGTAGTCCTACCAGCTGTTAGTTGTAGTCTTTAAACAGTGAATTCTTTAAAAGAAAATATCTCCCTTTGCATTGAACTTTGAGCGTTGTAACTTTGCAAATGTTGTTTATGCTCTAACAGCAACATACATACTAACTAAAGTTAAAAAAGTGAAATCATACTCAACCACCCCTTTAAAAATTAAGCTCTGTGGTAACGTTCATATGGGCTCAAGTACAGTTTGCAATCTGTATATCCGAGAGATGACTACTAATTCTAAACCAATGACAACTGAGGCTGATGCCCTGCGTGCAGAATGGAAAATGCTTTTGTCATTGTGGTATGTCTCTGGAAAAAATTGCCTTGAATGAGCAGCTCACATTCTTTGTGTGCAATATATACGCAGCAGACAGACTCGAGTGTCACTCTACGCATTCTATGTTCTGGTGATAATATTGGCTGCTAATACTGATAATGGCACATTGATAATACAAACATACTACATTTCCCAACCAAATAATACAATGAGACAAGAGACCTGCAGGGGCAGAGGGCTTGAATCGAACTCAGTCTTGCAAAGCAAGTATTGGCAGCTGAATCACAGCTGATGATCTCATGTCAAGAGCTCAGTTTTAGGTGAAATGTGGACTCCTGAGGACAATACTCCAAACATCTAGAGATAGATGCAACCAAAGCCTAAGAATTATCAGGGAACTGGAGACTTAGGTTGCTACTCAGCTGACAGCGCCTGCCCCAAGAGCAGAGTAATACACTCATGATAATCTCATTCTTATCCTTACCATATGCATGACCTCAAACATATTATCTGGGTCATTATCAGTTGAGCAAAACTCTGACCAAAGTATATACAATTAATACTGATTCAGATATTTCAAATACTTTCAAATCATGTTTTGGCCTTCATATTGATTTCCTTAACGATTTGCAACACATAAACATATTTCTCCCTCTCGTCTTCTGCCAGACTGACAAAAATACCATGAACATCAGTCCATCCACATTCACCTTCAAAAAAGTATAATTTAAAAAGGCAGGGGAAAAAAAAAAAAAAAAAAAAAAAATCAGAAAAGAAGTGGTTGAAAGTGGACAAAAGAGACAAACACAAGGTGTAAACAGGAATGTGTCTCCCTCGTCTACTTGTGAGCCGATCGACCAAAACGCATCTTTACTACTTGTAAATATCAATACTAGGTGTAAACAGGGCCTGATTGAAATCGCACAAGTCAAGTTTATGAAGTTGGACTAACATTACCCAGGCCTTGTTTCCACCTGGTAGATGGGTTTTTGGTGAGCTGATCACATGTGGTCAGTGTTAAATACAGGTGGAAATGGGGTCCAGAATGTTTTTTTTACCTCATTTTTCAAATTCGCCCTGAATGCATCTTTGACAACAGTGTCACAGGACTGATGAGTGACCACTTGTGATTGGAGCGCCGAAAACAACTTAGTACAAGGTGGAAACGGGGCCCTAGGTAATGTAATTGTAGTTTGGCTTTATTCAGCATGTGCCCACATACACAATACAATTGGCTTTGACAAGGTGACAAGCAAGGCGTAACTAATACTTCAAAAATGTAATTATGCATTGTTTCATGTATACTTGGACAGAGCGACTCTTGGACAAAGAAACTCAGGAGACTTTGGCTTGACTACGCAAAAACCTGCTGTAGCTCAATTATAACTGCATATGTAAATATACTTGGCTATTCTGTGTGGGTTATTGTGTAAAAGTTGAGGAACACAATACACAGAAATCAGCAATGTTACTTCTGATAACAGCTGCAAGTGTATGCTTGTTTCATAATTTCAAGTGTAAAATGTGAGCAAAAATTCAAAATTTCAACTGAATAAAACATCTAAAATTTGAAAGAACAAGTTACGCAACATGTATGATTCATAAGTAGTTTCCATACTTGTTTTTCCATGAACTGCCCCTGTGTGAGTCTTTTCACTGAGGTACCAAGCTATTAGGTTTCTGTCTTTAAGTCAGAGTTATTTAGTTCAAGGCCAACCAAGGGATGTTTATAAGAGACATTACAGCTCATTCCTTCTCTGCTAAGTTAGGCCTCAATCACCAGATACAGTGAATCTACTACAATCTGCAATTTGCTTGTTCTGTGGCATTGAACTGAGCTGATCATGTGTGGAAAGGAAACTAATTCTAGATGATGTCTTGTTTTGAACTGAGGTCCACAGCAATGTCTCCTCAAGTTAGGACCTATAAGAGTGACCATTCAGAGAATAAGCAGGACATCTATGGCTGCTTACCTTGGCACTGAAATCCTTGCTTGCCGAACCCCCTGATGAAGAGGAGAGAGAGAGAGAGAAACAATGTATTAGAGACCTGTCTCTCTAAATCCTTTAATGGGCTTTTAGCTATCAGTTCTCTTCCACTGAACAAACAATCCCTTGATTAAAAAGTACATGGACAGCTATGGTATCTAATGTTTGATTTGTCTCAATGCACATAAGAAATCGTAAAAGGGCATGTACTTTCACAGTAACTTTTTAAAGGGAGCCATAAATTGGATCATTACAGCAGTTCACGCTTACATGTTCAAAATTAAATCGTATAATTTGTATAGTTTACTACATAAGCTATCAACAAGTGTGAATCAATGATGTCAATGCCCCACTATGAGTCTGGACAAACTGATCACCCCCAAATCATGGCAACCCCAGTAAACGGTGAAGCATGAGGAATACTGAAGTAGTCTGAAACTTAAGCAACTTTTGCATTAGTTTTGTCCAAAGACAAAATACATTCTATTTCGAAAGCAATTACAGCGCGTGAGCAGTGTGAAGTTCTATGACAGTCCGGTAAACTCTAAACATGTGTTTTATGTATGGGAATTTTTTTAACACAACTGAACTAGGAGCAATTGGTTTCTTAAATGCTTAAACCAGTGTCTGTTTTTAAGTGTTCGTCTGGTAACAGGCCAGCTGCATAATTTACACTAATCTTTAAACTTACACTTAAATTGCAATAATTGCAGTATTAAATGATCTACTCACCAAATAAAGTCCGTGCAATGACTGCAGAAAGTCGGCTGTTTGAAAAACCTCGCAATAAATTTGTGGTTTTTCACTTCATGGACGTTTTTCTGCCTCAAAGCACCTTTACGGGCGAATCGATTTGCAACGTCAGATGAGGATTGGTCGTTGCTTTGTATGATATCAGCCATTGCAGAAACACGAGAGAATAATTCCTCGAAGAGTAGGTAGAAGTTGCTGTCAAAAAATATAACGTTGTTTTTCTGCCGTGTCGTTCGTCCGTGTAGCGCAACAGTTGGGTGCGCGTGCGGAAAGGGTTTCTCCTGCTTTCACCACAACTACTGTGTGACAGCTTCCAGCCAGCGCTGTGCTTCCTTCTCGCTCGAGGTGACGTCACCGAAGTGTCCTTCTGCTGGGAGTGGATAATAACGCTCGCCACTGGATCATGAGTCCCGTGCAGTGAGCGTCATCCGGCGGTCAAGAAACCAGTGTGCAAGTTTCGGTGAGAAATCCACAAGATTGCCGTCGAAGACTTTTGTCACAAGTCTGCATCTACGTGTGGTTTTCTTTTTCTTTCAGAACTGCATGTCTATACACGTCCTGCTGGATGTTTTGCTGTGGAGACTGCTCTTCAACATGATCTTGGTCTTCTCAGTCCTCACTAATTTTTAATTTGCTTGTTAATTCGCTTAACCAGCAAGACATCAAACCGTGACCAGAAAGACTTACGCTGGTTGCAGTAGCGCCTAGATCTTTTTAGCTGGGTAGGCTTGACTTGACACCCAATGATGAAAAGTTTCTTAATTAAAAAAAGTATCATCTGACTGCATGCCATATTTTCATAAGAAAATAAACAAGCTGAAAACAATCTTCCTGAAGAAATTTGCTCTTCTATAGCATTAAGCCTAAAATGTCAACTATACATTGGATTGGTTTCTTCTTTAATTAAAAAAAAAATAATAATAAAAATATGCATGTTATACTAAAACTAAAATTAAATTAAAGCTGCAAGCAGCGATGAAAGTGCTCTCGCACCCGTGCCACCGCCAACCGGTGACTTTAGGAAAACAAAGCACGGGCAATATGCATTTAAGTATGCAAATATACAGTAGGAAGACTATGTCAGTCATTTGTATTTGCCACACTTCTATGGAGACAGTTTTGACTCAATAATAATTCACGCAAAAAACATGAAGCACACATGCATAGCCAATTTCACATGCGTGAAACCTAATTCACGTGCACAAAAAACAATTCTCGTGCGTGAAAAAACTATATACAGGTGCATCTCAATAAATTAGAATGTCGTGGAAAAGTTCATTTATTTCAGTAATTCAACTCAAATTGTGGAACTTGTGTATTAAATAAATTCAATGCACACAGACTGAAGTACTTTGATTTTGGCTTACATTTAACAAAAACCCACTAATTTGCTATCTCAAAAAATTAGAATACTTCATAAGATCAATAAAAAAAAAAAAAAGATATTTTAAACAGAAATGTCAGGCTTCTGAAAAGTTTGTTCATTTCTATGCACTCAATACTTGGTTGGGCCTCCTTTTGCATGAATTACTGCATCAGTTGTAATGGAAGCCCAGGTTGCTTTGATAGCGGCCTTCAGGTCATCTGCATTGTTGGGTCTGGTGTCTCTTCCTCTTGACAATATCACATAGATTCTCTATGGGGTTCAGGTCAGGCGAGTTTGCTGGCCAATCAAGCACAGTAACACCATGGTCATTGAACCAGCTTTTGGTACCTTTGGCAGTGTGGGCAGGTGCCAAATCCTGCTGGAAAATGAAATCAGCATCTCCATAAAGCTTGTCAGCAGAAGGAAGCATGAAGTGCTCTAAAATTTCCTGGAAGATGGCTGCATTGACTGTGGACAGACACAGTGGACCAACACCAGCAGATGACATGGCAGCCCAAATCATCTCTGACTGTGGAAACTTCACACTGGACTTCAAGCAACATGGTTTCTGTGCCTCTCCACTCTTCCTCCAGACTCTGGGACCTTGATTTCCAAATGAAATGCAAAATTTACTTTCATCTGAAAAGAGGACTTTGGACCACTGAGCAACAGTCCAGTTCTTTTTCTCCTTAGCCAGGTAAGACACTTCTGACGTTGTCTTTGGTTCAGAAGTGGCTTGGTACGTGGAATGTATAGCCCATTTCCTGAAGATGTCTGTGTGCGGTGGCTCTTGATGCACTGACTCCAGCTTCAGTCCACTCCTTTTGAAGCTCTCCTAAGTTCTTAAATGGGCCTCGCCTGACAATCTTCTCAAGCCTGCGGTCATTCCTTCCACTTGTACACCTTTTCCTACCACAGTTTTTCCTTCCAGTCAACTTTCCATGAATATGCTTTGGCACAGCACTCTGTGAACAGCCAGCTCTTTCAGCGATGACCCTCTGTGACTTACCCTCATTGTAGAGGGTCTTGATGATCATCTTCTGGACAACTGTCAAGTCAGCAGACTTCCCTATGACTGCTGTTGGGATTACGGACCTAAACCCAGTATTTATACCCTGAGAATGGTAATTTAATAGAACTTGAAATTAAATATTCTAATAATTTGAGATACTGATTTTTTGATTTTGATGAGCAGCAAGCTGTAATCATCAAAATTAAAACAAACAAGTCTGGAAATATTTTACTTTGTCTAATAAATCTAGAATATATTTAAGTTTTACTTTTTGAATTAAATTACAGAAAAAAAAAACTTTTTCATGATATTCTAATTTATTGAGATGCACCTGTACATTCACAAAAAGCAATTCACATGCGCAAAATAAAATTATATATTAATAAAATACAATTCACAAATGCAAAACACAATTTATAGATATACAACTGTGCACAAAAGTTTCGAATGTTTGAAACTTACAAGTTTATCCTCACATTCGCGTGTGAATCAACTTGGATTTGTAGGCTATGACCTCGTGTATTTCTGAGACTCCCCTACCACTGCATCTGGATCATTCGTACTCTTCAGCCAATAAGATTAAAGCTTATTAATCGACCAATTATTATCACGTGAGGGCGTGCCTACCTGGGTGTTACGTCATCAGCTGTCGACCAGAGTCATGTAGAGAGGTATGTGCAGTTTGATCGTTTATCTGTATTTATTGAAGTAAACGAAGTTAAAGATCAGTTGAAGCTATAGTTTATTAACTTCTGTTTAGTCCGAGTGTGAACATATTTATTTTAAGTATTGATGGATTCTTATGTTTACTTCATAAATAATTAATGTGCATATCATACAACGTTAGGAATTTAGACAAACTCCACAGAACGCATAACAGTGGTTTGACTGATGAGAGATGTTGTATAGACGATAATGAAAATATAATGTTTATTTATTTATTTATTTGTTGAGGATATGGGTGTCCGATAAATATCATCTGCGATAATCATTGTCGTTTTAACAACGTGCGATCTGACATCAAGTAACGTTATATCCCTCACACACACCCAGAGAATGCACACATACATTACATGATGTAGCCTTGTAGATTAGACTAGCGATTGTACATTTAGAATGCACGCTTTCACTGCAAGATTTAGTCTATATTTATATAATTTTAATGTAGTTAATAAATATCACACGAAGAGTGCAGTTTTTCTCCAGATATCAGCATGATAACAAATGTGACATTGATTTATTCAAGTTTAATAAACAAGTTAGTATTTAGTGACACCATATTGCCTGTTTTTGCTCTATTTCGCCAACGAAAATGGTTCAAAATAAAGCCACAGCACTGTAATTGCGTCTCTGAGCAACACACAGAGGTTAATGCTTACAGAACGAATCAGCTTTTTGAACGAATCGGTTGAATCAATGATTCAATGACTACGATGTATTATTATAGTCAAATGCTTCGTTCCTGAATGAATCAGCCGTTTGAATGAATCGGTTGAATCTCAATGACTCAGTCACGATGACTTGCTGCCATCTATTGGCAGTTTTATATATTTTCATGTTTTTAATCATTGCAAATATCAATATTCAACGTTTTATGTTTACATCAAAACATTTGTGCATTTGTAACTGCAGGTTATTCATTTGCCACCTCTGAGCTGTATTAAACTGTTGGTGTAAATGCATCTAAATGCCACTTTAGATGCAGTTTCTGTTTCCTCTCTATTGCAAAGATGAATTTTGTTGAGACTTATTTAATTTGATTGGTGACAGTCCTTATTGTGTCTTATTATTATAATTGAATTTGATTACATTGACATAAAAGATGATGCATGTATAATAAGGTTTAAAGAATGGATTTATAAAGGTAAAAATGCCCATAAAAGGTAAAAAATCAATTGAAACGTATTGGAAAAAAATAATTTCTGTTACTGCTGTGAACTGAATATGAAGATTATTAAAAACATCCTGAGTCAGCTGTCCACAACAGTCCCAAACCTGCCAAGGTACCAGCACAGTAACACGCTCAGCAAAATATCATCCAATTATCGTTATCGATAAAATCTCAGATTGATCATAATATTTTGTCTATATCGCACACCCCTAGTCACAGCAGTGTGTTTGTACCTGTACTGCATGTTACATCCACCACATATTCAACTGATGATGATAATGTAATGACATAAACATTGAGAACATTTACGTTTTTTTGTTTGTTTGTTTTAAGCTGCACATATATATGTATTTTATTGTTTCAGATCTCCGAGGCAAATAATGAAGTTGCAGAGACAACCAGTACCCTGACTTTACCATTCCTACTGTAATTCTTTCAAAACAGTCATGTTGCACGCCATCCAATTTGACAGTTGTTTCAACAAGAGGTTGAAAATCATACATTGTTACTATTCATTTGTATCCTGCTGACTATA
This sequence comes from Ctenopharyngodon idella, assembly GCF_019924925.1. Taxonomy (NCBI): domain Eukaryota; kingdom Metazoa; phylum Chordata; class Actinopteri; order Cypriniformes; family Xenocyprididae; genus Ctenopharyngodon; species Ctenopharyngodon idella. Next base: position 2,154,118 of record NC_067225.1, read on the forward strand.
TGTACATGCTCAAGGAATAAAGCCCTGCTATGCATTATTAAATGTTCTTGTTTTATGTCAGAATTAAAAGATTCAACAGTTGCTACAGTTGATGAAAATGTTTTATTAATTTGAAAGTTTCTGAATCCTTTGGAAATAAAATCTGTATAAAAGACCATGATAAATTATATTGTATCTGTTACATATGAAGATCATGTACTGGCAATCTCTAGTATGAAGGAGCACAACATTCAGTACAGAGAAATATTTGTCTCTTCCATAGTTGTGAGATTGTCTGACTAACAGTTTGAAGCTGGGCTTCAGCGATGATTGTAGTGTTTCAGATTTTGGTTTGATATTTTAAGCAGTCAGCACCCAGTACAAGAGGTGATGGTGAAATAATTGAAAAGAGTTTAGGCTACTGAGTAATCTTAGTTGCATAATGTTAATTGCTAATCTCTGATCAGTATGCCTTCATAATTAATGTTTGTTAACACATTCAAAAATGTTAACAAATGAAACCTTATTGTAAAGTGTTACCAATTATTGCTTCACAACATTGTCCTGTGACATTAAAAACCTTCAGATGACAATACAGCACAGAACATAAGTAAATGAATATTGGATATATTAAGACATTAATACATAACATATAAAAGCATAAAGAAACAAAATAAATTAAGATGTTTGTGACTGATATCCAGATGTCAAGCCAACAGTGTTTAATCCTGAAAAATGCATAGAAACAATAAATGTGTAATAATGTAACACTGTATACTGTTGCACAAATGCCAAGTACAAATATCGTCATCACTAAACAATGAGTGCTCATACAATTTGGTCTATTCACTATTTAAACAATATGAAAGCTGATCTCGCTGAGGCCAGTGCTAAGTGGGAGCTAGGGTGGACACTGGCCACAGATGATTGTTTTGCAATCTATCTGAGGGGCTCTGTACCCGCAGCTAAAATACAACAAAACAAGCATAATTTCCTCTTCATTTTGGACAAAATGGGACATCTGATTACAACAGCAGTTGCTTATATCCGTTAAAAGTTAATAAGCTATAGCTTCAACTGATCTCTTACTTCATTTAGTTCAATAAACAAATAAATCGATCAAACTGCACATACCTCTCTACATGACTTGAACTCACACTTCACATCACTTCCTGTTGTCAGTGGGTGGCGCTATTACTATAACTGTATATTGTCATGTAGATGTGTTCAGGGCAGGACTCTTCTCAAACGTGAAGTTTGGGGCAGATTGGACATTGTATGCCTGAGTTACAACAACTTCCCTTTCTGTGCCGTTAATCACATACATTAGCTCTTGGCCAAGTGTTGCATGATTTAACGTGTTTCTGGCATGTTTGCTACTTCATGGCACATTTAAATGTGTTTCAGGGAGTGAATTAAAGTGTAAAGCATGTCATTTCCTGTTGTCAACAGGTGTTGCTATGACTAACTGAATATTTGCATGTAGATGTCTTCAGGCCAGGACTCTAATAAAACATGGGAATTTTGGGGCAGATTGGACATTGTATGCCCGAGTTACAACTTCCTGTTTCATGACGAAACATCGAATTTTGTCAGGCCACCACGGACACACCCTTCAACGAAAACTCCATATCTTTGCAATTTAACTTCACAAAGGCCTTTAGATTACACTGACCAAATATGATGTTTATCTAATAAAATCTCTAGGAGGAGTTCGTTAAAATACAACATCTGGAAATGGCAAAAACTGCAAAAAATTTGCAGAGAAAATTCAGAATATCTCACTTCTTGTTGGGTTTTCAGGTTTTGCACCCATGAACTTTTTTGTATGTATTGGGCTGTTACATGTGTCTACCAAATTTCATACTTGTACGTGAAACGTAGCGCAAAGGGCACTTAATTTAAATTTTGTAGGTGGCGCTATCGAGCCATTTTGCCACACCTAATTCTGAAACCCATATCAGACGTAAATTTTCACCACTTTTGACGCATGTGCAAAGTTTTGTGAGATTTCGAGCATGTTTAGGCCCTCAAAAATATGATTCATTTCGAGAAGGAGAATAATCGACTGAGCAATTCCAACAGGGTCCTCACACCATCGATGCTCGGGCCCTAATAAAAAGGGAACAAAAATGTTTGTGTTGTTTACATTATATGCACTTGAGTGCCGATTGCCAACAAAACATAGACGTTTGATGCAGTTTTACTCATCACCCACGATTTGCAAATCCAGCATCGAACTGGGACTTGTTTACAAAGCATTCATCACCGAAATTCCGGGAACAAACAAACATACATGCACAACTCCATTGCTGCCCCGGAAAAACAAACTTCATCCACTGTTCCCTTAATGCTGGGTTCTTAGGGAAGCTGAAAAAGGTTATCTTTCCCTCACAACCAAAAACACACTTCTTTGGTGACAAGGAATTCCGCACTTATTACGTGATGAGGGCCATACTCAAAAAAAAAACTCTCCAAAACATATCCCAAACCAGAAGTAATGTATTTGGCACAGAAATATTCTATCATACATCTAACTCGTGTTTTGAAACTTTTGCCATGTTTAGCATGAGAGTGCAACCCTTTAACAGTGTAAATAAGTCAGAATGCATGAAATAGCATTAGACCCCACCTTTTAAAATGCGCTACTAATGACATACTAATAGTGTGATTGTACTTGATTGTACTTGTCACAGTTCACAGGTTCACTGGTTTACTCAGTCTCTCTGTGAGTGTGTGTTGCTGCTGATGAGCTGATCAGGGTCAGCTGGGGTTCATCAGCGCCGCTATTTAATGTCTCTGCATTTTGCCCTGTGTTGTCAGATCGTTGGTGTGTTCATGCAGTGTTAGTCCTGGCTTTGTTTGAGTCTCTCGTTCCTTTTCTGGATATTCCCCATCGAGACCGTTTTGGATTACCTGTTGGACTCTTGTCAGAGGACCGTTTGCCCATTGCAGTCTCTGCGCTACCAAGAAATACTTTACCATCTGCACCCACCTTATTTCACGTGACAGTACTATTTAAAGACACCATTAACATGCAGTTAAGTATATCATATAAAGGGAATATTAACATAGTTAGCTATACATTTGAAATTAATTATTTAATGTATACAAATATGTGGCCAATACATTATAAATACAGTTTGTATATATTTATCATATATTATTATTATATTTTAAATAATTCATAAGTGTATTTTCTATGTCTGATAAAAGTGTATGAAAGACGGGTTCAAGTGTACTACAAGTGGTGACTAAATCATTTTTTTAATACAGAGATAGCATGTTAAAAGCACATTTTAGTTCATATTCATGGTGTCTCAAAATAGCACAGTTGAGTACATTTAGATGTCCTTAAGATTATATTAAGAAGTACTAAAGGAGAATTTTTAGTATATTAAGTACAAAATTAGTGCACAAAAATAGAGCACTTTAAGTACATTATGGAAGCATACTAAGTGTAGAGAAATAAAGTGTATTTTAGTGCACTTTTTTTTTTTACCTGGGAGGATGTGTTTTTGACCGCTCGCAGAGAAGGCAGCAGATTTATTCATTCATTCAACAGTACAACATGTTTTTTTTTGTAAACCGTTTTAAAACTAGCTTTAAATACACTTGCATTAATGAGTGATGGGGGTAAGGGAGGCGGCAACAAAGGCCCGGTCTCTTCAGGCGATGCTAACGGGTCCTCGACAAATGAGTGCGCAAACACTGTAAAAAATAATTGTTGGTTTAACTTAAAAAAATAAGTTACTGGTTGCCTTAAAATTTTGAATTCATTGAAATTAAAAATTTGAGTTAATACAATGAAGGCAATTGGTTTAATCAACAGAAACTCAAAATATTATGTTATCTGAACCACATTAATTATTGAAGTTGATCTGACAAAAGAAAAAATGTTGTGATAACAAATCATGAAAATAATTTTTTTACAGTGAAGGATAACTTATCCAGGAATATAACTTATCTTCAGATGATGTTCGACTCTGTCAAGAATGAGATTTGTCAGAAAATAGACTCATTATCTACTGACTTACGCTCGAAGATTGCCACAGTGCGGTCAGACTTTAAAGGCTGGTTGGAACCTTTACAACAGATGGTTGAATCCAACACTAATACCATCAAAGAACTGGAGCGATCTTCTTCGGATCATAGCGATCGCATAACGGAACTGGAGAATTTGACTGTCTCTCAAAGATCACTTAACTCATCTGGATGCTAAGTGCGAAAATTTGGAGGGTGTCAGTAACCAAACAGATCTCGCTCCCCATATACTAACATACTAACATGACACTAACATGCCATTTAAGATTGCACAGGTTAAATTTAAATACCTTGGGGTTTGGATAACCAATAGATTTCAATATCTTTTTAAGTTCAAAAGGACTTTGAAAGATGGCCCGTGCTTCCTTTATCCTTAGCTGGCAAAATTAATACTGTAAAAATTAATATCCTCCCAAAATTTTCTTATTTGTTTCAACTTATCCCCATTTTTTTCCTCAGACTTTTTCTCATAGACTAAGCAGATTAATTTCAGAGTTTATTTGGAATAAAAAGACTGCTAGAATTTGTAAAGAACTTCTTCACGACCCAAGTCTCTTGGAGGTATGGCCTTGCCCAACATTCAGTATTACTACATTGTCGCTAACTTCAGAGTCTTTCAGTACTGGCTAAACTAACTCCAGCCTCAGTGTTCACCCATGTGGCTTGCCACAGAAGTACCATTTTGTTTGCCTACTACATTAACAGCCCTGTTACATTCCCCTATTAACTATTCATAATTGTAAAAACTTCACTGCGAATCTGGAGACAGTTTAGGCGCCATTATGGATTACAAGCTTTTTCTATGTCTGCCTCTATAGCGTCAAATTTTGTTTTCCCACCATCAATGATGGACAGGACATTTTCCCAGTGGGCAACATACAGGATATCAATGTTTAAAGATTTTTATATAGATGTTTTTGCATCCTTTCAACAGCTCTCAGATAAGTTTTCAATGCCCAAAAACTTTTTTCCCCCCAGTATTTGCAGGTTCACAGTTTTATTCATAATACTCATCCTCAATTTCCTAGTCTCCCCACTACAACTCCCTTGGACTCATTCCTTGAACTGATGTCTATAGGAAAGGGATGATTTCATATATTTATGATAAAATATGTTCCCTACATAGAAGTTCACTAATATCTATAAAAACTCAGTGGGAAGAAGACCTATCAGAATATATTCCAGAGGAATTATGGGAAAATATCTTATACAGGGTACATTCTTCATCTTTATGTGCCAGTCATGGTTGGATCCAATGCAAAATACTCACACTCATTGGACAAAGGTCAGACTCTCTAAAATTTACTCTGATGTTGATCCTAACTGTGACCACTGTCGCCAGGGTCCCGCAACCTTGGCACAAATGTTCTGGTCCTGCCCAAGTTTACATAGATATTGGGTTCAAATATTTGAGACAGTATTTCAGGTAGCTGGGATAACAATCAAACCCATTTTGACCACACCAGTGTTGCCAAGTCAGCGGTTTTCCCGCGGAATTGGGCTACTTTTACACTGTTGCCGTGGGTTGTTTTTCATGTCCGTGGGTTGAAGCAACCCCAAATAACATGATATTTATCACCTAGAATTATTATTTCTTATTTAGTTTTAGTTATTATTAGTTACTCTATTATGACTAAACGCCCATTCATCAGCTTGCAAATCAAATATGTAAAGATAAGATAATAATGACTAACAGTTATATTAAGGATGTGTCCATCAAAACAGAATTAAGATGTTAATGTAATGTTACCACATCTTAAAAAAATTTAATTATGTTACTAAAAATTACTTTGCACTTGTCTCTTCTTTTCTCATCGTCATCTGCTTTTTCCTTTTTTCTGCACCCGACGGATAGACTCGTTTCATTTTTACGGTCCAAAATAAATCCAAGTCCAGTCCAGGGAAGGGGAAGGTGGCGGCAGCGGGCCGAGCTGGGACACAGGCAGAGGCCGTATATCAGCGACAGTGCTGGGCAGCGGTCGTCGCTACGTATATATTGTAGGTCATCGCTGTTGCCAGTTTTCGATCAATCAAACATTATGATCCCTGCTTGTCGCTCTATCAGCAACACCGTACATTTCATTACCAACATTCGTAGGGCTGCCCAGATCAGTCAGAATCAGGTAATGTTACAGGTCACGGTCAGGGTCTATGGTCAGACCATAGTTTGGGGGCCCCCTAGTGGCAACGGGGCCCTAAGCATCCACTTAGTTTGCTTATAGGGAGGGCCGGCTCTGTATATAATATTTTAGATTTTTTTTTGAAACCCCCCTGTTTTAACTCTGGTTGTTCACACCTCAGATCTGAAAAAGACTCAAGAAATGGGTATGTAAAGCTGTGGTAAGTGTAACATATTATTGCATTATAGGACTGTATAATTTCATTGCATTACCATAAGAAGGTAAGCCATAAAGATGGGGATAAACAAAGACATGAGTGTGAGATGCCAGTTGAATATGAATATAAAATGAATATGAGTATATGTATATAAAATGATATATTTTTGCTTTCTTGGTGGTACATTAAGAGATTTAAGTCTTTTTTAGGGGTGGGGGCCTTATTATACTGCACCAATACTTCCCATATAGATTTAAAGCCCCCCCAAAACAACTTTTCAATAATGCATTTTTAGAGTATCAAAGGGAATAAAATCATTGAAACAAGGTTATTTTTGGTCAACGTTGGCTAAAAGTATACCTGTCTCATTGTTGGTGTATAAGACACTGATCTATATGACTTACATAAATAGAAAGAAAAAAAGAAAAAGAATAAAACCTGCTCAGAAGCAGGTTAGCTGTGTAGTGTAAGTTCAGAGGTCTGTTGCATGAAGCTGGTTTCAGATCCTACTCAGGTAAGTTTGAGATTAGTTTGAACTTTTTTATAACTTTTTCGGGCTCAAGAAGATGGATTGGCACACAGATGATTGTTGCTGGTTGAGTTAGCTGGCGGCAATGCAGTCCTTGCGTGCAGGTGTGGTGAAGGCAGTGCTGACTGGGCTGAAGATCTGGGGAGATGACGAGAGGAACAGAATGCGGACAACAGAAGACAGATGACGGAACAGGAAAAGCAGGTAAGTCACTCAGGTGAGTAGAGCAGGTAAGTCTGTAGTGTCATGAGCCGAGACCAGACGATGAGGGGAAGTGAACGGTGGTTTATGTAGGATATCTTGATGAGGGCGTGCAGGTGATTAGAACTCCGGTGATTGTGAATGAGTGGGTGGATCTGGTGTTTGATGGCTGGATGGATGGCATGATTGAGTCTGTGACAGTACCCCCTCCTCCACGGGCAGCTCCTGACGGCCGGAAGCGGTAACTGTACTGTGCGAGAAGGTTGAGACGATAAGTGACATCATTGAGCTGCCTCTGCACGGTGAATGGACCTATATAGCAGGGACTCAGCTTATGGCAGGGCAGGGGAAGACGGATGTCCCGGGTGGATAGCCAAACCTTTTGTCCTGGATGGTAACGGGGACTGTCGGATCTTCGGACATCAGCTTGGGCTTTGTGTCTTCGCACTGCCCGTTATAGATGTACATGAGCTGAGTCCCATACCCTCTCGCTCTGATGGAACCAGTGGTTAACAGCTGGAACCTCCGATGGCTCACTGGACCAGGGGAACAAGGGTGGTTGGAATCATAAAACACACTAGAACGGAGTAAGCCCAGTGGTGGATTGGCGGAGAGAGAGTTCTGGGCAAACTCCGCCCAGGGGAGGAACAGGCTCCAGCTGTTCTGGTTCTGGTGGCAGTATGACCGCAGTTACCTCCCAATTTCTTGCATCTTGTGCTCAGTCTGGCCGTTAGTCTGGGGATGATAACCGAAGGATAAACTGATTGAGATACCCAGGAGTTTGAATAAGGCTTGCCAGACTCGGGAGATGAATTGTGGCTCTCAGTCAGACACAATGTCTGGCAGATTTATTTTCACAGGAAGGTGGCTGTGAAAATAAATCTGCATTGTTTATCCTTTTGATCTTTCATTAAAAAAAATACAAAATTCTAACCTTTCATTTAAGTAAAACAATTGAAAATGGGGGGAAAAACTCATTATGAAATAAATGTTTTTCTCTAGTTCACGTTGGCCACAATTATTGGCACCCAATTATTGCAACTTCCTTTTCCCAAGATAACAGCGCTGAGTCTTCTTCTATAATGCCTGATGAGTTTGGAGAACACCTGACAAGATATCAGAGACCATTCCTTTATCACAGAATCTCTACAGATCCTTCAGATTCCCAGCTCAATGTTGGTGCTTCTTCTCTTCAGTTCACCCCACTCATTTTCTATAGGGTTCAGGTCAGGGAACTGGGACGGCCATGGCAGAAGCTTCATTCATCCAAACCCATCTGGTGGGTTTGCTGCCAAAAAGCTCTTTTTTTTAGTTTCATCTGACCATAGAACCAGGTCCCTTTTGAAGTTCCAGTCATGTCTGACTACTGAATATGCTGGAGTTTGTTTTTGGATTTTTCTTGAAACCCTCCCAAACAACTTCTGGTGATGTAGGTGCTGTTTGGTTATTTTTTGTAGGCTTTCTGACCCCAAGACTCAACTAATTTCTGCAATTCTCCGGCTGTGATCCTTGGAGAGTCTTTGGCCACTCAAACTCTCCTCCTTAATGTGCATTAGGACGCTATAGACACATGTCCTCTTCCAGGCAGATTTGTAACATCTTTAGTTGATTGGAACTTCTTAATTATTGGCCTGATGGTGGAAATTGGGATTTTCAATGCGTTAGCTTTTTTCTTATAGCCATTTTATATTTTGTGAAGCTCAACAATCTTTTTCAGCACTATATTCTTTGGTTTTTCTCATTGTTGCATCTGTAATCTTTTATGCTGTGGTTTGCTGGGGTGGGGGTATTTCTGTGAGGGACAAAAATAGACTTGACAAACTGATTGGGAAGGCAAGCTCAGTTATAGGGTGTTCTTTGCCCTCGGTTGATGAAATTGTGCAAGTAAGGATGGTAGGGAAATTTCCTTCCATCATGAAGTGGATATCTCACCCCCTCCATGATACAGTGCATGCTATGTCCTGTTCATTTAGTAAGAGACTTATATATTCGCAGTGCTCAAGGGAGTATTACAGAAGGTCTTTTCTTCCAACTGCTGTGAGATTATTTAATCAGTTGTGATCATGACTTGTGTTTGATATGTTATGTTTGGAGGGTTTTGGGGGCAGTTTTTTATTTTACTTAATGTAATTATTGTATTTATTTGTAGTATGTTGTTGCTGCTGTGACAAGTAAATTTCCCCTTTGGGGATTAATAATGTTATAAATCAATCAATCAATCAATCAATATATATGTATATTGACTAATTTTATTTGGAAAATAAAACCTCAGATGAACAACAACACACCGTGTCATTATTTATTTAACAAAAATAAAGCCAAGATGGAAAAGTCATGGGTGACAAACTAACGACACCCTTACTGTTTCCTTTTGAATTAATATGATATGTAGTGGTCAGGCACTGCTAATCAAATGCCAATCAGCAAGTGTGATCCAACTGTAACCTCTATAAAAGCTGAAGTTCTGGCAGTTTGCTGGTCTCGAGCATTCAGGTGTGTTTTAATACAATATCAAAAAGGAAACAGCAATTGTCTTAGAGAAGCAATTGTTGCTGTCATCAATCTGGGAAGGGTTATATAGCCATTTCCAAACAATTGGAAGTCCATCATTCTACAGTGAGAAAGATTATTCACAAAGACATTCAAAACAAACACCAATCTTCCCAGGAGTGGACATCCCAGCATATTTACTCCAAGATCATACCGTGTAATGCTCAGAGAAATTGCAGACAACCCAAGAACTACACCTCAGACTCTACAAGCCTCAGTTAACATGTTAAATGATAAAGTTCATGACAGTACAATTAGAAAAAGACAAGTATGGCATGTTTGGAAGGGTTGTTAGGAGAAAGCCTCTTATTTCTTAAAAAAAACATGGCAGCATGACTTAGGTTTGCAAAGTTGCATCTGAACAAACCACAAGACGTCTGGAACAAAGTCCTTTGGACAGACAAGACCAAAGTGGAGATGTTTGGCCATAATGCACAGCGCCAAGTTTCGTGAAAACAAAAAACACAGCATATCAGACCAAAAGTCAAGTATGCTGGTGGAGGAGTGATGATTTTGGGTTTGTTTTGTAGCCACAGGCCCTGGGCATCTCACAGTCATTGAGTCGACCATGAACTCCTCTGTATAACAAAGTATTCTAGAGTCAAAAGTGAGGCCATTTGTTTGACAGCTAAAGCATGGCCAAAACTGGGTCATGCAACTAGAATCTACACTCAAATCTACAACAGAATGGGTGAAAGAGCAAGGTGTTGCACAGTCAAGCCCAGACCTCATCCTGACTGAAAAGCTGTGGTGAGAGCTGTGTGTAGACAAATACCCACAAACCTCAGTAAACTGGAGCAACATTGTAAAGAAGAATGGGCCCAAATTCCTCCAGAATGATGTGAGAGACTGATAAAGTCATACAGAAAATGATTACCTCAAGTTATTGCTGTTAAAAGTGGATCTACAAGCAATTGAATCATAGGGTGTCCTTAGTTTTTCACCCATGCACCCATGGCTTTTCCATATTGGCTTTATTTTTGTTAAATAAATAATGACACAGTGTGATATGTCATGTGCTCATCTGGGGTTTTATTTTCAAATTTCAAGCAAATTTCAAGACCTGCCAAGACCGCACTCGCATCACTTCATAAAATTAAGGTTAAACCACTAGAGTTATATGGAGTACTTTTAATGATGTCTTATACCTTTCTGGACCTTGAAAGTGGTAGTTGCATTGCATCTCTATGGAGTTGGAGGTCTAACCCTCCGACTTCATCAAAAAGATCTTAATTTGCGTTCCGAAGATAAACAATGGTCAACTAACCCTTTAAGTCTAGTCCCAGACTAAAATAATAATAATAGCAGGGCTCGACAATAAGGACTGCCCGATGGCCCGGGGCCAGTGCGAACGACGCTCGGGACAGTAGACGGAACGGTCACTTGCCCAATCGGGCCAGTAGAAAAAATCCTTAGCGTTGAGCCCTGAATAGTAATAAATACTATGGAAGTCAACGGCTACCATCAACTGTCTGGTTACCAACATTCTTTAAAAATTCTTTTCTTTTGAGTTTAACAGAAGAAAGAAACTCATACAGGTTTAGAACAACATGAGGGTAAGTAAAATATGACAACTTTTTCATTTTTGTGTGAACTGTAAAATAAGTCTGATGTCCCCAGAGTGTGTATGTTAAGTTTTAGTTTAAAATACCCCAGAGATCATTTTTATAGCATGTTAAAATTGACATTTGGGGGGTGAGCAAAAATACGCCATTTTTGTGTGTCCCTTTAAATGCAATTGAGCTGGTGCTCCTGACCACTTTTCAAGAAGATGGCGGTGCTTCAAGAGCTCATGTCTGGCATTCCAGCAACCACAAAACAGGACAATCTCATGCATTGAAAATGTCAGAAACTGTTAGTAGTGGTTTTCAGCCTTATTTGTTCAACCGGAGCTGGACAATGATGGAGAGACTCAAGAAGAAGTGACAACATGTAGAATGCAACAGGACGTTTCTGAATGGTCACTTGATGAATTTATGTAGTTGATGTTGAGTTAACTATCCTCAAGTCATCGATTAGCATGCTCTGTCATGATAATCTATAAATCGCTGTACAGGTGCTCATGTGGGAATTGCAACACTGCAACACAACCACAGCCACAAGCTTCTGAATGACAGACCAATGGAGAGCTGGTAGTGTAGATGTCATCAGTGCCAGGTGATGCCTACTGAACAGGAGTGCCTCTGCTGCATCGACTGTGATACTGTCATGCCACAGCTTAAAAGTTTGGATAATCCAGCTCCTGCGTCATCACTTCACACATGCATTGTAATGCTCTCGTGAATGCTCGTCGGAGACTGATACGGAAGAGAAGAAAATGTTAAATAAAGTTTTTGGTTTTTTTCAGTCAGTGCTGTGCATGTGTTTTGTAACCTGCAGCTTGTAAAATTAGGATTAGTAAAGTGTGAGGTGGGAAATAATTTTCTATGATGCTCAAATTGCGTTAAAAAGCTTATATTTCAGGTTGCTCCAGCTAACGCGCTTGAGACTGCTAAAGCAGTGTCATTTTTCTATGGCAACCAGAGCTTCTGCAGTGACACAATGACTATACCAATTGACGACTGGCACATTCATTCAGAAGGCGGGACTTATTCCACCATACAGTGCATTTGCACTTTCTTTCTCCCATTTTTATAATAATATTATGAATGAACCATCTTGTTATATCTAAGATTTTTGGTCAGACTCAGCTCAGAGAGCACAGAGATGATAGCAAATAAGTAATGCTAATGCCAGCGGCCATGACACTGAACAAGCAATCATTATTATAGTTCAAATGGGCAAACAGTCGAAGTTATCTTATCATGTGAGTTGACTCGAGATACAGTCACATCTGCTGTCATAGAAAGGATGCTGGAACAGATTTGAAACTGCCTTTAGAGGATTTTCACCAACACTTGTTCTTGGATATAGTGTACAGTGGCTTAACAATGATGAACATTTATTGATATCATTTATTATTAAGAAGACTATTATCTCTTCAAGCAGTGGTTCTCAATCAGGTCCAGGGCCCACTAGGGGGCCTCAACAAACTTCCAAGGGGGCCTCAAGATGTGGTTCTTTTTATATTGGATATTTCTTGTGACTTGAAAGCTACCAGTCATTCCCAAATATGAATCACCCAGAGTTTGGGTTCAGGGTTACGTACAAGTGTTTAACACTACTGGTGCTGTTCAAAAATTAAAGGTATGCACTACTAATAGAACATAGACAGATCCACCTGAGTGCCATGGTAAAAGCACCTCTCTCTCTATCTCTCTCTGTTAAATCTATTAAATACAGTCTTTTGCCCTCTTGTGGAAATGTTTGGTAATACAATCCTCACAGCATGATTTTACTGTTAACATGTTAATCGTATGGTTCATTCTTCTATGTTCTTTTAGACTTACCTGCTTTGTGTTAATAAATAGCAGCTTCATATATAAAATCAGCAATAAACGATATTGCTGATTCCTTAAAACATTGCAACAAGCCTCAATCTGTATCTCAGACTGAACAGTGGTTATAACAATGGTTATATTATATAACATATCTGTTCAGCTGATATGAACACAATGGGCTGATGGCCTTCTTTTTGAGATGGAACATAGTTCAAAAAGTAATATACATAATTATAATTGATTCAACTGTGTTCTTTGTAGAAGTGTCCTGCAGAGTGCCATCTTGTTGAAAATGTTTTTATGGCTGCTGTTCTTAGAGTATGGAGTATGTCAGATATGGCTAAATAGGTAATAAAGGTTGGAAAATGTGGAATTGTCTCAAAGAGTAAAAACCATAAACAGTAATCTGTAGCTCATTGACTGCACCTGCATTGGCCAGTTCTGCATCAAGTTGTACAATGTTGGTTAAAAAAAGGACTCTGTAACTGTATAGTGGAATAGTACAGTATTATAGTGAATAATAGTAAAGGCACTCACCCCTGTAATACTCTCTTCAGTACATATTTTAGGCAAACATTAATGAAAATTTTTAAAACCATTTTAATAGGGCTGTCAACTGACTAAAACATATAAACACAACTAATCAATTATTATTATTGTAGTTTAGTTACATTGTTACATTTATTCATTTTTAAGGAAAGAAAACAAAATAGAGTATGTGTAAAAGTTGAATTTACCATTTTATGAGGATGGAAGTAATAATTTACATTCAAATTACATTAATGAGATAACATTAAACATGTTTATACAACCCGAATTCCGAAAATGTTGGGAGGTTTTTAAAATTTGAATAAAATTAAAACTAAAAATCTTTCAAATCACATGAGCCAATATTTTATTCACAATAGAACATGGATAACATAACAAATGTTTAAACTAAGAAATTTTACAATTTTATGCACAAAATGAGCTCATTTCAAATTTGATGCCTGCTACAGGTCTCAAAATAGTTGGGACGGGGGCATGTTTATCATTGTGTAGCATCTCGTCTTCTTGTCAAAACAGTGTGAAGACATCTTGGCATCGAGGTTATGAGTTTCTGGAGTTTTGGTGTTAAAATTTGGTCCCATTCTTGCCTAATATAGGTTTCCAGCTGCTGAAGAGTTCGTGGTCGTCTTTGACATATTTTTCTCTATAGGTGAAAGATCTGGACTGCAGGCAGGCCAATTAAGCACCCGGACTCTTCTACGCAGAAGCCATGCTGTTGTAATAGCTGCAGTATGTGGTTTTGCACTGTCCTGCTGAAATACACAAGGCCTTCCCTGAAATAAACGTTGTCTGGAGGGGAGCATATGTTGCTCTAAAACCTTTATATACCTTTCAGCATTCATAGTGCCTTCCAAAACATGCAAGCTGCCCATACTGTATGCGCTTATGCACCCCCATACCATCAGAGATGCTGGCTTTTGAACTGAACGCTGATAACACGGTTTCCCTCCTCTTTAGCCCGGAAGACATGGCGTCCGTGATTTCCAACAAGAAAGTCAAATTTGGACTCGGTCTGACCATAGAACATTTTCCACTTTGAAACAGTCAATTTTAAATGAGCCTTGGCCCACAGGACACGATGGCGCTTCTGGACCATGTTCACATATGGGTTCCTTTTTGCATGATCGAGCTTTAGTTGGCATCTGCAGATGGCACGGCGGATTGTGTTTACCGACAGTGGTTTCTGGAAGTATTCCTGGGCCCATTTAGTAATGTCATTGACACAATCATGCCGATGAGTGATGCAGTGTCGTTTGAGGGCCCGAAGACCACGGGCATCCAATGAAGGTCTTCAGCCTTGTCCCTTATGCACAGAGATTTCTCCAGTTTCTCTGAATCTTTTGATGATGTTATGCAACGTAGATGATAAGATTTGCAAAGCCTTTGCAATTTGATGTTGAGGAACATTGTTTTTAAAGTATTCCACAATCTTTTTACGCATTCTTTCATAGCTCTGCCCATCTTTACTTCTGAGAGACTCTGCCTCTCTAAGACATCCCTTTTATAGCTAATCATGTTACAGACCTGATATCAATTAACTTAATTAGTTGCTAGATGTTCTCCCAGCTGAATCTTTTCAAAATGTCTTGCTTTTTCAGCCATTTGTTGCCCCCGTGCCAACATTTTTGAGACCTGTAGCAGGCATCAAATTTGAAA
The DNA here is from genome assembly GCF_019924925.1 of Ctenopharyngodon idella. Taxonomy (NCBI): domain Eukaryota; kingdom Metazoa; phylum Chordata; class Actinopteri; order Cypriniformes; family Xenocyprididae; genus Ctenopharyngodon; species Ctenopharyngodon idella. The sequence continues at coordinate 2,169,343 of NC_067225.1, forward strand.
TGAGCTCATTTAGTGGATATACAGTAAGTGTGAAATTTCTCAGTTTAAACATTTGTAATGTTATCTAAGTTCTATTGTGAATAAAATATTGGCTCAAGTAATTTGAAAATCTTTTAGTTTTCATTTTATTCAAATTTAAAAAACGTCCCAACATTTCCGGAATTCGGGTTGTACTATACATGTTAACTTTGACAACTGTAATTTTAGTATATCAATCATGTTTAATCAAGAATTTGTAGGTGGAAATGCAGTATTTATTAATAGTAAATTATAATTTTATGCACAGTTTTAACTGTATATGTTACTGTTTATGCAGAAGTAAATAATTCACAAATATGCTTTTAGAAACATTAGCAAGATATAAATCTACAAGTAGTGCACTCTTTTTAGTTTGCCCAAGCTATGAAACAGGACACCAAAATTTAATGTTGTAACTGCTTGCTGACACATGCAGGTGTTACCAGGTGTGCCTCCGTTTTCTCATCCTCATCAATAAGATGCTGAATATAACATGAAGTACCCACTAAAACATGCCCAGTGGTCTGCATAGTGAAAAGATTCCATCTTAGGGCTTCCCTTTTAACAGAGTGAAAACAAGAACAGTGAGACATAAGCCTTTCGTGTTTACTCTCTTAACTCTTTATACATTTAACTCTTTATACAGCTGCCAAAGGTCACATGTAAATGACCTTTTTAAAAGATAATTTCTTTTTTAAAAATACTAATCTGTTGTTTTTATCATTTATTACTGACCGCACTTCAATAATAATTTTTGTCATATAGAAACCCTCAGAAGCCAATAATTATTTCTTTGTCTTGTTTTCTCAGTATTTTGAAATGACAAGTAGTGACAAGTTATTTATATATTTATAAATAAATATAGAATATATTATATGTTTATGTAAGAATACGTCATTTTAAAAATTATATTTTACTTTATTTCTATCTGTTGCACCAAAAGACAATATTTTATGTATATGTATAGCAGCCGAATTAGTAGGTACTGTATAAATCTCTACAGTGCCACACAAAGCCTGGTTACTGACAAATCATCTCAGGTTGCATATGTAACCCAGTTCCCTGAGAAGGGAAACGAGATGCTGCATCTTGGTGTTGACGCTATGGAGAACGCTATCAGCATGACCGGTGTCCAAAGCACATGTAAACAAAAGCCAATGATCATTGGCAGATGACAGTCCATGACATTACATGCGAAGTATTAAAGGGAGCCTGAGTTACACATCATCAACTCTCTTGTCTGAAGGAGACCTGCAGGCAAGCCCAAAGCATGGCAGTTCTTAGGGAACTGGGTTGCATACGCAACCTGAGACATAGTAGAACTATAAGTCAAGTCAAGTCACCTTTATTTATATAACGCTTTTTACAATGCAGATTGTGTCAAAGCAGCTTTACAGTGATAACTGGTATATAATTTTGGCTGCACAGCAGCTCTTAAAGAAAATGGTGTCATTGTCCATCTCAAGTAAATTCAGTATTGATTCATTCGGTTGTAAGAATCAATAGTTATTAATTTAGTGAATTTATCTATATCAGCACTGGAGTGAACAGTGATGTCATCATCCAGCTCAGTTCAGTTCGCATACAATGCTGTCAATGCAGGCAGATTAAAACACTGTTGAATATCAAATGTCAAGGGGAGATGCCCGGTATGCCTTGACAGCACCTCAGCAATATTACCTAAAAAAGGCTCTTTTGGAGCAGCCTACCAAAGGGAGCATGCAGGGTGCTAAAAACTCAGTAATCAGAACCTCAGCATAGACAAGGAGTGGGCAACTACAACTGCCACCCAACCAAGGGGGAGCATACACCCTACCACTGTTCAAGAAGGGAGGCAAATGAGAGAAAAGCATATTGCAGTTTGCCTAATAACTCTCATCATCCAGGCTCTATAGCTCAAGGAAGCCACAGGAGATCTTAGGCCCTACTTAAGAACTGTTTCATAACCCCAGCTGAGTTTTCAGATCCAACATGTCCTCCAACCAATACGCCCATATAGGTCGTTTGTCACTTCCCTGAAATACGACCCATAGGAGCATTTACTAAAGTTGCGCCCCTATCGACAACAGGACATTTTCATTTTAATGCATGAAATACGACCCATAGGAGCGTTTGCTAAAGTTGCGCCCCTATCGGCAACAGGACACTTTCATTTTAATGCATTGTACCCTTTTATCTGCATCATATTTCGGGTTTCGCGTAGCCCAAATGGTAGAGCATTGCAATATGCAACACTATCAATCATGCGATCGTGGGTTCAATCCCAGGGAGCGCATGTGCTCATAAAGTGTATATGCACTATAAATCTTTAAGGATAGGTTTAGGGTTGGGGTAGGTGTAGGTGTAGTCGTTAATAAAAAATGAGTTTTGATAAATGGAAATAGGACAAATGGTGTAAAAAGTCCACATATTTCATTTAAATTAACACATATTTTGATTGGTAATGACAGTCATACGTCATTTCATGACGACAGACGTAACACGACACTGTCATTATTTTTACGCCAGCTAGAGGGCACATGACTTTAAAATGTCAATATAGGTCGTAATAAGGTGCTTGAAAAAATGACCTATAGGGTCGTTTTTGGGTTTTTTTGGAGGAAAGTCTGTTCAGATCATAGTCTTGTCACATGTACAGTAACTACAGTCAAAAACACTTTATACATTCTTTATTTTCTGAGACCATCTTTTGTCAGATCTTATTGAAATTCGGAAAAGAGCAAAAAGTTTTTATGAAAAGCTTTATAGTTGTGAACACAAAGAAGATCTGGTTGTTGAACAGTGTTTTTTTGAAAAGCTGCCAAAGGTCTCTGAAGACACTGATGCAGCACTCAAGAGAGCTATAAGCCTGGGAGAACTGCATGAAGCTCTCCAAAATATGGAGAATGGCAAGGCTCCTGGGATAGATTGAATCCCAGTTGAGTAAAGCCTTTTGGCCTGTGATAGGGGAGGATCTGCTGGCAGTTCTCAGCAACAGTCTAGTCGGAGGCCATCTCCCACTAAACTGTAGAAAAGCAGTCCTTACTCTTTTGCCAAAAAAAAAAGTGATGTGAGAGACATAAAAAACTGGCGACCTGTATCTTTATTGTGCTATAACTAAATTGCTCTCAAAAGTATTAGCTACTAGACTATGAAGGGTTTTGGAGGAAGTAAGGAGAAAGCATTTGACTGTGTAGAACATGACTACCTGTGCAAAAATTTACTGGCATGTGGTTTTAGTTCTGATTTTATAGGTTATTTTAACTTTTATACAATGACATTGAGAGTGTACTGGAAGTTAACGGTGGCTTATGCGCTCCTTTTAAAGTATGCCGTGGGATAAGACAGAGGTGTTCTCTGTCAGGGATAATTTACACATTGACAATAGAATCACTTTTAAATAAATTGAGTTTTAGAAGGGGTATCTTTCCAAGCTTGTAAAAGCACTTTCTGCTTATCAGCATATGCTGATGATGTTGTCATAATACTTAATAAGCAAAATGATGTGGAAATATTTTTAAAAACATTAAGAGATTTTGAAACTATCTCTTCAGCAAGAATTAACTGGGAAACAGTGGGAATAACCAATACTCCTAAATGGGTTAAGTTGGAAAAAAGTTTAAAATATTTAGGTGTTTTTAGGAGATCAAAAAAACTGTGAATAATTGAAAAACGTAAAGGTCATCTAATCAGGGGCGGATCTACCAGGGTGGCACGGGGTGGCAACTGCCACCCTATAAGAAAAAGCTTTGCCACCCCATCTGCCACCCTAGAATTATCACAGAATTAAATATAAATGTAAGCAGTGTTTTAGAGTACTGCTTTTCAGCAATGGCACTTAAATGTGATGACATAAAAAAAGACAGCATAACGCAAAATAATGGCAAGAAAACACGTTTTCAATCAAATGTGCATGATGGTTGCACGCACGCAGCGGGTCCAGTGTAGTCCGCTTCATTAACAAATGACTCTTATGAACCGATTTTTTGTGAATCAAAAACACAGAGTGCAGCCAAGCAGGGATGGGCAGTATTTATGATACATGTATTTCAAATACGTATTTCAAATACAAAATAGTATTTTGTCATTTGTATTTGATAGGGTTGGTGAAAATGGCTTCATATTTTGTATCAAAATACTTTAGTCTTTTGTATTTTTGTATTTTTAAAATACTGTAAAATACTTTGTAAGAAGTCTACATGATGACATCATAAAATTGCGGCCTCTGATTGGTGCCTACTCAATAGTTTGCAGAGACTTGTTGCGATCAGAACAGAAAATTGATCCATATGGAAGAAGGTGGTCAAGAAACGTGCAGGCTGCCAGCTTTCCATCAATTTTTTGCATAAATTGCTATAATTTTTAACAGTTCATGTTAAGTTTTGGTGTTCGTTTTGGTAGCCAAGGCTAAATAGTATACCAATTTACATAATGTTCTTGAAAACAATTATACCGAGCAGCTGCCCCCCCATTATTTATGATTAAAAATCAATTGATTAATTAGTTAGAAACTAGCTATCAATTGATTAATTAATCAATTGATTAATTAGTTAGAAATAGTAGCTATGAATACAGGAGCCATCAGTTGTCTTCTTATAAATGACTTGTTTGTCATTGAGTTTGCTGATGCAAAGTAGGCCCTTTGTTACCAAACACCAAGTAACTAAATTAGGATACAATTATGAGTCATTTGCAAACATTATACTGTTGGTTACTTTAAAACGAACCTTCATCTGGGAGATCACAGGGATATGTAAATATTTGATCTGTTAAAGCCACAATATGTAAATTTTCGCCGCTAGAGATCGCTCATTCAAAACAAAGGCGTAGCTCGATGACACCTTGATTTCACGGAATCATGGGAGGTGTTGTCTTCACGTCTACAGCCGGTGGAAAAGAATCGGGACAGGACTCAGGCAGAAATCATGTTCATGGATGAGATTATTAACGTTACTGTAAGCAGAGCATGGGGGAGCAGTAACGAGGCCGCTGGAGCGATTGCTAATGAGAGACGAGCGCGACACACGTCTCGACAGCAGCGGATTTTTTATTATGCCACAGTCGCTGCTTCCGCTTCTTCTGGTCATGTGCACGTAGGGTAAAGCAGCGCTGTTTATCATATTAGATACATTTGTGTGTTGAAAGTTGTTATAGTGCTACTCTGTGCTTTCGCTCAGAGACACTTGTTGCACACTGCAGTAAGCTAGATCGATATTAGCCATGGTGAAACATGGTACTCGCTGTAAATCAAGAAAACAAGATTAAAAAAAAAAGACTTAGGGCCAGATTTACTAACAGCTTGCGCCAGAGCAAACCCTCTTTTGCCGTTAAAAAACTACTGTCAGGATTTACTAAAGACACGCAGTGTAAAATTAGAGCTGAAAAGGTGTGGACTGAGTTGTTTTTGCGGCTGACCTTATTGCATATGCATTTGTTGGAGTTTCCCTTTCAGATGCAAAATTTATGGGAGGAGAGTATTTAAATGAATCACGCAATGCGATTTACTAATATTTGTACTAGTCAATTTACTGGTATTTGCGCCATTATTTAACGCCCAAAAAAAGCATGTCTTAACCCATTTTGCTACATGGCTGCAATTGTTGCTGCTAGGAGGAGACACTGCAGAGAACAGAGAGCGCGTGGTAGAAGGAAGATTATTCATTTCTTTGAAATGCCAGAGTATGGCATTATGCGAACATATCGTTTGCCAAGCTATGTTGGCCTATAGGTCAAAAGTCATTATGTAAATGATTTGACTGTGTCTGTGATCTTTAATTTGCGTGTCAGCAATAGATCACGCCAAAACTTGCCACTCCCATCGACACATTTGTGGAATTGCGCTCTCACGCTAATTTGCCCCGTTTAGTAAATCTGGCCCTTAATGTGTTAAGCTATATAACATGATGAGTTTTCTGTTGATGAATGTATCCAAACAGTTGCTCTCCTGTCTAATAAAACACATAATATACAGTACTAAAGTGTCTTTGATGTTTCCATGGTTTCGACAAAATAAAACCGGAAATTGAGGGTAATGATGTCATTGATAGGCGACACACGGACACAGTCTGTGCCCTGGTTAAAATTGCTTATTTCTCTGGATTTAAACATTCTTGGAAACATTTGGGATAATGTAAGTACACAAGTCAACAAAATATATAACATTGTTCTAGTGGTTTTTGGATATTTTAATCTAAAAATCCTACATATTGTACCTTTAACTGGTTGCATATGTCAGATTTATTGCATGACTCGGGCAGAAAAAGCTGTTGCTATCGAACATTGTTTACTTAATCAACTGAGTCAGTGTAATGGTGGAGGGATAGATCAAATAGGCCAATTGATGAAAGGTTTGCGAAGAAATTTCATGCTCCCTTGTAAAAGTATTTTTTAGTATTTTTAAAATACAAAAATACAGTAGTTTATTTTGATACATGGTGTGGCTGCTGTATTTTGTAGTTTATTTTGATACACTTAAAATTAAGGTATTTGGTATTTTATTTTAAAATACATTTTGATGTATTTTTGCCCATCCCTGCAGCCAAGTATACTTACAAATTGTTTTTCCATTTGTTCGTGAATCGGAAAATGACTGCTTCTCGACTAACTCAGAATTCCTCTGACAAATGTAATCCCATCCGAATATGTCTGAGATTCATTTCGTAATTTTTTGACGAGCTAATTCTCCGACTGCCCGCTCCACTTTCATCGTGGATAAAGGACTTTTTGCCATCCGACGAAACAATAACATGAAATCAATAAGAAGATCCCGATCACAGAAACTAATAGCAGAGTTAGTTAAGAATCTAAACGTATTTTTGTTTTTCTCGATTGCTGCTAACACATTATAAGTGATTCAGTTGGCCCAGTTTCCCAAACCATTTGCTCGTCTCAAAACAAAGACACATTTCTCAAAACGTTTAAAATGACAACATTAGATAGCAAAACTGACGACACACCAGTCGAAATCTGAGAGAGAGCTGAAAGAATCATTTACGGGGGTTTAAAACTTACACATACAGTATAATTACAGTAGTACACACAGTAGCAGTACTTTAGATGAGGGAAAGTTCACTATGTACAGTAAACTGTAGCACATGTTGTACACCATCAAACTTGTGATTGTCAACTTTATTTGTAGCCATTGTATTTTTGCAGAACTGAGAAATGACTGCCTAGGGATATAGTCTTGTGTCAGAAGACCAATAGGCTATAGGCTACTGCTATAGTTCTGTATACCAGTGGCGTGCGGTCCATATAAGCTGCAAATGCTCTGCATACCCAAGGCATTGGTGTACTCGGCAATTAATATTAACATTATAAATTACTATTAAATCCCTTGTTTGAGCTGTACCATAAAGCCTACATGATTGGCAATGCGTATGTAACTGTCCGTAATTTATTTATTTGCCAAACAACGTTAATTTTCTTTAAATCTGCCAGTTACGGAGACTTCCGGGTAAGCTGATCTACAGCAGGGCTGCGTTCAGCCCCGACAAAACGTTGCAAAACGTTTTTTAAACGGAAACGGTGGTGCGTTGAACACCCTGTTCTGATGACGCAAGCATTGCAACTATGGCAGCTGAGAAGGCCATTCTTTGTGTTCTTTTTGAAGAATTTTCGGAGCCTGATGAAATCGGTATAAATACGTGTTTAATACTGCAAAATACGCTCGATGTTATAGTCACTGCCCTTGCCGTCCAGAATAAAAGAGAACACCCCAATCAAGTGAAGGGATTTGTGGAAACTTCTAATTATTGTGATCCAACATTTTCCTCGCATTTCAGGATGAAAAGACAAACATTTCAGGTGAAGGATAATCCACTTCTTACCTCCGAGACTGTGTTATGGTCTATATGACCTTATTAATTTTATTGTGAGTATTAGGCTTATCATTATTGCTGATCACTGTTGTTGTGCTATGATATTGTAATATTTACCATTATATAATCAGAGGAGTATAGAAAGTTTATGAAAGTGTCACTTCACAATACAATAGCAAAATATATAAATATGTATAGTATTTTTATGTTACATTCATACCCATTGTGCGAGCTGTCTCTTTAATACCGCGTGGTTTATATACATGTTGCCGCTGATTGGGCTGACATTTCTGACACACCCACCAAACAAGAGAAAACGTATCTCAAACCCGTTGCACACCGTTGCACACCGTTTCCAGGAAACATGTCGTTCAACCGGAAACCATAGCAAAACGTTGCACACCGGTTTGAGCTTGAACGTGCCCCAGCTTTTGCGCCTTCGCACTTTTGTTGTGGAGCATCATCACTGTAGCGCGTTCTCATTGGTTTGCTGGCCTATGGCGAATTTCATAAGCAGGATAAGCTGTGAGCTGATAGCTTGCCCAAGAGGAAAAATGAGCTGCTGCCAGATCTTGATCACCGAAAATCACATTGTATTTGATACAAAACTAACTAGACTTAACCGAATGGGGAAAAAAATCATAACTAAAACTATTTTCATAGTATTTCATTTTCTCCATAGGGATTTTTTATGAAAACTTATAAATTAAGACAGTCCTACTGTAACCAAAGAGTATATAAGTATAAGTTCTTTGCTGTAACTAGGCCTATCAGAGGATGTTAATCGATAGTCTGTGCATTTGTTAAAGTCATCAGTTTGCATAATTTCAACTTATTTTTTAAAGAATACAAATTTTTTTATTATTATTATTATAGCCTACTTATATTAATTATAATTACATTTTATTTTTTATTTATAATAGGCTGCTAATACTAATTATGTTATACTTATTTTTAATTATTAATTTAAAAAGTACTGGTATACATTTAAATTGACACAATGGCGTTTTTTATTTGTCGTGTCTGATTTAGATCTGTCTTTTTTTTTACAGTCTATGGTCCTAAACTCAAAGCCACTGGAAGGCAAGCCTGCAACCTTTAGCCAAAAAAGCGTAACGGCTAATGCTAACTCTGGCGGTACGCAGTGAAGGAGTTTTGAACGGCGGGCACTGATGTCACTGCCATTACACAATAGGCTGAGAGGTGCCGCACGTGATTAAGTTAGCCGTTACGCTTTCTCCAATGGTAAGAGATACAGACCCTCTTATCTCCCTATAATGTACAATCTTTGCTAAACTGATACGTTTAAAGGTGAAGTATGTCGTTTCTGTGACACTAGCGGCAGCTAGCGGATTACAAAAATACAGCATATTTTGCGCCTCAGTCGACTCAAACATCACAAAAGCTCTTAAGGTTGCTTGTGAGGGCACGTCTCAGGTAAATGTAGACTACTCTCAATAAAAGGTCCAACATATTAGAAATACTTTTCGCTGTGTTGCTATTTGTCATGAGCAAGCGAACTAAGTAACAGTAAACTAACAATGTCTAGAGCAGCGGTTCCCAAACTTTTTTTCCTGCGCACCCCCTTCTATGTCCCAACCGGGTAGGCGCACCCCCAATCCCCACTTCAAAAAAAAAAAACGCAACAAATAAGAGTCTTTATCGCCATATAAAGACTCATATTTAATCATGCGCAAATAACCAGAACACGCATGACAATAACAACATCAACAAAGTTTCAATATAATGCAACAAAGCTACGCACAAGCTTCCACTTTTAAGAGGACGAGTGACAGACACAGGCTTAGTAACAGAAAGCATGGTTATTTTCAGCCGCGTAAAAGAAACATTGCAGCAATAGGCTAGGCCTATTAAATGACCGTGGAGCTAGCATCATCATCATCATAACACAACGGTTATGGAAATTAGAACGACAGTAGGCTACATTGAATTAAATTGCAATGAAGTTACAAACGATCCACAACATTAAAGAGAATAAGCTCCGAAATAGATAAGACGTCCCACTTGACAGTTTCCCTGATTTCAGCCAGTTAAGCATATTTATAATATATATATATATATATATGGAATGAATGAAACGAGTTGGCACGCATATAGCCTAGCCTGCAGTGCATAAAAGAAGAGCAGTGCGTAGAAGACAGCAGCTGTCTTCTTCTACGTTTCTATCAAAAACTAATAAATTATAATTTTTTATTTAAAATAAAAGCGATTACAAAGGAAATGTTTACTGTTCATGTTTTTTTTTTTTTTTATTGTATGAAAAAATCAGACTTAAAAAAAACAGACCGCCATTACATTTTTCCTCTCGTGCACCCCCTGATGGCAGCTCGCGTACCCCTGGGGGTGCGCGTACCACACTTTGGGAATCCCTAGTCTAGAGAGAACGCGAGCGTCTCGTTTATTAGCTATAAACCCATTCAACGTAACTGCATCGGCTACATTTTTTACATGACGCACCACCCAGCATACCCGGTTAAAAAAGTCACCGCTCGCCACTGCTATATACTATAATGAAATTTGGCCAAATGTGCAGAGGATGCTGAACTTACTTTTTTTTTTTTACTGTACTGTAATTGACAGTATACTGTGGTACATACCAAGTTCATATACATATACTTTTCTCATTCTTTTCATCTACTGCAAATCAGTTTACAATAGTAAAATGAAAACTATTTTTCCCCAAAAGTTCATTGCTGTATTTTACTGTATCTGCATCTGTAAAATTATTTTTGTATAGTGTAGAAGACATTGTGCTGCAGAATAATTCCTGAATCCCAGTAAGAGGTTTTTTGTTGCTGTGTTATATGATTTGATCTCACTAGTGTTCACTGGGCAGTGCACTAGTTTGTGCAAAGTTTTGTGCATCATCTGAGGCCAAAGTTTGATTTTGTCAGAAGAGAATACGTTTTTGACTAAAACATTTTATTTTGACATGGAAATGTGAGGTTTGTGCAAGTTGGTGTATAGTTTTGAGATTGTGTTTATAGTTGTGAGAAAATGTTGAATTGTGTTATAGATAAACAATAACTAGATTGAAAAGTTTGAAAGACAAATTTATGCTGGCTTGTTTAAAAAAAAAAACGTAAATAGTTTGGTCAGTTAGGCCAGAATAGATAGATGTTCTGGGTGTTTGCAAAAGTGTTGCTAGGAGATTCTGAGTGGTTGCTAGGCTCTTGCTATGCAGGTGTTTGAGTGTTGCTAGAGTATGTGATTGATAGGGTGTGTGTGTGAGTATGTGGTTGATAGGATGTTCTGGGTGAACACATACAGACATTCCCACCTCTGTTAATAACAGAAACTGTGGAAATTCAAATGTTTTTGTTGCACTAAAACATGTGATTTATATCATCGAAGAAGCCTATGTAATATTAATAAAACTGCTCATCTCCTTTAGTGATACAAGCTCAGACTTATTTATAATCTGTTGAAGTTTTTCATATAGTGTCTTGACTTGGTGCCATGATGGATATTGAAATTTTTAATCTTAAGCAGTATAGATTACTTTGTGGTAATGCAATATTTGTTATCACAATTGTGTATGTCAGGCCACAAATCTCCAAAAACTATGCATGGATGCTTGCTTCGGTCATTGCTTGCTTGCTTTATCATCATTAATAATTTGGTGGCCTCTTCTTTATGGCACCAACTGGCTTGTATTGATCAACCTGCATGGTTAGTAGTAAAAATTCCGTCTTTTCTAATAGATTTTTTTTTTTTTTTTAACTGTAAGTTGGAGGCTATTGGCCAGTTTGATTTTAAAGACTGCTGAAGGACTATGTCTGGATAAATCCTTGTTCTTGTTAGATCCCAGAAGAGTAAACACAGCATGCCAGAGTTTTACAGGAATCTTTTTTCAAGTATGGGATCTCTTTTAAGTGAAAAGAACTGATTGTACACTTTTTTTATTCTGGTTATTGAAAGAACCTTTGATCTACGGCTCACGTTTGGACACTGTAGGTGCATGTGGGACAATGACTACAGCATTCATTAAATCCAAAATTATAACACTTGGATGTTTAGTAAAATTGGCCGGGCCAAGTTTTGAAAAAGTTAACAATGTAGCTGATTTTTTTAAGGGTTGAATCCATTCGAGTTGTTGCACATGTACTACAGAAACTACGGTATGTTTTTACAGCAGAAGAAAAAAATGCTTCAAGGTCACTGTAAGGGGAAGTTCATCCTTAACGAAAAACACAGTTTTCAAAATCTGCTTCTTTCACCAAAATTAGGTGAATACACAGGATTTTTTTTTTTTTGGAAAAAAAATCTGAAAAGTTCGAAGATATGGATTTGTATGAATGTAGTGGTAAAAAAATGTATAAAGCTTGTGTAAAATCTTAATAAAAATCTTTTTACATAGAAGAGTTGACACACCATAGCGTGATGTTTTTAAGATGAGTAACAATGTTAAACCAGATTGGAGAGCCCTTTATAAGCCACCGTTAGCAAAAAGAGTTGGAGATTTACAATGGCGAATTCTACATGGTATCATTGCGGTCAATGCCTTTATTTATGTCTTAAATTTACAGTTTTTTTCAACTGCTTACACACATTTTCAAAACTTTGCCTCTGTTTTTTCAAACCTTTACACACAAATCCAAGAATTGCACACACAAAATGCAAAATGCCTCACATCTCTTGCAAAATGAAGCACTGCATTCAAAATATCACAAACACATCTCAAAAGCAAACATTTGTCTTACTTTTCAAACACATTTGCCATAATATTCTATTTTTGTGTGTGTATATATATATATATATATATATATATATATATATACACAGTTATTCAAAACCTAAAGCTCTTCTTTCATAAGCTGCTATGTACATTTCTGTACAAGATTGAAAGTAATTGGCAGAGAGATGTTGAAAAATTCACGGTAAACAGGAAAGCAAGATTATTTTATTATTATTTATTTATTTAATTTTAATTTACTGTAAGCATTTGTGGTTGTGAATACAGTATTGCACAGTACGTAAAAAAAAATATAATACATCAACCATGTGTAGTTGGACAAAAAAAAAAAAAAAAAACTAGCATCATTTTGAAAAAGGTGAATATTCCAAAGGAATGGTGTGTATTTGTGTCCTGGTAGGGGACCATATGTCTTCACAAGTATAGTAATACCAGTGCATTTTGACTTTGTGGGAACATTCATATACAGAATATACAGTATAAAAACCATTGTGCCTATGGAATGTCCCCATAGAACATGGAAACCCAACATGTGTGTGTTGTGTGCGTGTGTGTTTGTTGGTAGGCGAGTTGGTTGGGTGTATCTAGGCTCCCCTCGGTATCTCTCGGTATCTCTCCTCCTGGCTGGGTCCGGCCACAATACTTCATCCACGTCACATGCTATGTCCTCTCTTGCGTATCCAACCTTGGATGGAGGCAGTGTCAGTGTCTCCACATGCCTCCTCCATTGCCTGGAGAAGTGTTACGTTGACATAGGGACGACGATCATGCACTTTCCAGCACCATGTGGAGAAAAATTTCTCAATAGCGTTTAGAAATGATGAATATGGAAGCAAGTAAACAGAAAAGTTGTTCAAAACCTATAACTTGACCTTTGGCCTATTTATAGGCCTATTCTAAAGCCATGATTGGTTGGTGTTAAGTAAAGCAATGAGTGTTTGCACATGTGAGGAGTTAGTGTGAGGCATTTTGATTGGTTGTGTTTGAAAAAGGAAATCAAGATACTTCCTGTTAAATTTTTGTGTGTTACATAGAGAATTGTGTGTTGTGTTTTGCAAAAAGTGTTTTATAAAATTGAAAACGGTTTTGCAGATTTGGTGTGTGGTTCTGGTGTTTGAGTGTCAGGTTTCGGAAATTGTGTGACAAGTAAAGATTTTGTGTGTAAGCAGTTGAAAAAAACTGTAAGTGTTGGCCAAGTCTGTCCTTCTTGTTCTCAAAGAAAGACTGTTTTTCACACTTTTACTCACACTTTTATGTTCAAGGCTGAAGCCTTTATTTTTTGATGTTTTGCAACATCATGTTTTTTGATGTTTAATTGTTTTAATGAGGAGTTCAGTGTATAGTCGAGTGTAAAGGAGTTTGTCACAGGACTCAAACATACATGTACTGTATGTACTTGAGCTGAATAATGACACTATTAGCTTTATAGGAGAATTTGAATTTGTTACTATAGTGAAGCCACTTTGAAACAATCTGTATTGAATTATAGATTATAGATATGATTTGACTTGTATGCATATTCAGAATATATTTACAAAATAAATTGAAATGCAAGGGTGAAAAATTTATTTGTTTCTCAAACTATTTCTAAGTGAATTAAAGTGTTTTCACACATAAACCTAGACTAGGTAAACAGTAAATGAGTGTGGTATTTAAATGCCAGTGTTTCCCAAATAAAGCACAAGAGCTGTTATAATTTTGAGTGATATGTGTGATGTAGAGAACTGTGTTTAGCATATTGCAAAAATATTGCATATTGCGTTTTACAATTGCAAGCTGAGTGTAAAGCAGATAACGTGCTTGCAGTTTTGCATATTTGGTCTCAAGAGGTACATGAGTGAATGGTTTCACTGAATGTCTTCAAGTACCACTTTTAGTGTAGAAGCAAAAAAAAATAAAATAAAATAAAACTGTAAAAAGCTCTAACTGTAAAAAGCACTAACCTTATCTTACTTTACCTCCTATTCTCACAAAACATGCAAACAACATGCAGAACATTACACATCTAAAAATGGTGTAAGTAATAAGTGTAAATGGTGTATGTAAAAAGTGTATGTAAGTCTACACACAAAACATCAAATGATTAGCCCTATACACAAACTACACACAGATGTTTAAAAAAAAAAAAAAAAAAAAAAAACACCATTATACTGTCTTTTGCTTGTTCAGTGTGCAGTAGAGTGTACAGGATTTTGTCATAGCACTCAAACATACATCTAAGTGCACAATACACTGTATATACAGCATTTATGCACAATTGTTGAATTTCACAGTTATTGAACCGAACCTACACTGAAATGACTTGAGCTGAATGATGACACTATTAGCTTGTTAGAGCTGCTTTTCAGGAGTTGTGAAGTCGCTTTTAAACAATCTGTATTGTATAAAGCGCAATAGAAATAGAGGTGACTTCACTTGTATGTGTGGCTTTCGCTATTTTGGACTTAATTATAAATTACTAAGGTGGTAGATCAGGATTTCCTAGAGACTACTGGACACCTGACCCCTTGTAAAACTATGCCACCCAGCTTCCCACAAGGACACGGCGAAAAAAGTGAATGTAAAAAAAACAATGATACTTTATTATATACAGTACGCATAGCATTCATTAACAAAGTGTTGTAAATACTATAATATATACAGTATACTACAATTTACTATAGTGTGGTTCAAAAAAACTATAGTATTTACTATAAATTACTATAGTATTTTTTCACCTGGGAGAATTTATTTACAAAATAAATTGAAATGCAAGGGTGAAAAATGTATTTGTTTCTCAAAACAATTTCTAAGTGAATGAATAATGTGTAAGTGTTTTCACACATGATCGTTGGCAATCAGTAAATGAGCGTGGGATTTAAATGGCAGTGTTTTATAAATGAAGCACATGAGCTGCTGTAGTTTTAAATGATGTGTCTAATGTAGAGAACTGTGTTTAGCATATTTCAAAAAGTTTGTTTTTCAATTGCAAACTGAGTGTACAGCCGATAATGTGCTTGCAGTTTTGCAGACTTGCCCTGTATCCCAATGTGCATACTATCCACCCTATCCGCCCTAAATAGTATTGAATATAACTAATGTTACATAATATTTAGAATGGATAGTATGCACATTGAGACGCAGGCTCAGTCTCAAGATTTCAGATTTCACTGGGCATCATTTACGAAATGAACGTACGAAAGAAATTTGGGCAAAATCCCTGGGATTTAGTTTTACATGCGCTAATAGCAGCATAAACAACACTCAATACAAACAAGTTAACTGAAACTGAGATAACAGGAAGCGTATTGTATTTGTTTTCTTTATTTCTTTATTTTATTAAATCCAACTGATTGCGCACCAGCAATCAATTTCTGTTGACTTTTATGAAAAGATTTTTAATGAAGTAAGGCCTGATTTAGTTTCAGAATTTTTATCTAAGATCAAATTTAAAAACGTACTCAGTTACTAACGTAACCTTGCATCCCTTAGAGTATAGAGTATATATAAGAAGAGGGCACGAAATAAAATTACGCCCAGATCCGGTCGGGGTCGTAATGTAGAACCATAAGTAGATACTGCAGAGAAGCCTATGCAGAAAGGACCTGCGACTGAAGTGCAGGGACCTCCAGATTATAAAACCTGACAAATGTGGACGGAGAGGCCCAGCCGGCCGGCGCACAGATGTCGGCAATGGAAACACCACAAGACCACGCCCACAAGGAGGCCATACCTCTCATGGAATGTGCTCTCACACCCAAGGGGCATTGAAGGCCTAAGGAGGAGTAAACGAGTGCTATAGCGTCGACTATCCATCTGGAAAGTCTGGGCTTCGAGACCGGAAGACTTTTTGAACGGCCCCCGAAGCAGACAAAAAGCTGTTCTGTCTGACGAAAGGAGGCGGAACGGTCAATGTAAGACCTCAGGGCTCTGACAGGACAGAGCAGGTTCAGCTCCTGTTCATCCTGAGAAGGAGGAAGAGCGGAGAGAACAACCATCTGCGCCCTAAAGGGGGTCCCAAAATCCCAAATCCTCTGGACAGAGCTGGGGTGGAGCAACCATTCCTCTGAGGGAAGGTTGCTCCGGGACAGCATGTCCGCCCCTACGTTCATCACGCCCTGTATGTGTGCTGCTCTCAGCGAGAGCAGGTTGCATTGAGCCCACTCCAGGATGGTTTTTGCTAGAGTGAAGAGGGGCTTCGAAGAGAGGCTGCCCTGGTGATTTATGAAGGACACCACCGTCATGTTGTCTGACCTGACCAAGACGTGTGACCCACCAGGAGAGGAAGGAAAACCTGGAGAGCTCGATACAGCCATCATTTCTAGGCGGTTGATATGTAGCTTGCTTTCCAGGTCTGTCCATGCACCAAAGGCCGGACGGTTGTCGCACAGAGCTCCCCAACCCATCATGGAGGCATCCTTAAAGACGACCTTCCTCTTGTCCACCGCCCCGATTGCCACGCCCTGCTGGAACCAGCAGGGGTCCGTCCAGGGATCCAGGGTTGTGACACACGTCTGGTTCACACTGAGCGAGCAACGACCATGTTGCCAGGCTTAGGGCGGGACCCGTGGTTTCAGCCAGAACTGCAGAGGGCGCATGTGAAGTAAGCCCAGCTGCAGAGCTGGAGATGCTGAGCTCATAAGACCTAGCATCCTCTGAAACGTTCTGAGTGGCAGAGAAGCCCCGGGCATAAAGGCCTGCACGAGCTGCTGAATGGCCAGAGAGCAGGTCTGGAGTGACTGTGGCCCTCATGTGGATCGAGTGTAAAATTATTCCCAGGAATGAAACACGTTGGCTGGGGGATAACAAGCTCTTCGTAAAATTGACCCTGAGCCCCAAGCACTCTAAGTGGTTGAGGATGACAGATCTGTGGGATATTAGCTCCGCCTCCGACTGAGCCAGGATGAGCCAGTCGTCGAGGTAGTTCAGAATGCGTATGCCCCTTCGTCTCAGAGGGGAGAGAGCCACATCCATGCACTTTGTAAAAGTGCGGGGAGCCAGAGACAGCCCCAACGGGAGGACCATGTATTGATATGCCATTCCTTCGAAGGCGAATCTCAAGAACTGCCTGTGATGGGGGGGCTATCTGGATGTGAAAATACCCTGGATCTGAAAGATGCTTAAAGAACCAGTCTCCTGGGCGTATTTGTGGGAAGATCTGCTTCAAAGTGATCGTTCTGAATGAGCGCTTTATTAGGGTCCTGTTCAGCTGTCTGAGATCGAGGATGGGCCGGAGGCCGCCATCCTTTTTGGGGACGAGGAAGTACCTGCTGTAGAACCCCGACTCGCTCAGTGCTGGAGGGACCACTTCTATGGCCCCTTTCGCCAGCATGGCGTTTACCTCGGAACGCAGGACATGCGCATCCTTGCTTTCCACAGAGGTCTGGACCACACCATTGAAAAACGGGGCCCTTTGAGCGAATTGGAGTACATAACCTCATTTTATTATGTTCAAAACCCAAGCTGACACTCTGGGGATGGCCTGACAGGGGCTGAATTAGTTCTGGCACTAAGTCGCTGTGAGGGACTGTGGTGCATGTGTAGGGTGGAAGAGGAAATATGCTCTCTTTTTGAGTATGTTTGTTTTTTGTTTTTGTCACTATAACAGCAGTGCACTGCCAGGGCATTTGAACAGGCTCTGTGCAGGCAACAAATATTTTTTCTTGAGCACCCGGAACTGAATGGGGTGCCAGAAAAACTGGGTGAGGCGTTTTGGAGGGTGGTCTGGCCGCGGTGGGACTTAGCCTCCTCCTCTTCCTTTCTTGGACATCAGGCCGACTTCTGAGGCGCAGGGTCCAACGCTATCTTGGGCCGGGGTCCCTGTCGCGCCGGAGGAGGGTGGTGCCTAGCAGAGCACGAGCGTCATCTGTGCTCAGATTGTGGCGCAGGCTTAGCGACTGGCGGCTTGTCTTTGGGCGGCTGCTGCTGAGCTGGCGCAGACTTAGGGCGGCTCGAAGCAGAGGAGCTGGAGCGTTTAGGCAAAAAGTGTCGCATGGCCTGGGACGACTTTTGTGCAGCTGTGAAGCGCTCGGCGAAACCATCGACAGCGGGCGCGAAGAGGCCAGTGGGGGAGATCGGTGAGTCAAGGAAAACGGACTTATCCGCGTCCTTGATCTCCGTCAGGTTGAGCCATAAGTGGCACTCCAGCACCACCAGGCTGGCCATCGAACACCCAATAGCCTGAGCCGTGGTCTTTGTGGCGCGCAAAGCCAAGTCCGTGGCGCTACGCAGCTCCTTAAAGGTGGCTGAGTCGTGTCCAGCCTCATCCAGGTCTCTGAGTAGCTTCGCTTGGTACATCTGGAGTACTGCCATGGAGTGCAAAGCGGAAGCTGCTTGGCCAGCCGAGGTGTACGCCTGTCCAGCGAGGGCCGAGGTGGTAAGGCAGGACTTGGATGGGTGGGCGGCCTTTGTCTTCCATCCAATGGGGGTGGGCGGACACAGGTGTGCGGCCACAGCTTCGTCCAAGGGATGCAGCTTGTCATATCCTTTCTCCCCAGCGCCGTCCACAGAGGTGAGAGCGTGAGAGGCAGAAGGATGCAGGCGGGCAGAGTAGGGAGCACGCCATGACTTTGTGAGCTCGTCATGCACCTCAGGAAAGAAGGGCGCTAACCGCTGAGGAGGCGCTTGACAACGTCCAGGCAGGAACCACTCGTCTAAGCGGCTGCGTGTGGGTTCCTCAGGCACAGACCACTCCAAGCCGAGCTGCTCAACTGCCTTTGACAGCACCCGGGTGAGCTCAGAATCGATTGACGCTCTGGTGTCAATCGGCTCCAAAGACGGCAAGGGGGCGGGGTCAGGAAGCGAGCCCGACCACTCCTCGGCATCCGAAGCCGCCAGGGACATGCTGATATCTTGCGACTCATCATCAGATCCCCCGAACGATACCAAGTCGCTCGCGATGGCAGAGGGGCGTTGGTCTGGGCGGGAGAAACAGACGGGGAAAACCTCTCCTTGTGGAGAGAGTGAGGCACGCGGGACCTGAGCCGACGTGAGCTCACTCTCATCCAAACGCTAGAATCCTCTGACCCGCTGTTTTTTCCTCACAGGTTCCTGGGAGGAAGAAAACGGGAGGGCACGATGGGCGGAGTCGCGTTCTAAAAAGAACGCTATCCATGAGCGCAAGGAGGCAAGATTCCTGCTCTCGCAATGAGAGCAGGTCGATCTGCGTGGGACTGGCCCAGACATTGCATGCACTCACTGTGCCCGTCATCAGCGTGCAGAGTGGCTCTGCACGTGCCACAATCGTGGCGCGACATTTGAAGCAACGTTTCAGAAATTTGCTCTTTAGAAAAAAGCTCTTTTATATGTAAAGGATACGCCGTGCACTTGCACGAACTGCAGGCGGCTCGGGGGCGGAGCGCTGACCAGGCTGCTCGGAAGTGGTGCGTGAACAGAGCTGCTAGAGAGCGGCGAGCTGATCTGGCTGCTTGTGAAGCGGCGGGCGATCAGCGCTGCACTGGAACGATCTGAGCGGCGAGCTGAGGTGGCGGCTGCTAGAGAGCGGCGAGCTGCTTGAGAGCGGTGAGCAGGGAGGCGAGCTGATAAACTGCTGCAGAGCGGCGAGTCAATCAGCGCCAAATCCAGCTGCTTGCAGAGAAGGCGGCTTCAAGTCTCGTAGATCAGCGAAGAGATGATATCTGCGTCGCTGAAGGAGAATGAATCGATTTGCCACGGTGAGACGGCCACTTATATAGCCCGAGACCCTGCCCCTTTTGGCGGGCTCGAGCGGGCTCGCTCACCATTGGCTCGCGCGTTCCGTGCCGTCATTGGTTCGTTTTCTTAAACTTTATGAACAAATGCACCAGCAGTTCACACTGCGTGATTGTATAAAGGCTTCAGAATCGGAGAAAAAGGAGTTTTCCCCATAGGGTCTTGTCTTATTAATAAACTATATTGATTTATAAGACGGACAACGCAGTACTCGTGTAGTATCGCAAGGGAACCTAATTTAATTTTTTTTTTCCTTAAAAAAAATTTTGTTCTCGCAATGAATATAGCTGAGGTAGCTCACATGGCGTTAAATCATAAACAAACAAACAAACAGTGTCATTTTGGTGATCAAAGATGAGTTTTAAGGGATAAAATTATTGACTACAGGGGGACTTTAATCATTTGTGTTTTGCAACTAACAAGCAAAGAGCTGTTCAAATCAAAATTATTGTTAATGTATCTACATAATGACTTCACCCAGCTGTGAGAGTGTGTATAGACATTTTTCAATATTTTTCTTTCTGTGTATTTAATAAAGTCTCTGCTTATGGAGAGATATAATATAGATTGTCCTTTCTGTTTCCATTTGCGCAGTTTTTACAGCAAAACAAATCAATGCCACTTTTTTCACTCTTGAAGTGAACTTTTTGCCTGTATAGTGATTAGATTCACTGTTTTGCACTGCCGCCTTTGAACTTGAGAACTTGAGGCATGGTGCTTCATTCATTCATAGCTCATACACAGAGAGTGCATGAATACACTTCTTGCGCTTGAATGGACAAATACACATAAAAGTATGGTGAAATATCTGTCTTGGCGAGTATCATAGTAAACACAGTCGGTTATGTCTTAACCGAATGTAAAAAGTTGAGAAAGAAATCCGTTGTGTGTCAATATACTGGATGCAATATTGCATTCAGTCTTAAAGTGACAGCAGCCTAAAATAACCTACCTGCTGCCATCTGTGTGATTAAAGTTAATAAAACACCGTCTGCAAAGTTATGATGCTCAAAGTTTAATGCAAAGAGAGATATTTTCTTTACAGAATTCTCTGTTTAGGGACTACAACAAATGGTTGGTAGGGACTACAACGAGCTTCTTCCCGGGTTGGTGACATCACTAACCCTAAAATTTACATAAACCCTGCCCCCGAGAACATGCAACAAAGGGCCATGTTGGGCTGCTTTAGAGAAGAGGAAGAGTTGTTGTAGTAGAGTGTTGTTGCCATGCTGTCATTTTACACCGGACTGCTTCACAAACAAGGGTAAATTCAACGCTGGATTTGCACAAAAGATTAACATGACAGCACATGCTTGTCGATGAGTTGAATCAACTCCAGAGCAACTACATAAGTTTATCCACTAACCATTTAGAAACGTCCAGTTGCATTCTAAAAGTTGTAACTTCTTCCTGAGTCTCTCCATCAGTGTCTGACTCCGGTTTGAACAATGTAAGGCTGAACACCATTACTGGCAATTGTCATTTTGACTGTGTGAGATTCTCCAGCTTTGTTGTTGTTGAGCAACCAAAGCACAAGCTGTTAAAGCTCCGCCCTCTTCTGGAAAGGGGGCCAGGAGCAGCAGTTCATTTGCATTTAAAGGGAGACACAAAAACACCCAAATAGGGGCAAATTTGACAAGCTATAATAAAATAATCTGTGGGGTATTTTGAGCTGAAACTTCACAGACACATTCTGGCTACACCAGAGACTTATATTACATCTTGTAAAGGGGGCATTATAGGTCCCCTTTAAATTAAAATGGAAACACTCATTTTATGTTTCTTGTGTGGAAAAAAGAACAAATGCTAGTCTGTAGAACTGTTTCTTTCTGACTGTCATTTCAGACAGACAGCTTTTTGGACAATATAATCATAGAAACTCGATAGAAAAAATGATACACTTGTAACCACATTGTATCAAGATTTATTATGTTGCATAGAGGAGCCAGAAATAACAGATAATCTTTTTATTCCTCTTTTGGATTTTTAAAAGAATTATTCAATATGATAGTCGTACCATATGCCGCAATCAGGGATGCACCAGCACCCACCTGTGTGAAGGAGCTGAGAGATATTCTGGGTTTGGTCAACTACTATGGACGTTTTTTGCCCAACCAAAGTACTGTGGCTGTCTCCCCTCTACAGAATGTTGAGAGATAATGTACCATGGGAATGGAAGCAGTCAGAGCAAAGAGCTTTTGGAAAATGTAAAGACTTGCTGACAAACGATAGGGTTATGGTACACTATGATCTACCACTCACTTTAGCTTGCGATTTATCAGCATATGGGATTGGAGCTGTTTTGCAACACACCATGACCACTGGAGAGGAACATCCCACTGGAAATTCAAGATGGTAACTGTCCATAAACCTTTGTTGACTTTGTTCGGAGAGCATAAAAGTCTACGCACCACGGCAGCGGCCAGGATTCAAAGATGGGCAATCATTCTTTCAGCTTACGACTACCATATTGAATACTTTTTAATGCCTTTTACGTTTTCCCCAGCCTGACACAACTGATGTGGACACAGCTTCCTTGTCAATGAATATTCATGCACTGATAGCTGAACACTTCGAACAAGCACCCTTGAATGCGGACCAGGTGGCACGTGTTGCACGCAGAGACAAGGTGTTTTCCAAAATCCTGAAATATGTCATGGAGGGTTGGCCAATGGATGTGGATGAAAGTTTGAAAGCTTACCACTCACACAAATATGAATTGTTTGCAGAGAGAGGATGCATGCTCTGGGGCACCAGGGTGATAATAGACTGAGAAAAAGTGTGCTGAAAGAACTGCATGTCGGTCATCAAGGGATAGTAAAGATGAAAGCTCTTGACCCCAATATGTGTGGTGGCCTAAAGTGGATGTAGATCTGGAGCAGGTTAGCAGAGCCTGTGAGTCATGTCAGATGGCACAAAAAGCACCACGTCAGATGGCACAAAAAGCACCACGTCAGGTCTCTTTACACCCATGGGAATTTCCTGATCAGAGCTGGAAAAGACTGCACATAGACTTTGCTGGTCCTTTTCTAGGACACACATTTATGATACTTGTGGATGCATATTCGAAGTTCCTGGAGGTGTTCAGAATGCCTAAAGCGCACAGTGAAAATGCACTTTTCGGACACATTCGGGCATGTCCGAATCCACTTTTGCTAGTTTAATGACGGGAAAAATGGTCGGTGTGCCCGGCACATGGTCTAAAAGGGTTGTCCCTATTCTCTTAATGATAATTCCCATTAAAAGCCAGTTGTGCTCATGCCATGGAGGATTCGCTATTTACATGGCGGAATTCGCAAGCAGAAAAACTGAATGCTTCTCTTGCGAGGAAACGGATCTGCCATCTATGGGACAAGCCAGATTCCACCAAAGCATTTTTATCTTTATGTACACAATAATAATCTTTTACATTGTAATCCTTTTATTTTTAATATTTGGCATGTTTGTGTGCTGCTGCACGTCCCTGTGTGTGTACGCGCATTGTGCACCCGCCTATAGGTGCATATTACTAACACGCCCTTTAAATAACAAAAAATAATACTGTGCCAATTTAGACCAAGTTTTAGTTGATCAATGGTGCAGTTGTTTTCAGTTGCCTCAAAATAGCAACGTGCCAGCAATCCGCCTGAACACACCTCGATTTCAGACCAGCACGCCCATGGGCGAACAGATGGGCACGAATGCATTTGCTATTTAAACAACGTGGTGCAGGACATGAAAATGATAACTGCGTCAGGCTGAATCTAGCAAAAAACACTTGCGTCGTGCCTGGTGCCGCATTGCACCAGGTGTATGATAAGTCCCAAGATCTCTCTTTTCCTCATGCAGTATCGCACTACTCCAAACTGCACTACAGGCCAATCGCCAGTGGATCATTTTCTTAACAGACATGTGCGCACTCGCCTGGACTCTCTGTTCATCCAGATGTCGCTGTTCGCAGGAAGCAATACCTGCGAAAGTTCTATCTTGACCAACGGGCTGTGGAGAGATCTTTTTCTGCAAAGGATGCAGTGTATCTCCGTAACACCACGGGAGGAGGGAACAAATTGGTTCCAAGTGTGATTGTAAAGCAAACCGGACCAGTGTCTTACATGGTTCAGGAGACATGGCGAGGATGTAGAGGATGAGCTTGTTAAAGACACTGATTGCTCAGGGATTGACACTTCGATTCAACCCTGTGCACCAGAAGAGGAAAAACAAGCAGTTCCTGAGCCTTCTCAAGAGGACAGTGGGGGGTTACAGAGGTGTCTCAGATTCCACATCACTCATCCAGAATTAGAAAACCACCAAAATTCTGCTCACTGTGTGAAGAGTTTTGAAAAAGTGACCTAAGTATTGAAATATGTGTCCTAGCGATTGTTAAAAAAAAAAAAAAAAAAAAAAAAAAATCTGTAATGGTTTACTAGTGGTATTTAAAGCATCATCCACCAGAGGGCGCCAAACACCAAACAGCTAAACGTGAATGAAAGAGTGTGAAACAGATTTTCATCTACAACAACACCCACTACATGCTTTACTAAACCTCTGGTTTACTGTTTCGAATGTCACAAGCTCTTTATGATTAGTTTGTTCTTTGAAAAAAGCATCTGCTAATGAATAAATGTGGGTGATATTTGCTGATTAACAAAACTGTCTGTCCATGTTGAACAAATGTTGATAGATTACATTATAGATAGACATTGATGTAATAAATAGACACTAAACATCTCCATCTTTTCCTACAGGATCCCTGCAGCTCTCTGCTGTGACTCCCGTACGACAGTCGTTTTAAAGAAATTGTGCAAAACAACAAAAAAAAAGTGTAATTTCAGGTGTAGCCTATGTCATTGCAAGCATCACACTGAATTTCCACTTGTAACAGCACTTTCAGGTTAAACAGGAAAACCCCAAAGACATTCCAGACGTGCACGGACAGCTCGCGATCAAACATCATCTGATCCGCTGCCAATGGGAAAATCAACCATCCAACTAAATACTGCATTTACATGGAGCCAAAAAATCCATATGTAATCAGACAAATAGTCCAGTCCAAATAAAAAAGTCACATGTAACCTCATCAGTCGGAATGAATTGGCCAGATTCATTTTAAATTTAATTCCAATTGTAAGGGGTCTTTAAACCTTTTCTAATCCATTTAGTAGGACATTAAAACACTTAAAACATTTGAAAACTGAAACTGGAAAGTTTTGTGCATGTGCAATGACATATAAATGGCATATTAACATAGAAAGAAAAAATAATGTTCTTACTCAGTATTTTTGTCTTGTTTTCCACTACAAATATTCTAAGGACATTTAGCTAACATTGCCATTACGTTATGAAAATGTTATTTCTATGTTCTCTGAAAGTTCAAAACATCCAGATTTTTAAACGTTTTAAGGCAGGGGTGGGCAAACTCGGTCCTGGAGGGCCGCTGTCCCTGCAGAGTTTAGCTGCAACCCTGATAAAACTCACCTGTGTGTAATCCTGAAGACCTTGATTAGCTGGTTCAGGTGTGTTTGATTAGGGTTGGAGCAAAACTCTGCAGGGACAGTGGCCCTCCAGGACCGAGTTTGCCCACCCCTGTTTTAAGGGTTAGTTCACCCAAAAATGAAAATTCATTAATTACTCACCCTTGTGTCGTTCCACACCCATAAGACCTTCGTTCATCTTCGGAACACAAATTAAGATCTTTTTGATGAAGTGAGTGCTTTGTTTGTGCAAAAAAAAAAATAAATAAATTTACCACTTTATTTACAAAATAATATTATCTAAAGCGCTTTCATGCAACAATGCCAGCTCTCGCGTGAACACAAAACACATGCTTCGTGAAGCTCTCATGAACACTCGCGCATGTGCGTTGAGTTGACGTGAGAGTCTGAACACAACACGCAGATGCACCTACGGTGACTGACAGCAAACATTAGATTCATCCGTGCTGAGGAGCCATGCGATGCACAACAATAATTCCACAAATAACTGCAATTGGATGTTTCAAACAGAGATGGCAACAAAGAGGCAAAACTTACAGACTGCAGCTTTAAGTATTGTTTTCCGGAAAATGTGTCAAAATGAAGTGTTTATGCTTAAAAGAAGTAATTACTCATTTTTTTGCAGAGTGTGAGAGAATGAGCTGTTGTTGTTGTTGAATATAGTCATAAATGGCTGTTGTGTCATTCTAAAATTCTCTTTTCTCTCATCATCTGTGAAGTGGAGCATGATAATATGTCCCACCAGTGCTTGTTTTGGACTCTTGTACACTGTCACCTTTTTTTGGATGCATTTTTACTTCTTGATAAATACAAGCAGCATGACAAAAAGCTTCAAGTGCTCATCATCTAATAAGCAGGACCCGAAATAGATAAATATTAAGTCTGCTTTTTAAAACAAGAAGCAATTGTAGGAGGATGGCCAGAATGCACATATTGAAACAGTGGAGAACTGTATATTTGTTCATTCATGTGTGTGTGTGTGTCACTGATGGAAAGATTCATTCAGCAAAATCTGTCAGGGCTGATTTGTTGGCATTGGTGAGGTTCTGGTTTCAGTGCAGACGTACAACTGTTTGTGATGTGTTTATCAAACTGGAGCTGTCACACGACTCCTCGCCTTTGACCCCAGATGGTAACTCCTACAAAAAAAAAGTGAAACACCATGAAACTAAAGAACAAAACAAAACACAAGAGCAGCAAAGACACTGTTGACACAACAGATTGGCAACATGTGTGTGTCAGTGTGTGTGTGTGAGGGAGAGACTCTAAAGCTAGTAATTAATGTCCTTTGTATATTATTGTATAAATTGACTATGTTAACATGCACTCTCATAATGTGAATAAGGCAGTATTGCGATTAAACTTCACCTCATGTAAACACAGTACTTTGATCAAATTGATGCGATTAAGCTCATAATTGTAGTAACCATAATCATAATAAAATATGTGGCGTATGTGGCAAAAATCACTAGGCCAGTGTTATATATTTTGTTCACTTGAGTACTTACAATATCCCAAACGTTTGCAACTATTTGTAAATCGTGAGAAAATTGCAATTTTAACCAAGGCTCCGGGACGTGTGAGGAGTCGCCTGTCAATTGCGTCATACCCGCGTTAACCCTCGGTCTGCCTCGGTTTCCGGTTTTCTTTTGTAGAAACCTTGGAAACACCAAAGACGCTTTAATATTTACATGTTTTAATAGACAACGGAACAACTGTTTTGATATATTTATAGACAGAAAACTCATTATTGTTATATAGCTCAACATGTTTAGTCTTATTGTTTAAATCTAATTTTCTTGATTTTTCGCAAGTACCATGCTTTTACCATGCCTCAGAGAAAAACACTATTTTGTGAAGTAGCTAACATACCATAATCAGATGCAGCTTTATTTTTAGTAACAGTAATACAGAATTTTCTCCAACATACAGTACGTTTTAAAATGAATTGCATGCCATGTATCAACACAAGCCATCCAGCATTTAATTTTATATTCTAAAATCGATCTAGCTTACTGCAGTGTGCAACAAGTGTCTCACAGCAGCCACCGAGTAACGTTATAACATTTTCAACACACTCACATGTATCTAATATGATAAACAGAGCTGTGTTACCTCATACTCATGACCGGAAAAGCGGAAGCAGCGCTGGCGACTGTGGCATAATAAAAGTTCCGCGGCGTGTGTTCCGCAATCACTCCAGCGGCCTTGTTCAGCTCCCACAACACTCGGTCCTGCTCTGCTTCATACTACAGTAACGTTAATAATCGCATCCATGAACATGATTTCTTCCCAAGTCCTATCCCAATTCTTTTCCACCAGCTGTGAGGTGAAGACCACATGTCCCAAGATTCTGTGTTCAAACTTGCCTTTGCCTTTGTTTTGAATAGGCCTTTAGCAACCTCTAGCGGACAGAAAATCTTACATATTGCACTTTTTTTAAAACAATGTCCAGTAACACCGACTGTATGTGAGTTCATCATTTGTGCTGTGTATATGTGAATAATGCTGTAAAAATAACCACAATTCTTAGCGAATAATCAGACTAATGAAAATTGCATGCAAACTGGAGTGAAGAGGTTTGCTTTTGACATGTAAACATCTTACTGTGGTTAATTCCTCACTCTGATTAGTGGAAATAATCATATTGTTGGTACACATGTAAACATTGTAATTTACACTGTAAAAACACACAGGATGTCTGTGAGCTGCATTAGCGTGACGGTCCGTCACAGCAGGACATGTGAAACTCGAGCTCTGATGTCCATCTGCAAGGGCCCCTGAGAGACTCCTGAGGGCCGTGGCACCGCTGGACACACTGATGAATGACATCTCAGAACTTTACATGGAAAAATCCTCTATTTCTCACTGAAAGTAACAGACTTTTATTTGCTATCATACTGCAAACATGGGACAAACACTGTGCCTCATTAGATACGAACCATACTGTATTTGGTATTTTGGACGCTTTCAGTTCTCTGGATGCAGGTTCATATTTATAAGGGAAATGGCTAAACAAACAACTAAACCAGCATGAAGGTCTGGAGCAGCTTCAAGCAGTTGAACTGCTCAGTTTTATTCCTTGAACATGAACAGAGATGGCCATAAGTAAAGGCATTCTATTATACCAAGTCAAGTCAAGTCAAGTCACCTTTATTTATATAGCGCTTTTTACAATGTAGATTGTGTCAAAGCAGCTTTACATTGATAACTGGTACATTCTTAGGCTGCACAGCAGCTCTTAAAGAATAGTGTCAATGCAGGCAGATTAAAACACTGTTGAATATCAAATGTCAAGTCAAGTGTCCCCAACTAAGCAAGCCAGAGGCGACAGCGGCAAGGAACCCAAACTCCATCAGGTGACATTAGGTGGCAGACAAGTGGCAAATTGGTGTTAAAATGGAGAAAAAAACCTTGGGAGAAAACAGGCTTAGTCGGGGTGCCAGTTCTCCTCTGGCCAACAGTGCTTTGTTACAATTCAGGTTGCTATCATAAGTCCAATAGGATCGCAACATTAAAAGTATTTATTTCAGTTCCATCCAATTGAGGATCGTATTGAGGATCACGCCGGTATGGACGGTTGTTGAGGAACTGTGTCGTGGCTGTCGTGTCGATGAGGCCCTCACAGTGGATGATCTAGTTGACTCAATCTCTGCTGATACGTCAGGGCTGCGTTGTGGTCGTGTCAAGGTGCAGGTCCTTGGTCTCACCTGGATACGGCCCGGATCCGGTTGACTACGGTGAACCTCGGGATAAACAGAAAGACTAATATTAGCGTAGATGCCATTCTTCTTCTGATGTAACGAGTACATCAGGTGTTATAGGAAGTGTTCCCGGTTCCGGCTGACCTAATTTATGCAGCCTAATAATCCTTTAACGGATTGGTAAATATAAATTGGTAATGTGTTTGGTACCACAGCTTCACTCTCGAAAAAGATGGTCAAATGAGAAAATATTGCAACACAAACATGTCAGTCAATGCAGAGACAATAGCCCCTTTCACACAGCAATCCCGGTAAATTACTATAAAATTACCAGAATTACTTTACGGGTGAATAAATAGGGTACACAATTATGCTATTAAACAGAACGCATGTCTCGAGCGCGACACATTGAACAAGCTGCAAGACGCGTTCCAATAGTCAAAGATGTCCATCTACCGCATATTTACATAGAAAAACAGTAACACTTTAGAATACTGTTTCTTACTTACTGCATAACTAACAAGGAATTACTGAAGAACTAATAGGTAATTCTTCATTAACACTTAAGTCACTACTGTTAACTACTAAGGAAGATGTGTTAACTAATCAGTATGTAATAGAATTATATGATTATGTTAAGTAACAGTTAGCTAATCAATAACTAATGGATTCTGTCATACCTCCTGAAGAACTACTATTAATTATCTACTAATTAATGTTCAAGAAATATAACTATGAAGTAGCCTAACTACTAATGAACAGAAAATGCTTAATTTTCAAAATTACTTGAGTAAAATTACAACTACTTTGTACTACTTTGTTACAGTCCACCACTTATTATTATTATTATGGAATAATAAGCGCGGGCATTTTCATCCTCTTCAGGAGAGAGCAGTTCTTGCGCCAGGGGCGGACTGGCCATCGGGAGTACCGGGAGTTTTCCCCGGTGGGCCGCTGGACAATGTGGGCCGGCCCGTTGCAAAGTAATGAAGAATGGATTATAGTAAATTTACGTAGTCTATATCCTTCCATCAGCACAGACGAATGGGCTATATGCACGGTTACTTCCTGGTTGTTGTTAAGCCAGCTCGGGCATTTCCGGTGAACTGTTAGCTGTTCATTCTGTAGTCGCTGTACATCGACACAAAACCATCAATGGTTGACTTTTTAATGTTGTATTCATATTTTAATGCACTTATCACATTTACCCAATTTTCCAATAATCAGTTTTATTGATTGCAATAAAGACGAAGCTATTGGGACCTTTTAAAAACGCAGTGTCTGTTTTTCCCACAACACTTCAAACGTTATTTTTAATGTCATGACCACAAACATTATTTGTTCATCCTTCTGAGACTGTCCCCATTGTAAAACCGAACGTTTCAAAATGTAAGAAATTCAACATTTGATAGAAAACACTTATTTAAAAAAAAAAAAAAAAAAAAAAAAGACAATAATTACCACTTTAACCAGCAGGTGGCGGCAAAGTAGCATTTATTTGCGCATATATCAGCCATTTCCCCTAATCGTTTTTCACTTCGTTTTTGACTAAATATTAAACATTATAAAATAGCTAGGTTTAAAAATACATTTTGTCTATGTGAAGTATGAAGTACTCAAAAAATCTTAAGAAAAACAATAACTTTTCTTGTAATTCATGACAGAAAGCGAGCACCGCGCTTTCCCTTTGTAATTAGGGTAGACCAGGTACAGTTGGTACAGTTGAAACGCCTTAAATAACTTGCGTGCGCAACAAGTCTGATCTGTGATATTTGCTTCGCGCATGCGTATTAGCGCCCTCTTCGACCGCGGGAAATTTGAAGCACGAGTTTCATACGTGAGGAAAGCAACAGCTTTATACTTTGGGCTCCCCCCAAAAGAGGTAGGAATACACTGAAGAGTAAAAGTTAAAGCATCAATAGGAAAAGTTCAGGTTAAGCACAATGTTAAAGGGATAGCTCATCCAAAAAGCATTAACTTCCGCGACGTAGTACACAATGACATGACGTACTAGCGTAGAACGTCATGGCGCAGTGTAGAAGTTCACTTTTTGGACGTATTTCAAATGCGAATGGTTGTCCCTCTCATAGTCGCAGCTTTCCTGTGGGGGAAGGAATGGTCTGCTAGCAGCATATTAGTGCACTGCGACAATGAGTCAACGGTCCAGTACATTAATAAAGGCCGTTCCCATTCACCCGCTCTGATGCCAATGCTGAGACGTCTCACCTAGACGTCTCACCAGCATGCGACCAATTTATCATAATTGCTAAACATGTTCCCGGGTCTCAAAACCAGATTGCTGACTCTCTGTCTCGTTTTCTTTTTTAGAAATTCAGGACGCTGGCTCCAGAAGCAGACCAATTCCCAACTCCAGTACCTCATTATTCAGAACTAATATTCCCGTAAACCACCCATTGAAACCCCTTCTCGACGCATCGCTCGACACCATTCTGCAGGCAGTTTCCCCCAGAACCATCCAATCCTATGTGACAGCATGGAGATGTTTCAAAGCTTTCCATTTCGCATATAGCATGCAGTTCCCCGATTTTTCTCTCCTTTCAGTCACCTCATTCATCTCCTATCTCAACAGCGTTAAGGGCCTCCAGGTCGGGTCCATCAAAGGCTATCTGAGCGGCGTCCAATTTTTCCACAAACTGATTTATGGCGCCCCCTCCCCAGAAATAAACAACTCTCAAACCTCTCTCCTGATCAAAGGGATCCAACGATCCCAGCCCTCCCGCCCTGACTCCAGACAACCTATAACACTAGACATCCTCACCAAATGTATCCATACCCTTTGCACAAATTATCAGCCCCTCAATACCGCCCGCACCCTCGATGTCATGTTCATTCTTGCCTTTTTCGGCTTTCTCAGATGCTCTGAAATCGCAATCACCTCAAAATTCGACCCGAAAATCCACCCCACCATTTCAGACCTTTCAGTAATCGACAGCGAAACAATCTCCTACCTGATTAAGCAAGCAGACCAAGCTAAAAAAGGCCACTATATATACATTTTCAACCTCTCGTCTCCAATTCAACCATACCAAACCGTCCTAGCGTATCTCAAATTCAGAAAAAAGCAGGCTAATTCTCCTCTTGAACCTTTTTTCATCGATGCTTCCAATAAACCCGCTACACGCTTCTGGTTTCAAAAACACCTCAAATCAGTCCTCCAGCAATCCGGCATCTCAGCGCAAAATTGTTCTAGTCATTCGTTCCGCATCGGGGCAGCAACATCAGCAGCCCCAAAAGGCCTCTCCCAGCAGCAGATTCAAGCTCTAGGAAGATGGTCTTCAGATGCTTTCCAAAGCTACATCAGGACCAACCGTTTCCATATCAAAAAAGCCCATCAAACCCTTATCGGTCGATCGAACCCTTAAAAAAAAAAAAAAAAAGCCAATGCTGCGAGTCTTGATCTCCCATCGGATGCTGCAAGAGCCCTCCTGCTAAGTTTCCAACTTTTCCCTTTCTCCGTCTGGCGAGGCTTACCCGTCTGATGCCATGAGTATTGATCTCCCATCGGTCGAAGCGAGAGCCCTCCCGATCAGCTTCCTTTTTGATATTCTTCTCCGTCCGGCGAGGCTTACCCGTCTGACGCCACGAGCATTGGTCTCCTGGAGCCTTGGTCTCCCTTCGGACGCAGCAAGAGACTCCCGGTCGATCTTCAATGCTTTACCTTCTGCCTGTCCGCTAGTGAGGCATACCCGTCCGATGTTATAAGCATTGGTCTCCTGGAGCCTTGGTCTCCCATCGAATGCCGCGAGAGCCTCCCGGTCAGTGCTCATTTTTTCTCGTCCGGCGAGGCTTACCTGTCCGAGGCCCTGAGCATTGATCTCCTGGAGCATTGGTCTCCCGTCGGACGCCGCGAGAGCCTCCTGATCGAGCCTCTGCGCTTTATTTTCCGCCTGTCTGCTAGCGAAGCTTACCCGTCTGATGCCATGAGCATTGGTCTCCTGGAGCCTTGGTCTCCCATCTGACGCTGCGAGAGCTCTCCTGGCCGGGCATTCCAATTCCGTCCACCTCACTATTGACCAATACTTTTTCGTTTGGCCGGTTGTTCCAAAAATTTCAGTCGGTAGGGCTCACCCATTCGATGCCATGAGCCTTGGTCTCCCGTCGGATGTAACCAGAGCCCTCCCAATCGGGCGCTCCAAATCACGCACTCCCTGTCAATCGGCCAATAAGGCCCGTCCACCTGGCGATGCACGATCCCGTCAGAGGCAGCACGGACCCCCCCGGTCGGACGGTTTAAATCATACTGCTCCTCATTTATCAGCCGGTAGGGCTTTACCCATCCGATTCAACGAGCGTTGGTCTCCCGGAGCCTTGGTCTCCCATCAGATGTCGTGAGAGCCCTCCCGATCGGTCGTTCCAAATTTCAACTACTCCTCGTTTGTCGGCCAGTAGGGCCCGTCCGCCTGGTACAGTGATACGCTCCTGTCAGTGGCAACATGGGCTCTCCTGGTCAAGCGACCAGGCTTCTTGAAACGCCAGCCCGCCAATTCTCGGCGTCTTTTAGGGGTCTTTACTCCGGCAGCTGTCCTTTTGCTCTTTTTGCTTTTTGGGGGAGTACTCTGGGTTCGGGCCAAAATTCCGAGCTCGGAGCCCTCCCCCTGGACAGCACGCCAAATACGCATTACTTTTATCCAATTATATGTATACTGTGAACCATTGGAATGAATCGTTTGAATGAATGACTCAATGACTCACTTAAGACGGTTACTTGCCGCCACCTACTGGTGGTTTAGTTTCATTTTTAAAAATATCACTTTCCCCCCAACATTTCTTATTTGAATTTTCAAAAAATATTTAAAACAATCCCATAACATTATTTAATGCAGTTGTAATTTTTTTTTATTGTAAATGATTTAATTTGATTGGTAACAGCCCTTAGTGTCTTATTCTAATTGAATTTATTGAACAAATTTAAGAATTTAAAAATAAAAGATGAATCATACATTTTACATGAATCATACAGGATTGGGTGGGGGAAAATTGCCCCTTGTAAAGGTAAAAAAAAAAAAAAAAAAAAAAAATGCCCTCAGTGTAAATATCACAAATATGCAGATTTATATATGTCAAAGCTGGAATATTCTGAAAGGATATTGCTTCAAAATAAATTTATATTTACACCAAAAAAAAAAAAAAAAAATCAAATTTTTTCCAGACAAGCAACTGTTTTACTCAGACAAGTGAATGACCAATTTACTTGTCCGAAGGACAAGCACATGACAAGGCTTAATGTCGAGCCCTGTATGTAGTCTTAATGGGCCACATTTCAGTCACCATTTCATATTGTCTGACAACAAAACAGAAAAATATATAGATGAAACAATTTTATTGGGAATTTGGCTGTATTAAAATACATTATGTGAGCACAAAGAGGTAGCAGCAGAGAAGCAAACAAATGTAAAGGGCTGACACTTGGCAGAATGCGAATGCAACTTAATGACATAATGAATATTCTAATTGCCGTATGACGTCATCTATTGACATTTAGCAATATATATATGTATATATATATATATATATATATATATATATGGCATTAACATTTTTAAAAATTGGCATTAAAAAGGCATTAAAAAACATTATATTAGATTTGATGAAACCTGTAGAAACCCTGTATGCACTAAAATGCCTTTAGCCATTTGTATACATTTTTTAATCTTGTAAATGAAATTAATGGCTTTAGTATTAAATTATCGCTAAGTCATATACAATATGACATTTGATCAACACTGCCCACTGTAACTATTAAGTATTAATGGTTAACTATTACGCATAGCAATACAAGACTTGACTGGCCGAAGTCGTAGCAGCCGTTACGAAATTTTCAAACAACGGAGAGCGGGAAGGAGAGTGCCCGCTTGCAGCGCCACCACAACCATGACTTCGGCTTCTTTATCGTCAGAAGAACTTCATAAGCGAGAGGCTCGACTCGAATTATCAGACGAAGAGAGGAGGAAATTCAAAGGTGAGTTTTATGTTTATATTTAACCGAATCAAAAATGTATAAGATGTCACAGCCACCCATTGACGCCAGCGAGCGTATATCAACAATACTGACAAATTGAGCGCGTTCCGTGTGATTTTCCTATTGTTCGGTCTCTGTGTTTAAAAGAATGTGATTACCTGATTCTGCCCTATATCTCTAAGTCATATACATGTCATTCATTTTATTAGAGTACTTTGAAACTAATAATGAAACAAATGTGCCGTTAACTTTCAGATCACGAAGATGATGGGGAAACTGTCAGTGCTGGTCTCACGGATAGCACAGCTTTTTTGAGAAGTTAAATTGATGCAAACTTATCCAACAAGTCTGCATCTTCAGCTGCGAGGCAAGTATTAGTACGAAATGAGTTAGAATTATTATTATTGTTATAATCTTACAATATTCCCTTATGATATTCTTTCTTCTGAGGAGCACACACAGGAAATTTTAGTTCTCAGAGTTGTTTGCCATAATGACAGTAATGTAAATCTTGATAAATAAAGCACAGTAAAACTGCACTTTAGATGAAATCTGTAAGATTTCTGTCTCTTCATTGAAAGTCTATTCATTCAAATCTATGAATCTTCATAACAATCATAAAACATGCAAGCATACAGGTAACAAATGTTTTTTGAAATGTAACAAAATGGCAATGCAGTATGTAAAGTTGTAAAAATTGTATGTATGTAAAAATACATTTTAACATTTTATAAGTTGTGAAATTAAAATGAAAATGTATTACAAAAATTATTAGATGTTTAATATGTAACAAGCATAAATTGTAGCACAATGATCATTTAAATAGAATTTTTTTCTAATTGTATTCTTTAACAGTTAAGACACTTAAGACCATTTTTATTAAATATCCACAATGAATACAGCAAAATTCAATGGGGATTTGAAAATGCATTCCGAGCCGAACATGTTTCCTACTCGCCCTGTCAATCATTGCATCAAGGCAGCTCAAAATGCATTTTCAAATCCACAATGAATTTTGCTACATTCATCATGGGTATTTAATAAAAATGCAATTGCAAAACTCTTAAATGTGAGTGTAAATTCAATGATGAAAAATAACATTTAAATGATCATTTTCCTACAATTTTTGCTTGAACATGTTAAACGTATCTAATCATTTCTTTAATATATATTCATTTTACTTTTGCAGTTTATGAAAATTTAAAATATGTTCAAATTATATGTTAAAACTAGTGTAGGAAATGGCAAATTTAACTATATTATTGAATTTGAATTATCACTTTGCCCTAAATGTTGCACACATGGTATGGACAAAGTAAATTCAAATAAGAAATACATTGCCATTTTACATATTGCATTGTCATTACATTTCAAATTGACATTTGCTTATACTGTATGCTTCCATAATAAAGAGATTGTAAAATAAATTCATACGAATCAAGTGGCTGAATCCAAGTTTTCTAAAGAAACGCGGTCACATTATATAGAGAATAGATCTAATTTAGCCCTTTATTTCTAAATAAATATTGATCAGAAGCTCAACCATACTTGCTTGACACTCAAGAAGAAATCTGATTGGTTCTTCCAGAAGCTTAAATGTGCTGGTGTAATGTGGGTGTGGAAGGACATGAGGGTGAGAAATTAATGACAGAATTGTTACTTTTGGGTGAACTAACCCTTTGAGTGAAAATGTGTACAATGTGTTTATGTTGGTTAAGGGGAAATCCGTTATAGAAGCACATTACATGGATGCCAGAAGAGAAGCTGTGAATCTTTGTGGTATGCATGTTTTGGCTTTAGAATCTGCTTGTTTTGAAAGAATGAACTGAATATTGTATGTCTTTAGCTGCTAAATGTCTTTTTAGATGTGGATTTTCATGCTGCTCTTGATTTACTTCTGGTGATATTCAGGGAGAAAGTGAACAATTGTCACAATCTGACAGGTGTTATATGCAAAGAAACTGTATTAAGATAATAAATATTCTACATTAAGGGCCAGATTTACTAAACAGGGCAATTCCATAAAAGCACCGGGAGTGGAAATTTCTACGTGTTATTTACTGACAAGGCGCACACACAGAGAACACAGACGAAACATCTCATTTCCATAAGGACCAACGCAATCTACCAACCGCAGCACAAATTACCTATGTTTTAAGACATGCTTTTTTTGGGCGTTAAATAATGGGGCAAATACCAGTAAATTGACGAGTGCAAATCTTAGTAAGTTGCGTTGCGTGATTCATTTAAATTCTCTCCTCCCATAAATTTAAGGTCTGAAAGGGAAACTCCT
Organism: Ctenopharyngodon idella; assembly: GCF_019924925.1. Lineage (NCBI taxonomy): Eukaryota > Metazoa > Chordata > Actinopteri > Cypriniformes > Xenocyprididae > Ctenopharyngodon > Ctenopharyngodon idella. Next base: position 2,207,014 of record NC_067225.1, read on the forward strand.
ACAAATACATAAGCAATCAGATAACTGTCCACGCCTTTTCAGGGCTAATCTCTCACTGTGTGTCTTTAGTAAATCCTGACAGTAGATTTTTAACGCCAAAAGAGGGTTTGCGCTGGTGCATGCTGTTAGTAAATCTGGCCCTAAGTCTAGAGGTACAGTTGTAACTAGTCAGTGGAAATGCAAATTTAATCAATTTACTTTGTCTTTTCTAATACTGATTCTTCATTTTGTTCAGGAAGAACCAGCCACACCATATCCCACTGAAGATTTTGGGAATGTCTGACTGGACACAGGTCTTCAGTGAGAAGAAAATCTTGGGATGGAAAATGGAACTGAATTTTGCTGAGCAGCTGAGGTGGAGGATGGTGTTCTTTGAAAATGTTAATGTTAAATAAATGCAGGGATGTTATGTCAAAAGTGGGGTGTGGGGGGTGGGAGTGGAAGGTTGTCTAGTTTTTTTAAGTACTGTATCATTTTAATGTAATTGTATTTTATGTACTGTAACATTTTAGTGTAATTGTATTGTGAAATTGCAGCAACTTGAGCTTTTTTTAAAGTAATACTCTGATCATTTTTGAAGTCTTTATTGTAAACTGGAAAGATGTATTTACACAAAGAAATATTTTACTGTAAACTGGAACAGTGTTTGTTCAACCACTTATGTGTATTTGATATGTATTTACAGTTTTCTGATATTAAAGTGCCTTTTGAATTCAGTTGTTGAATGTGCATGTTATTCAATAGGAAAATGGCCTTTAATAGTTCTTGAAGGAACAAATTTGCCACTGTTAAGGTACAAACGGACTTGTCACTGGGGTGGTACCTTAGGGGACAAGATTTGTACCTTTGATGAAGGTACAATATTGTACCAGCAAGTTTCAACAAACAAAAGGTACATTTTGGTTGCCCATGGTACAAAAAAATGTCCTTAAAGGTACAAACTGGAATGGTACAAATATGTTCCTTTATATTAAGGTACAATTTTGTCCCATTAAAAGGTACTGCCCCAGTGACAAGCCGTTGTACTAAAGGTACAAATTTTGCACATTTTTTCTGACAGTGTACTGTTTCAGGTTCTAAGTAATTACTGCAGAATTATCTAATAATTCTTTATGAATTGCTAATGGGTTCCCTATATGTTCACTTTAGAATACTGTTTCAGGTTCTAAGTAATTCCTGCAGAATTATTTGATAATTCTTTATTAATTACTAATGGGTTCCCTGTATTTTCACTTTCCCTCAGTCACTGCCTTACATACTAGAATTTACTCAATGGCAATGTGATAAGCTGAGGAAAACAGACACACTCACAGTACTGTATATGAAATATAAAAACTAATCTGAGGTAAGCTGGCTATGGCAAGGCATTTACAATGGGGGTTGGGTTCCTTTCCAAAGTCGATTTCTTACAGAACACACTCACAAAACAATTATTTACCACACAGGCAAAAACCTCTATAAAATTTATTGCATTTATTAATATTGCATTTTTATAATACTACTACTGATAACATTAGTAAATAAGAAAGGGACACAGCTCAATGTAATTGTGTTTGACTGTTCATTAGTAGTTACTTCATAGTTATTTTTCTTGAACCTTAATTAGTTGATAATTAATAGTAGTTCTTCAGGAGGTATGACAGAATTCATTAGTTATTGATTAGCTGTTGCTTAACAAAATCTTAAAATTCTATTATATACTGATTAGTTAACACATCTTCCTTAGTAGTTAACAGTAGTGACTTAAGTGTTAATGAAGAATTACCTATTAGTTCTTCAGTAATTCTTTATTAGTAATGCAGTAAGTAAGAAACAGTATTCTAAAGTGTTACCAGAAAAACTATTAAAAAGCAGCGGAGCTTACTGTAAACAGCGCGTAATCTCCATAAGAACTTTATGATCGGCCTTCTCGAGCAAACTTCTTACGTCAGCGCGTTCTGACTTTGTATGTGCTCATACCAGCATTCTTCATTCTGTGTTCACACACAGCATCATACTGGTAATTTACTGGTAATGTTACAACTTCACTTACTGGTAAATTGCCAGAACCGATTTGCCGTGTTTTTGAAAAGGTCCTGTTCACACATAATCCCTTTACAAGTAATTTACTGGTAATTTACCAGTAAAGACTGTATGTGTGAAAGGGGCTTATGATGAAGCTGTTAAACCACAACCACATGCGGCACATATTCATGTTACAGTCCTGCCAATAGTTCAGCAGATAGTTTTGTTTTAAAACATTTTCTCAGCCTCTTCTAATGTAACAGTGCTCAACGTGCTGTGACCAGCTGACAGTGACAGCATCAGATCTTTGATGTTTTCAGTCTTTTCCATGTGCACTGCAGTATTTTAATTGCAGTGGCAGCTGATGTAATATGCAGTGGTTGTAAACATGAGAGAGTCATATGTCAGTATGATATACTCTGTATTTTCTACATAGAACAGATAAATTCAGTCATTGATTGTGTTTTTGCTCTTGTAACCCCTCCAGTTCGAACCACCCGCTCTAAGTGGGACTCAAACCCGGGCCTGTCCACAAGGGAGTCGTGCACTCTAACAAGGAGGCTAAAGACCGCAGTCTCTAGGGTCAGTTGCTAGAGTGTCTCTTGAGATCGGGGGAGTGAGGTCTACGCGCACAGCTCTTGCTAGCCTATGTCTGTTACACTCTCACCTCACTGCAAAAAGAGATGTGTTAAAAATGACACGTTGTGCAGAATTTTAACACGTGGTAAATGTGCTCAGGGACTACACGTTATGTCAAATTTAACACAGTAGATGTGTGATCCATCTTAACACACAAATTGTGTAAGGTCATTTTAACACATTAAGTGTATCTGAAAATTATCATTATCTGCTAATTAATGTTCATACAACAATATTAAGCATTACCATCCATTTGTAATTCTACAAAACTGAAATAAAACAGACAAGATGTAAAATATTTTATTAATTTAATTTATAGTCAAATTTTGTCAGGGTAGAGAACAATGCATTCACAGAGGCACAACAAAATGCTCTAAATCTCAATTTCATAAACTTAATTTAGATGATTAGATGACACAAATGCTTTGTAATGCTATTATCTACAATACAGTATACATTAAAGTGTTACCAACAACTACACCTTGACTGATTGAAACAATCATACACAGTCAAGACTAGCAAATAACATTTCTCATAACATAAGATCAACTTATAAAATGTCAGATACAAGATTTCCAAATCAGACAAACAATTTTAAGTCTGTCAATAACAGTAAATTTTCAAAATCTATAGAATGTTTGTTAGTTTTCTTCATAAGACAGTGCATTTGTAATGCACTAGCCATTAATGACAGTATTCATTCAAAGTGTTGCCAACATCAATTACACTTACAAGTAACAAGACTAGTGGATGACATTTCTCATAACAAACTCAAGTCAGACAGATACTTTTGGATACATTTAAAGAAACATTTTAGATCAGACAAACATTCAAATTACATTTTAGGAGTTTAGAATGCATCAAGACATCGTTACAAAAATAACGGTCCATGTAAAACTTACCGGTACAAAATTAAATTGAAGGAATGAAATTTCAGATTTAACAATGCATCGACTTCCAGGCAACGGTGGCAGAACATATGCAAGAACAACCATCATTGTGTAGCACTTTTTAATCTGAAAATTAATGAAAACAGATTAGAGATACAACGAATGTTTAAGTGTAGGATTAAGAGCGGCCTAAATAGGGTTGTTGTGTTAACCACAATATGGATGGCAAATAACTGCTGCAAACATGGTTTATTTTTATTTTTTTAAGGCTAAACCCTCATCATTTTACACTCAATGCATGTGTTTTTAACATTAAATAAGTTAGTAATGAAGAGGTGGTTTTTTTTTTTCATTAAGACTTTGTGTACCATTGTGATTATTTACAGCAGCTCCATAGATTTGAACTAAAGAAACCTAAACAGTCAGAGATCGACATGTGCAATTACCTGCATCTGTCCTCCTTCACGTCAAGTCATATATTAATGAATATTTATTATAATAAATTAAACAAGAGATGTGTGTGTAAGTAAAGACTTCACACTTACATAGCATCTGCTTGGCATTCCATCCACTCTAAAAGAGAAAATTACTCCTTTCCATGGTAGCTTCAGCTTTCAACTTCTCAGTCTTTCCATCTTTTATTTATCCAAACTCAATATCGAGCTTAAAAGAGGAAACATTTTCAAAATATATCAGTGTTACTAACAATATCAGAACTTTTGCATTGTCTATTAAAATATCTTAAAGGGATATTACACCAAAAAATGAAAATGTTATTGTTACTGTTGTTACTCACCCTCATGTTCCAAACCTGTATGAGTTTCTTTCTTCTGCTGAACATAAAAGATATTTTTAAAGAATGCTGGTAACCAGACAGTTGACAGTAGCCTTTGACTTCCATAGTTGGGAAAAAAATATATAAAAATATATTATGGAAGTCAATGGCTAACATCAGCTGTCTTGTTACCAACATTCTTAAGATCGTCTTCTTGTGTGTTCAACAGAAGAAAGAAACTCACACAGGTTTGGAACAGTATGAGGGTGAGTAAATGATTTTTGGTTGAACTATCCCTTTATGTAAAAGAAGAAAATAAGTAAAGACTGAACTGCAGTGAGACCTACACCCAGCATATCCAAGCAGCATTAGTACTCAAAGATTTCAGCCATTGTGGGAGTCCCTTCGATGTTCATCTCCACTGCTGATTAAATCAAAGATACAAAAAACAAAGAATTGAAGAACAAAGTATTGATCTCAACAAAATACATTCATTTCTAATATCAATCAAACAGTCAGATGATGTAGTAAGCTGCAAGTTAGTATATCATGAGTAATTTAAAGGCCAACTGACAACAGTTAAGGCCTAAGATAGATAGACAGACAGACAGCACATGGATTGCAAATTATATTGCACAAAAAAGTCACCTAAAATATCCTCACATTAACAATGCATTTACTGTACAAAAACGTCTTGGTTACGTATGTAACCCTCGTTCGGAGACGGAGGGAACGGAGACGTACGTCAGTAGTGACCGACAAATTGGGATATCGCTAGAGAGCCCTATCAGCTTCGAGTGAACTACAACAGGCCAATGGAGTTGGCGTGCGATATTTGCATAATGCGCACCACCCTCGCCAGGTGGTATAAATAGGGGAGCAGATACCATCGCACTCTGTTTTTCGCTGAAGAGACAATCTAGTCCACACTACAGCGAGGGTACAGCAACTGTGGCGACGGGACGTACGTCTCCGTTCCCTCCTTCAGGGAACGAGGGTTACATGCGTAACCGAGACGTTCCCTTTCAGTCGGTCACGTTCGACATACGTCAGTAGTAACCGACGAATTGGGATCCCAAATAAAGCGCCACAGTATGAACCCCTTCCAGTGCCCAGCGCAAGCTCTAGCCACCCGGGGCACCAGTGAGACAGGGAAGAAGGCGAGCTTACGCCGAGAGAGTCTACTGCTGTTCCGACATACCCACTAAGTAAACTAGACTACACTGGGGAAGCGAACCCGTGGGGGACGCTGCGGAGACCACTACCCACCCGTAGGGGAGGAATTTACGTGGAGATTACACATATGGTCTGGCCGTGGGCAGTATGCATATGGAGTACCTGGGATGGCTCCACCTGGGTAGGGGGATACTCATCTGACAGGTGACAGCAGAGCTGGCTCTGCTAAGGGAAAGACACGAGCTCGCCGTAGGGAGTTGACCATGGACAAATACACACATGGGACCACTCACGTGGAGGGGTCACGACATGTGGAACCCAGCCAAACGTCAACGTCGGTGACGGAGGTTTGGCCTGGCATCAGACACTCCGCGATGTCTGAGCCGAAGGGGGAGGCGGAGGAACTCGACAGGGTTCGCCAAGCGGGGAACTCGATTGGAGTAAAAAGGATGCACGTATCCGGCCCAGGGGGGCGGGAGTGGCATTGCAAGCCGACACTAGAACGGGCTTTTCGCGTCTACCGGCTGGTGGAAGCGAGTATACGGGAAGATACCGGTTCTACACGAAGGCTATAGAATCTAGCGAACGTGTTAGGTGTCGCCCAGCCCGCAGCTCTACAGATATCTATCGCCGAGGCGCCATGCGCCAGCGCCCAGGAGGAGGCCACTCCTCTGGTGGAGTGGGCTCTCAACCCGAGTGGGCAAGGCACGCCCTGGGATTCATACGCCAGGGTGATGGCGTCCACTATCCAGTGGGCCACTCTCTACTTGGAGACAGCCTTTCCCTTCTGCTGGCCTCCGTAACAGACAAAGAGCTGATCTGAGGTCCTGAAGTTTCGCGTTCTGTCCACGTACAGGCGCAGAGCGCGGACGGGACAGAGCAAAGCTAGGGCTGGGTCTGCCTCCTCCGAAGGCAGCGCTTGCAGGTTCACTACCTGATCTTGAAAGGGAGTGGTAGGAACCTTGGGCACATATCCAGGCCGGGGTCTCAGGATAACGTGAGAGTCACCGGGCCCGAATTCCAGGCACGATTCATCAACCGAAAATGTGTGCAGGTCCCCTACCCTCTTGAGCGAGGCCAATGCAACCAGGAGGACGGTCTTTAGGGACAGTAATTTTAACTCAGCTGATTGCAAAGGCTCGAAGGGACGACCCCGGAGAGATGTAAGAACCAGGGTCAGATCCCAAGAGAGTACAGAGGGGGGCCGGGGAGGATTCAGTCTCCTCGCCCCCCTCAAGACCCTGACGATCAGATCGTGCTTCCCTAGCGATTTACCATCAACTGCATAGTGATGTGCGGCGATAGTGACAACATACACCTTGAGGGTGGAGGGAGACAGCCTTCGCTCCAGGCCCTCTTGCAGAAAGGAAAGCACGGCTCTGACCGAACATGATCGGGGGTCCTCTCTTCTCACCATTCGATGAACAGGTTCCACTTCAACGCATAGAGGTTCCTCATAGAAGGAGCTCTAGCGGAGGTGATAGTGTCTGCGACCGCTTGCGGGAGATCACTCAGAACCTCCACGTCCCGTCCAGGGACCACACATGGAGTTTCCACAGGTCGGGACGCGGGTACCAGAGGGTGCCCCGTCTCTGAGTCAGGAGGTCCTTCCTCAGAGGAATGGGCCATGGAGGTGCTGTCGTGAGAACCGTGAGTTCTGAGAACCAGGTCCGAGTGGGCCAGTATGGAGCCACTAACAAGACCTGCTCCTCGTCCTCCCTGACTTTGCACAGGAGCTGTGCGAGAAGGCTCACTGGGGGAAACGCATACTTGCGTAGGCCCTGGGGCCAGCTGAGTGCCAGGGCATCCGTGCCGAGTGTGCCGCCGGTCAGGGAATAGAACCACTGGCAGTGGCAGATCTATCTGTGCCTCGCCGAAGCGCTGCCAGATCAGCTGGACCACCTGGGGATGGAGTCTCCATTCGCCCTGAAGCGGAGGCTGCCGTGAGAGCTCGTCGGCTGCACGGTTGAGCACGCCTGGGATATGAATGCAACGAAGCGACCTCAGATGCTTCTGACTCCATAACAAGAGATGGCGGGCGAGTTGCGACATACGGCGGGAGCGTAGACCACCCTGATGGTTGATGTACGCAACGGCCGCAGTGCTGTCCGAGCGGACCAGTACGTGCTTGTCTGTCAACAGCTCCTGGAAGCGGCCCAGTGGAAGACGTACTGCTAGCAACTCGAGGCAATTGATATGCCAATGCAGTTGGGGCCCCGTCCACAGACCCGATGCTGCATGCCCGTTGTACGTGGCTCCCCACCCTGTGGTGGAGGCATCTGTGAGGACCACAGTATGCCTGGACACTTGTTCGAGGGGAACTCCAGCCCGCAGGAATGAAGGATCCAACCACTTGGTGAGGGTGCGACGGCAGTTCGGTGTCACGGGGACATGGAACGTACCGCGCTGCCAGGCCCATCTCGGGACCTGGCCGTGGAGCCAGTGTTGAAGCGGCCTCATATGAAGCAATCCGAGTGGCGTGACTGCGGCTGCGGATGCCATATGCCCCAGGAGCCTCTGAAAGAGTTTCAGTGGGGCCGCTGTCCTGCGCTTGAGCGTACTCAGGCAGGTCAACACTGACTGGACGCGCTCCTCGGTGAGGCACGCGGTCCGGGCAACTGAATCCAGTTCCATACCGAGATAAGAGATCCTCTGCCCTGGGGAGAGTTTGCTCCTGTCCCAGTTGACCCGAAGACCCAACCGGCTGAGCTGAGCTAACACCATGTCCCTGTGTTCGCACAACTGCTCCCGCGAGCTGGCCAGGATGAGCCAATCGTCGAGGTAGTTGAGGATGCGAACGCCCTGTTCCTTGAGCGGAACAATGGCCGCCTCTGCAACCTTCGTGAAGACGCGGGGTGACAGGGCCAGCCCGAAGGGTAGGACTTTGTACTGATATGCCCGACCCTCGAACGCAAACTGTAGGAAGGGTCTGTGACGAGGCAGAATCGAGACATGAAAGTACGCGTCCTTCAGGTCGATCGCTGCAAACCAATCCTGGGGACGGATGCATTCGAAAATGCGTTTCTGCAGAAGCATCTTGAATGGCAGCCTGTGAAGGGACCAGTTCAGTACACGCAGATCCAGGATTGGCCGTAGCCCACCGCGCTTCTTCAGTACAATGAAGTAGGGGCTGTAGAACCCTGACTTCATATCGGCTGGAGGGACCGGCTCGATTGCATCCTTCGCCAGGAGGACAGCAATCTCCGCCCAGAGAACAGGTGCATTGTCCAGGGACACCTGAGTGTAGTGGACACCCCAGAAGACCGGGGGACGCCAGGGGAACTGAATCACATAGCCGAGTCTGATAGTGCGAATGAGCCAGTGGGACGGGCTGGGAAGCGCTATCCAGGCTTCCAGATACAGAGCCAGCGGGACCAAAGGCACCACAGATGCACCGGGGGTGGGCCAGCGAAGCAGAGTGCTGGGACCCGACTCGGACGGCGTAGCGGGCCGAAGTGGGGTCAGACTCTGCGAAGTGACAGTGTGAATGGGAGACGGCTGGGAGGCGGCCTCGGCCATCACACTGGGACCTGCTGGCGAAGTGAGAGTGGGCTGCGAGTGGCAAGGCGGGGCCTCGCGCACTGACAGCCACGCTCTCTTGTGACCTGGAGGATTGGGAAACTGCTCTTTTTGTGACAAAGTGGGTACCGCTGGACTCTGGAGAGCCAGCGGCGGGACAGACAAGTTCACAAATTCCCCCCGGCCCTCCTCCGGGGGTGGGAGAGACGATGGAGTCCTCTCCCGAAGAGCAGGAACCTTCCCCGCCAGGTCGCCCATCTCAGGGTCGCGTCTTCCTCGACCATTTGCCACCTGGCTTGGCCCTGAGGCTGTGCGGCCGGCAGCGGGGTGGAGGCAGCAGCGGACCGCCGGGGCAGGACGTGTTTGATTGCCTCAGCCTGCTTCTGGGCGGCAGAGAACTGCTGGGCAAAGCTCTCTACCGCATCGCTGAAAAGGCTGACCTGTGATATGGGGGAGTCCAGGAACCGATACTTGTCGGTATCCCTCAGATCAGCCAGGGTCAGCCAAAGGTGGCGCTGCTGGACCAAAAGCGTGGCCATCGCTTGACCAACAGAACGTGCCGTCACCTTAGTCACCCGGAGGGCGAGGTCCGTGGCGGCACACAGCTCCCCAAGCAGCTGCTGGTCAAGACCTCCCTGGGGCATGTCCATTAACACTTTTGCCTGATGAACTTGCCAAAGGGCCATGGCATGCGGGGCGGAGGCAGCCTGTCCGCAGGCTCTGTAAGCTTTCGCCGTCAGTCCTGACGAGAATTTACAGGCCTGGGATGGGAGACGCGGCTCACCACACCAGCCGGCGGCCGTTGGACACAGCTGCATCGCAACGGACTGCTCGACCGGGGGAATCCGCGTGTATCCCCTAGCCTCTCCACCATCCAGGTTGGTGAAGGCGGACGAGGGACCGGGTCTCGCACGAACGCTATAGGGCGTCCGCCAGGACCTGGTCACCTTATCATGCACCTCCGGGAAGAAAGGCATCGGGGCAGGACGCTGGGGACCAGCTCCTGAAGACTCTTGCTCACCTTCCGACGCCGCGATCGACATGCGGTCATCCGCGGGTGCGCCAAAGGAAACGGCTGGTCACTCCGTAGAGGGACCAGCGCGCTTGATCGGCAACACCACCGGTTGCAGTGAGGTAGAGGGGACAGGGGCCCGCGGAGAGGCGCTCGGCAGGGAAGCCCTGACCGTGATCCTCAGATCACCCTGCCTACACGCTAACGCACCGTCACCCCGGCCGAAGCCAGAGAAAACGTAACGGGGCATAGGGGAGGGGGCCCCTGCTCCCTGAGAACCAAGGGACGAGAGATTTGTTCTCACACATTACATTGATGTGCTCTCGATATTTGTTATTAAAATAACCATAGAAACTGATAGTTGCAATGACTTTTTTATTGGTTAAAATGAATGGAGAATATCTCATGTTTTTCCGTGGCTGCTCGAGCCCTCATGATCGGCGCTTATGGTTTCATAAACAAGGCCCAGTTCTACACTGGATTTACAGATCGTTTGAAACTGAAAGATGGAGCGGTCACAGCGATAATGATCCCGGTCATGAGTCGGAACCGCAGGTGATGAGTAAAACTGATTTAAATGTCTGTTTTGTTGACAATAGGTGCCTAAGTGCATATAATGTAAACAACATGAACGTAGTGAATTCATAAATTCATTATTCATCATTCATACACTATATTCATTATAGTGATTCAAAAGTTATCCATGGATAATGTGATGGTGTATTGTGTGTTCAAATACAGTTGTTTAGCTGACTATTGATAGCTTATAGATGATCTCTACACAAAAGCTGCGCGTACTCGTGACTCTAGCTCGCTCACAGGACACACCTCCAGGCGCTCGGCTGTTTTCAGAAATACTCGGTACAGCGAGTATCTTTTATAAATATGATTAAACTAATGACTTTTTGGAGATATGAAGGATGTACTACTACTCTAGTAATCAAGATTAACATGAGATTGGCAGAACCCCTTTCCAAGTAATTAACAACGTATTTGTTAGCTAACTATTTCCTTGATCGATTTTTTTCAGCACTACACATTTTAACAAGTATTATCTGCTGTAACTTACGGATGGGTCCAACAGCATCGTGATTCCCCTCAAACCAGGCCAGAGTGAAAACAAAGTCCCTTTAAGTCTTTGGTGAAAAGAGCGCGATCCGCCACAGTTAAAAAAGACAAGAGGCATGACGTGATTAGCCGACAAAAAACAGCCGTTAATATTTTAAGTTTAATAAATTTAATATAATGTATATTTATTTTTATATATGATTTTTATTCATTTTAGAGCTTTTTATGTGCTACCATATGTATTGTTTTTATTTCCATAAACACAAACTGCCCGCCCAGGAGATAACACATTTATTGTGCCAATCTGTCCAAGAGGCAGTTTTTTTTTAAATTACACATTGTGTGTTAAAATCCTACACAACATGTGTCAAAATGCTGTCAACACAGCCGTGTGCTTTGTTTTTTGACACATCTGTTTTTGCAGCACCACTGCTGTTTGTCTATCTGTATTTGTCTATCTGTCTGAACGCTACTGCGTTGTTAACCACCACCACAGCAAACCATGCAAATGCAAATGATAATTCAATGCAAATGCAAATGATAATTCCTTTTGACCTAATTTATTACTGGGCAGTCTGGATAAGTAGAAAGAAGCAATCATGAAGCACGCATCCAAGTGGCACTTAAAGGTTAGTTCACCCAAAAATGTAATTTCTGTCATTAATTAACACACCCGTAAGACCTTCGTTCATCTTCGGAACACAAATTAAGATATTTTGGATGAAATCCAAGTTTTTTTTATCCACCATAAAAAGCAACGTAATTACTGTCATTCAAGGTCCAGAAAGGTACTAAAGATATTGTTAAAATAGTCAACATGACTGCAGTGGTTCAACCTAATGTTATGAAGCAACGAGAATACGTTTGTGCGCAGAAACAAAACAAAAATAACGACTTTATTCAACAATTTCTCTATCCTGTCAGTCTAGTACACAGTGAACGCAGTTCAGAGCTTCCATGTTTACATCCGAACTAGGGATGTTAACAATTAATCGACGATCAATTAATTGTCAATAATACATTTAATCGATAAAGCTTATCGATCGTCGATTAGGCAGGTTCATGTGTGCAAGTGCTGCTCAACCGCGAAACACGTAAAGCAGACACGAAGAAAAATTAAGCGAGCGTGCCAGAGTTATGTTTGGGACCACTTTACTGCTAGAGTTACACCTTCATCATGACTATAAGTTTGCGTGTGCGTTCGCAGCCTTTTGTTTTGTGCAAATATAAGTTGTAATATTGTTTTTTTTGTGTGTAGGCCTATCTATATCTGATTTATCTCATATAGGATACATTTGGTTAAGAATTAATGCTGTAAAGCATGCCAGTGATCAGCTTCAGCTTCATCGCATGCAGCTCAACTAATAATGACTCTGATAGGGACTGTAATATTAAATAACATTATAAAGAGAACAATATTGTAATAAAACATTATGAATTATTTGGGATTAGTTGCCGTTATTTGGGATTAGTTGTATCATCCCGTTGACATTCTGAATAGGCTATAGCACATAACTTAGTTTAAGTTCACTTGTACATTCACGTCATTTTGTGCAGATATAATTTGTAATATTATGTTTATTTTGTATATATGTGATTAATCTCATATAGGATGCGTTTCTTTGAGTTAAATAACGTGCTAACAAAGTGCTCCAGTTTACCGGTGTTCATTCAGCACCTCAGTGTGCACAGCTCAATCAGCAGTGCACGACTAATAATAACTATGATTGGGACTGTCGTATTACATAACATTAATGAGAACACTATTTTAATAAATTGTTGTGAATTCATTGGGTTTAGTTGTTCCATGAAGAGTGTTTTTTTGTTTGTTTGTTTTTTTAAATTAAAAGACTGTCAGGGTTATTGTGGAGGGGGAGGGATTTGAATAAGGTATGTTTGTATTTAAGTGTATGTTATGTTTGTTTGTTAAATGCGCTGTATAATTCAATAAAAATATGTATTAAAAAAAAAAAAAAAAAGTAACACATTTGCCTAATGCCCGCCTATGTTCTACCTGCCCTCAAACACTACATGTCGAGAAGACGTAAACACTTCCAAAGGATGAGGATGTGAAGAGTCAGTGGTTAAAATTACCACAGCAATACAGTATAGAAGCAGGATAACCTCTTGATGATGGCTTCTTAAATCTCCGTAAGGTCTAAATGGGATTTACAAAATGCTTATCCATTAAAGATGGGACAGAACGCACTGTGGACCAACTTGCTCCTCAGAATCAGAACCTGTAAGTAGGCCTACGATTAATTATTGATGTATATATTTTCTACCGAGTGTTCAAAATGCGTTTTATATTGTGTAGCAAGCAGTGTAAATTTTGACAGCAAATTTTGATTTAGTCTAGTTATTAGTTATTTAGTTATAGTCTTTTGACTAAAATGCCATTTAGTTTTAGTCATATTTTAGTCATCGGAAATTGTTTTAGTTTTAGTCTAGTTTTAGTCGACTACATTTACAGTAGATTTAGTCAACTAAAATCTAATTTAGTTAAATTGTAATGCATTAAGTAAGCATTTCTCTAACAATACACAGATCCAATACACTGATATACATCTGATATAGCCTACTCTCTAAACTGTTTATGTTCACTTAAGACAACCAACTGTACTTTACTCACCAAAGCAACACAAGTTCTATAGTTAATGAAAAACAGAGACGTGACCTTCAAGTACAACACTTTTATTAACAATCAGTACTGAAATCTCTGAGTAAGCAGTCAACTTCACATTTATAACCATCTAAAAAGAGAGAATCACAATTTTAAGATGTCTAGACTTTAAGTCAAATATTAAAATCATAACCCACAATTACTGAATGCAAGATCAACCAATCCTACAGGAAGAAGAGAAAAAGTCACTGGACCAAGGACCCACAATCTCAAGAGCACACGTGCACCAACCAACAAATTTAAAAAGGTGTAGTGAATAATGCAAATAACTCTACACTCTCAAATCAACACCCATGCAGTGAAGGAAACCTCACCCTACATGCAGTAAAGGAAAGACCCAGATGACCCCAGAGGAAAGTACTCCCACGCAGGCTAGGTTCTGAGGAGCATTTTTGAAGCCTAAAGTGGGCCATTGCTATCTTGGCAGTGCGTCACTCCTGGATAACTGAAAATGGGCAAAGAGGCGGGACGTGGTTGGAACTGAGGTGCCTGGTTGCTGAAACCACGCCTGCCTAGCTTGACATTATAAGTTAGCTCAGGCTAAGGAGCTATCTATCTATCTTAGATACTATCTAAAACAGTGGTTCCCAACCACATTCCTGAGGCCCACCAGCACTGCATATTTTGCATGTATCCTTTGTCTGATACACCCATTTTAGATCTTTGAGTCACTACTAATGAGCTGATAACCTTCATCAGGTGTGTTTTATTGAGGAGACATGTAAAATGTGCAGTGATGGTGGGCCTCCAGGAATGTGGTTGGGAAACACTGATCTAAAATATAGTAGTCAACATTTGAAGTGGATCAAAAAAGTTCATAAAAATTGTCCTAAGAAGAAGGTTTTAGGACAACTTTGATGAAAGGTTTTGATCCACTTCAGATGTTGACTACTGTATTTGTATTAATAAAGATAAGTTATCTCATCTGAAAGTTCTAAAGGTTTACTGTCAATCTGCAGTGTCTGTTTTACGATATAGATGCTCCAGCAACAGTAATATTGTAATTTGTGTCAGGTGTGCAAATGACAACACGCAAAATCGACTTCATACCTTTGTAATAAAATAGTGATCGCGAGATGAATCCACTTGGGTAAAATGTCCATGAGCATGAAAAACATCCAACAGCATTTTTTGTCTAAAAAAAATCCATGAAATATTGATATATCATCCATTGTTTGCATCACATTTCTTCTGAACGATCTGCTCTCCATCATCATTCTTCAAGAAATTATGCAACCTAAGCAGCGTTTATGTTGTAAAACTGTATACGATCGTATACATTGGACTCTCACAAACAAATGAGCCCGCGTCCAAAGTATAATTTTTCAAAATAGTGTAGCAGTTTCAGTTAGCTGTAATATCCAAGCAGTGCTGTTGGATTTTGTGGTTTCTTGAGAGGCATATTCTCCAGCCATTGTCATTGTAGTAAATCTGGTGGACAAAACTTTTAGCCAATGCCAAGACTATGCACATGTACACAGACGTACATCTGTCTCGACCATTAACGGCACAGCAAGCCATATTATTTGATAATTGTATGAAACAATCCCGAAAAAAGCACAAACACAGCAGAGATGCCAAGTTCAGCTGCTGGAATTAGCTGAGGTGACAGACAGCAGACATACGGCTAGTACTGACAGCAGCGGCAACCCACCTGTCACTCAAGTGGCCACGCCCTTAATTATGCAGAACTTTAAGGCTTAATATAATTTAAACAGATGAGTTATAAAAAAATTCACCCCCCTCACAGTTGTCATGAAGGGCAAAATTAGCTGTATAGACCTAAAACCACAATTTGTACCAGGCTGTAAACATTATTCTTTCTGCTGTAAAGTTAGGCATTTTAACATGGGGCTCAATGAGATTCTGCTCTCTTTTGGAGCCTGTCCCCAGCGGCCAGTCGATGAATTGCTGTTTAAGTCACTTCCGTATTGGCTTCAAGAGAAATTGGGGAAAGTTGCCACTTGGGCACTATAAGCAGTAGACCAGTCACAACAGAATGTTCCATCTGGCCAATCAGAGCAGAGCAGGCTCACGGAAAGGAGGGATTTAGAGAGACTGAAGCATCAGATGAGTTGTTTGAGCATCAGTGGATAATGTTGTAATGTGCAATGTATATTATGAGAAAATGAAAGTGTTTTTTTAACCTTTGATGCATATAAACCTGTTGAGGGGACCTCCTAAACAAAATTAGGAACCTTTAAAATAGCATAATAGGGGCTTTAAGGCTAAATTAATCGTTAATTTAAATGGCGATCGATCATGGGAATTTTTGTAAATTGACCTAGTCTGAATGCCAACTTGTTATTGGCCGGCTCCTGTGTCAGCATCACACACATGCCTCATGCTGCTCATGTGATCAGAGCCAATACTGAGCTGCCGTTCGGACGTAGAACCTGGAAGCACTGCAACGAAAATAGCATAGCAGAATGAAAGGGGAGAGACAAATTTGTTGAATAAAGTTGTTATTTTTGTTTTGTTTTTGTGCACATAAAGTATTCTTGACACTTCATAATATTAAGGTTGAACCACTGTAGTCACGTTGAATATTTTAACGATGTTTTTACTACTTTTCTGGACACTGAATGTGGTAATTTTCTTTCTATTGAGGATAAAAAAAAACTCATGGATTTCATCAAAAATATCTTTATTTGTGTTCTGAAGATGAACGAAGGTCTTGCAGGTTTGGAATGACAATTAATGACAGAATTTTCATTTTTAGGTGAACTAACCCTTTAAAAAAGAAAGAAAACAAATGTGGGTTTCTCCCTCGGCCGAAATCGCGTCCCAGGGGGGTGGGGAATGGGAACGCGCGGGCACCATGATGCAACCGCAAAGGGCACTTTCACTTTCGCGATCAAAGGGGCAGGGGCTCAAGCCATTGCACAATTTTGCAAACCTGTGTGAGCGACAAGACAGACCGAAACCGACTGCTGTATGTGCCTGTGTTATGCCTGTGTTATTTTCTCAAGCTAAAATCAAGAGGGTTAACTGATTATAGCTAAAATGATCCTGTATAATTTTTGAATATGGAAGACAATTGACAAAATCAAGACTTCTGATAAAACCAAGAAGTTTTACTATATCTTATAGCTGAAAGGAGCAGGAGCCAAATTGTAGACAATTTTTGTCTGTTGTTATGCAGTTCAAAGTTAGATAAATCCATTCTCACTTAATTCTGATCAATATTAGGCTACTGTTGTGCATTTCAAAGTAAAATGCAATGTTGGGGCATGGAGGGCCTCACGTCCTGACTTTGCTTAGGGCCCCCAAAAATGGTAAACATCTATCTATCTGTTTGACTGTCTGTTTAACTGTTGTGTTCTGGCACATACAGTAAGACAGTGAAACAGCAGCAGACTTTGACCTCATTCAACCTGACACACATTTGTACCTTCCTGGAACAAAATCAAACAGTGAGTGATTTCCCTCCCATAATGCAGCGTTACTGTGGTTTTTGTGTGTGGTTGTGCATCTGTGACGCTAATGACAGACCCTATTATTGTCTCATCTGATGGCATCAAGTAGCGTGAGCCTGATAAGAGTCACACACACACACTTTTTTGTGTTTCATGAGGACTCTCCATAGACATATTATTAATGCTGTACAAACATTATATTCTATCCCCCAACACAAACCCAAGCCCTAAACTAAGGCAATTTGGAGTCGGTTTGTGATTGGTTGTTTGGTAAACAACTGATTGTTACATTCATTGATTCACACAATATTTGTTCGAGCATTTGTGCTAAATTCTAATACTGTTGCTCAGTTGAAATGAAGTGCTTGTGTTTTGTTTTTTTTCATTTGTAAGACACTTTAAGATAAAAGTATCTGCTAAACGGGTAAATGTGAAAGACATGAGTGTTTTCTTTAAGCTAAACTCTAAATCATTGTTGCGGTTCCTTCATACAGACACCATGACTGGCAAGACAAAGACTTCATTCTGTGGTGCTGGAGTTTTTCCAGCTCTTCATGGATGCTTCAGATCCCAGAGGCTTTAAACTGTTTCAGGAATAAAGATTAAACTGGAGGAATTCTGGAGCTGCAGGGAAATGGAACAATTCTTGCAGCAGCTCACAGCGTAATGCGTTTACCAGCTGCAAACTCAATGTGAATCATCTGAAACACACTGACAGCAGCACGTGTACATGAGCTGTTGATCATACGGACAATATATTCTTGTTTATGTGAATGAGGACATGAATGCAGACGCTTCCAGTGACACGAGCTCATCTAGAACACATCAAAGCTGGAACACGTTTTCACGTTTTGCACGTTTCCCATTAAGTTATGAATACGTTCCATAAACATTCAAACCTCCAGTTTAAAATTTTTTTTTTTTTCTTGGTTGTGCAAACATTCCATTTTGAAAGAATGATTGTTCATAACTTTAAGAGAACCTTGCCAGAACGGCAATATTTTGATGACTTTAAAGGTAAATTGTTCAGTTATTATAAATTCAGTTATTCTGATATCTTTCAGCTGCTTGATATTCTTCAAGAGCTCCAGCTGAACACAGGACCTGACAGAAACACACAGTCACACTTATTGGGTTAAAGCGACGGGTCAGAGGTGAGACACTTGAAACATTTCAGCAACATCAGGGTCTCAAAGGAAACAGAGCTACACACACAAAAACACACACACATACACACACACACACACACACACACACACACGCAAACACACTCACGCACACACACACACTCACACGCATACGCACACCCACATGTTGTGTTTTCATGTTTTATGGGGACTCTCCATAGACATGATTTTTATACTGTACAAACTGTATATTCTCTCCACTTACACTAACCCTACCCCTAAACCTACCCATCACAGAAAACTTTCTGCATTTTTACATTTTCAAAAAACATCATTTAGTATGATTTATAAGCTGTTTTTCTCATGGGCACCAAAAAATGTCCACACAAGGACAAGGATTTAAGATATTGCCATCTTTGTGGGGACATTTTTGTGCCCATATCGTAGTGTTTTCCTGGACCACACACACACACTCACACAAGTTGTGTCCCAAATGATGCTTTATACACTATATATGCACATGCACATGTACTCTACTGTCTAGTGTATTACATTGGTTACTTTGTCATCCAGAGTCTGATGGCTCATCCTCACTTTCAGATGATTTTGGCTCATCCTCACCCAAAATTTCAAGAAAAAAAATGTTAACTGATGTTTCCGACAACTCAAAAATCAAAATGGGTCAAATTGGCACACAACAATACATGAGGGTTAAACGTACCTCCCACTAACCACACTCTCAGAAAAAAGGTACAGTAGAAATTACCTGTTATTTTAAAAAAACTTTTTGTTTTGGTTATGCAAAAGGGCACATTTTGCAAACATTATGGGAATGTTACCTTTGAATGTTGTCTGAATGTTCTGAAACTAGTAACATTTTAAAAAACATTAGACAAACATCCAACTAAAATGTTTCCCAAAAAAAAAACGTTCCATGAACAATAAATAATATTTTTTTGTGCTGAAATTTTGAGAACGTTATTTAAGACAAAGATAATTTTGAATGAATGTTCTATTAACGTTACTGGAAGAACCGATCGGTGGCTGACTTGACGCAGTGCATGCCGGTAAGAAATTTTGTCCGACTTGAGACAGCACCGATACCATGTGACTGTGACGTATGGCAACTAAGTACCGCGAGAGCAATTCGAGAGCAGTCGGATGAGTCAGCCAGCGCAGCATCTCAGGCCCTGTCCCAAATGGCACACTTCTATGCACTTTCGGTCTTGTGGACTTACAATGGCTGCAGCGTGCACGTGTCCGTTAAGTCCATGAGACCGTAGGGTGTCCCATTTGTCAATTTTAGGCTTCAGAAGGTTTCTCGCGAGCGCCCCCTTTTGGGCCGATATGCGCCCTCGATGCGCACTTTTGCTGAGCCCGCACTGGTGCGAGCTGCGGCAGACTTCTTCCCGACAGTCAAAGCGACGTTACGTCACAAAAGTAGGAAGGCCGTGAGTGTTTAGGGTGCCATTTGGGACAGGGCCTCAAGAGCGGCTGCACAAGCTCCGATGACGACACTGTTTCACGATTGGCTGAATTCACCGCATGACAACAATCACGTGTGTTTCGTGTTTATTCTGAAAACTTTAGTTCCACTAATGCTCACAAATCTGTATTTTTATAACAGTTAAAGCTCTTTTCATGTAGTCGCGATGTTATATTGTGTCATGTTTATCAAAATAAAACTGATAAAAAACGTAGCCCCCACTACATTGAACTTTATTCTTGTAAAAACAGAGGCTGTAAGCAGTACATAAAGTATTGAATGAAAATGTCTCTGAAACATCTGTATATTAGTCAAATATTGCATTTATCTCACTTCAGCTGTGATAGAGTATGCAAACGCGACGCGAACGTCATTACGAGAAGCAGAGAGTGTCCGACTTCACGTCTCCGATTTCAACTCCTCCCCGCCTGCACACGGCTACTCTCGTCGATCGGTTGCATTCAGCCGCAGCCGATGTCAAACACACCTTGTATCTCTGCAGAACAGTGGGTGTTTCCCAATCAGTGGGGCGTTTTCAAACCACCATGGGCTTTTACCCGATTTGCTCTAATTCACTGCGGGCTTGGTTTAGGGGTGGTCCTTTATAATTTTATAGCAAGTCTGTTCAAAAAATTGTTGAAAAACATATTGTAGTTTGAAATTGGCCACTGATTGGTAAACACCCATTTTGGTTTTGCATGTGCACTTCTCAGTAGTCCAATGAATTCCTCCTCATTAGAGAGAAAACACGGGTGCATCCTATACAGTGGTGTTGTTTGTTGAACCACCTGACTTCTCTAGGTTTGAAACAATGGTGCATCTTTCTTATTATTTCTGTTCTTCTGTTTGTTTTTTTTTTTTTTTTGTGCTTGTTATTTGCATTTGATTTATTGTTACTGAATCTAATAAGATATATTTATTTAAAAAAGTTATTAAAGTGTCCATTTTCTAAATTCTTAAAAAGTGCATACATCCTGCTTTGGTAATATTTATTAGCAATTTTATGATTAAAGTTCCAACAACATTTCTTGAAGTGCAAGTGACATGAACGTGAGCAAGAATATCATACTTTATCATACTTTCACTTCAAATGTGGTCACCCTAGGGGACTACACTGTGTTAAGCCAGGCCTGCTCTTAGGTAACATCATGCTTTCTTTGTCAGGTTTCAGAGAACCCAAAGGAAAAGAGGCAGTAGTCTGATGCAAGCTAGATTTTGAAAACTTGAGCCATTGGACCACTTGTAGTTATGATGACATAAGACTTCTGAAAGTAATGCTATTTTTAAAGGTTGTAATGCTATTGTCCTTTTTGCCCACTCTTAAAGAATTAAATGTTCTATCTCTTTGTCATTGATTGTGTTAAACTGTGAAATAAAAGAAACTGACTCAATTGCTGGAAAGGTGTCATTTATGTTTTAAAAGGTTTTGCCTAAAACTTTGAAATGGTCAGAAATTTATTAATGTACCATTAAAGTGTAGCTAAAATATTAATGTTGTTCAGAACATTATATTATGTTGACATTTCAGGGTTTTTTTCAATGTTTCAACAAAAATGATTTAGAATCAACATAACATTAACATTGATCAAACGATATTACTAATGATTATCTTTGTTAATTTCAATATTGATTCTATAGCAGTGATGTAGAATCCACACAACAGTGTAACGTTGATTCAACAATATTACCATTAATTATTTTTGTTAATTTCAATATTGCTTCAACCATCAGTGATGTAGAATCAATCATAGTGTAATGTTGATTCATTACCACTGATTTTTGTTCACCATTGTTTCAACATTAAATGTAGGTATAAACGTGATATTGAACCAACATCACTTCATAATGTTGATTCAATGATATTATCATTGATTTTATGTTGAAATCTCAACATTGTTTCAACAGTAACTGAGGGTGCAAAAGTGATGTTGAAACAATATCACTTTGTAATGTTGAATCAATAATATTACCATTGATTTGTGGTTGAAATCTCAACATTGCTTCAACATTAACTGAGGGTGCAAGAGTGATACAGAAGCAACATCACTTTGTAACGTTAATTCAATGCAATTGGAGTTGATGCATCAACACTGACTTAACATTGTTTCAATGATTACATGCTATCTGGGAATAAAGAGCCTCATGTAAAGCAATGTGTGACATCTGTGTGTTCAGACAGCTCAGTGAACGTGTGTGTGTATGTAGGAAACGGCTGCTGTATGTGGGTGTGTTATCAGATAACCGAGTGTCCGTGAGGATCCGTTCAACGGCCCTGTGTGCGGTGAGAGAGTCGGCTGATATCTGTGTCTGACACACTCGCCATCTGTCACTCTAGCAGATGAAATATAGTGAAGGTTTCCTGTTAAAACACACACACAGGCCTGATCATTACAAAACTTCCACATGTAGCAGGAAATGTTACAATAATTTTTTTAATTACTTTGAGTGTCTTAGTTTGTAAATGACCTTATAAAGGTCATGGGGTCTTTGCTGTGATTGACAGCTACTTATGTTGTATTTTTTATTTATTTGGACATTTAAGTTTTATTTTTGTAATCTTTTGATTGGTTGTTTCTTCAACTAAAGACACTTTTACATTTTACAACTCCCCTAAAACACTTTTACACTTTCTTCTTTCATTTGTCCAGTGGTGGACAGATTGATCACAGACACTCTGACATGAACATGTTCATCACATCTCAAACAATGTATCTTGTTTGATAACTTTCTATATTTTATTGGGCTTTTCACACTGCACTTAACCCTGTTTTATCCAGGGCTGCCAATTCTCACACATTCAGCGTGAGACTCACACAGTCGACACTGGTCTCACGCTCTCACATCCATTTTCTCACTCAGTCTGCATAAGTTCTAATTTTGTATGTGTATAAGATACGGTATAGTTAAGCAATATAAGACAAGGAAAAAGAGAGCTGTTTTTCTAAATATCAGCATGAATGAAAATGTGATACTGATTTTATACAACTCAAAAACAAGAAGTTAATATTAAGCATGTTACATTTTAGACACAGTATTGTCTGTTTTTGCACTATATTGCCATGAAAAAATAGTTTAAAAAAAAATCAATACAGAGCAGAAGTGCTGCACATCTCCAAGCAACACAGTGGTGTTTGGTTCCTGAATGAATCAGCTGAGCAAATGATTCAATTGATCATATGCAAAGTTACTTCTTGGTTTTCGTTTAGCCAGCTTGGGTATTTCCGGTGAACTGTTAACTGTCATTCTTTACTCGCTGTATGTCAACACAAAACCATCAATGGTTGCCTTTTTAATGCTATATTTATACTTTAATGCAGTTATCACACTTAATTTGCCAATAAACCAGTTTTATTGATTGCAATAGAGATTTGAAGTTATTGTGAACGTTGAAATTAGAAACATGGTGTCTGTAATTAGACACGCACACGCAACATTTTTCCAGCACTTCAAATGTTATTTTTAATATGATGAGCAAAAACATTGTTCATCCTTCTGAGATTGTCCCTATTTGTAAAACCAAATGTTTCAAGATGTAGGAAATACATTTGATAGAAAACACATTTATTTAAACAAATAAAAAATGTTAATTATCACTATAGCTATTAGATGGTGGCAGGGGAGCATTTATTGGCTCATATTGGCAATTTCCTGTGATATTGTTTCACTCAGTTTTGCTTTTGAATAAATATTAAACATTATAAAATCACTAGGTTTAAAAATACATTTGATCAGGGTGAAGCATGAAGTAGCCAAAAATAAAACTTTTTTGTTGTTCCAAAAGTAATGTAATGCATTACTTTCCATGAAAAAAGTAACTAATGCAATTACTTACTTTTTTAGGGAGTAATGCAATATGGTAATGCATTACTTTTAAAAGTAACTTTCCCCAACACTGAGTATTACACTATATTAGCTAAAGCTACCTCAGGACACTGCAGAAACGACACACCAACAGGTGACATTTCGCCCGAAGTTTTCCAGCTGGCTTATATTATTGCGGAAGTTCTTAAGAATGCTCCGTGCATATGGT
This sequence comes from Ctenopharyngodon idella, assembly GCF_019924925.1. Lineage (NCBI taxonomy): Eukaryota > Metazoa > Chordata > Actinopteri > Cypriniformes > Xenocyprididae > Ctenopharyngodon > Ctenopharyngodon idella. Next base: position 2,230,842 of record NC_067225.1, read on the forward strand.
CCATTACCCATCCATAAAATAATCAGTCACTGGCTTCTTTCCTTAATGAATCAATCTTTTTGAACGAATCAAATTATTCAATGACTCATTCATTAGGACAGTGATTTGCGGTTTTAGATTTACATTTAAAACATTTATTCCCCATCAGGGGAGATTTAGCTGCTCAATGTCAAACTTTCTCGCTTGTGACAACTAACCTATTACACTCCCATGGCAGACATGTATATTTACAGATATGACAAGACATAATCATAATCACACACTGTTTCGCTGTTGGCCAGAGGATAACTGACTCCCTGACTGAGCCTGGTTTCTCCCAAGTTTTTTTCTCCATTTTTATCACCTGTTTGTCATCTGATGTCACCTGTTGGATTTTGGGTTCCTTGCTGCTGTCGCCTTTGGCTTGCTTAGTTGGGGACACTTGATATTCAACAATGTTTCTGATCTGCCTGCATTGACACCATTGTATGCAAACAGAACTGAGCTGGACGATGACATCACTGTTTTCTCCAGTGCTGATATATAAATTAACTAATTATTGATTTTTACAACAGAATTAATTAATACTGAATTTACTTAAGCTGGACAATGACACCATTTTCTTTAAGAGCTGCTGTGCAGCCAAATTATTTACCAGTTATCACAGCTGCTTTGACACAATCTGCAGTGTAAAAAGCACTATATAAATAAAGGTGACTTGACTTGACGAGACATGCACAGACAAGTGGCGTATGTACACAATTTCCCGCAAAAAGCATCTTGCTCAGTCTAAAATATAAACACTTATAACAGGCTTACCACAGTGAATCAGGGTAAGACAAAAACACGTTTTGGAAGAAGGATTGATGATTTATTGATTCATTATTTAAATTTTGTTCATTTTGGACAAAAGAAAGTTACATAGTAATTTTGATCAAATCTAAAGGAGTGTCATTTGCATGTTGCTTCATGTCTCACTTTCACTGGACAAACATAAAAACCAGTTTAACTCAGAACATTTCAAATCAGAACGGCTGCTGATCTCTGTGGTTGTGGTTATGGCATCCTCACATTAGCATTCAAGAGTCAATGTGACAGTACAATTTCTCTTTAATAGAACAAAAACACTGTTTTTTTTATGTTCACCTACAGGACAATCCAATTCAATAAAAACACGTCTGTGTGTGTCTGCAGACAGTGATGTCATGCTGCATTCACACATTCACTGAGCTTTATGAGGTTGATTCACACACTCAGTTACAGGCTGAATGTCTCTCCAAATACGCCTGTGTCTGTCTGGTATCTGTGGATCATACAACAGCCCAGAGAAAGAGAGGAAACGAGTGCAGAGATTTGCTTAATAAAATGAATATTAATAAAAAGGTGTAACATAAAACTGATTTACATATTGAAATGTTGGAAATGTGTATGTGCTGTCCTCAGATTATTCCATTGACAAACACTGTTTACTGGCGTGAGGGCGGGGCAACCTGTAACTCACATGAGATCCACCAATAGCAAACCACAACCATCTAACCATCCAATCATTTCCCCACAGACAAAATCAAGCCCCGCCCTACATTTGTTCTTGTTCCAGAAGCCATTTCACTTGGATATACATCACAATAGGGAAGAAAAGACTAGTGCAACTTCTGTTCCATACTGACTTTTGATGAGGTTCACACTGGTTCCTTTGCTCCATCATCAGCGGAAAAAAACCCTCTCTACGAATGCATTGGTTGGCTATTTTTCCCGCTCAAGTTAGAACAGAAAGGCTGTGCAAATGGATTTTTAAATGGCAATCAGTTTTTATATTATATTTATTTATTATGGTATTGTAATTTCAGGGAAGAAAGAAATAATAACACAGAAATGCAGGACAACGATTACATCTTGCAGGACACGGGACAAAGCTCACAGTTTTGGGACTGTCCCATCACCCTAATGTAGGCATTTACATGCACTAGAAAGGCTGAACAGGAATTTCTCACCCATGTGGGAAAATGATACACCAGATATCCATTACAGAAAATCACCTGAATGTGGCAAAATAAATTAACACAAATTAACACACAGTAAAGCAGAACTGTAGACCTTCATGTTTCAAATGAAACCATTTCATAGGTGTCATGTTCATCACATCTTAAATGATGTATTGTGTTTGATAATGACATTTTAAACATGTTTGGAATAAAATGGCCATATTCCTCCACTCAAAGTACACATTATCTGGCAACATGGATTAGAAATTTACAGACGAGCTGCTCCAGATGGTTCAGATCCCGTAACGCTGCTGGATGTCGACTTTGCCATCTAGTAGAAACTGAGAGATCTTTCTAAGAACAGCAGGCCTGTGCAGCCAGCTACAGTGAACGTGAATCCTGAGGGTTTTAGAAACACACTGATGCGAAACAAAGACTGACATTCAGCCTCAATACGACCCGCAGTGGAGCTTCATCACATCTCATCTGATCTCCTCATTCTGAAGCTGAAAGCAGCATAAAGAACAGTGAGATGTTAATCATTAAAACATCCAAACACAACAGCAGTTTGTCTTCATGGATTCAGTGGCTAACAGGGAAGTTCTTAAAATGTTATGAGCAAACGTTCTTTCAGTATCATTAATAGAATGTTCGTTCAATATTATCTGGTCTTTAATAATGTTCTCAAAACATTAGCACAAAAACATTATTTATGTATCTTTCATGGAACATTTTTTCCAAATTGTTTTAGTTGGACATTCATCTAACATTTTTTTTAAATGTTACTACTTGTTTCAGAACGTTCAGAGAACATTCAAAAGTAACATTCTCAAAATGAAATATTCTCTTACCGTTCACATAACCAAGAAAAAACATTTTTAAAACAAAAAATCCAGAAATAACATTTTGGGAACGTTTTGGGAATAACTTAATGGGAACATTAGCAAAACATTCTTAGAACATATTTTGTTACATATCATGTTATTTATAGAAAGGGCAACATCTAATATTTGGTTTACTGTTATGTTCAGATCTATTAATAAAAAGCTTTAAAATTAGTGTAAATCAACACATGCAAGACTGATATTCTGAATAAAAGCATGTTTTATTTTAAAACTATTTTTATATTAGCTGTACAGTGAAAAATGTAACGTGGCACGTGTGTGTATGTGTGTGTGTGTGTGTGTGTGTGTGTGTGTGTGCGCGTGCGTGTGTGTGTGTGTGTTTCGTGTTTGTTTTACATATGCTCAGGCAGACTGCAGAGGGATGGTGGACTTGTTTAGTCTCATAAAACTTAAAACCACGTAAACAGAAAGAAAGAGAAGAGATGTTTAGATACTACAATCATAGACAGACAGACAGATAAGCAGACGTAAGTCTGAGGGATGGCGTGTCTTTCTGCTCATGTGACTTTCATGTTTTCAGGTTTCGTGTGTTGAGGTTTTATACAGACACAAGCAGAATCGTGTTGTGTTGGTTTAAACGGACAGATTCACACACGAATGAAACTCTTTTGAACTAAAGCAGGTCAAAACCAACACCCCAGCTAACATGGAACGTTCTGGCAAGGTTCTCTCAAAGTTATAAACAAACGTTCTTCCAGTAACGTTAATAGAACACCCGTTCAAAGTTATCTGGTCTTTAATAATGTTCTCTAAACGTACAAAAACGTCTCAGTTACGTATGTAACCCTCGTTCCCTGAAGGAGGGAACGGAGACGTACGTCAGTAGTGACTGACGAATTGGGATATCGCTAGAGAGCCCTATCTGCTTTGAGTAAACTTACAACAAGCCAATGGAATTAGCGTGCGATATTTGCATAATGCGCACCGCCCCCGTCAGGTGGTATAAATAGGGAAGCAGATGCAATCGCACTCTGTTTTTCACTGAGGAGACAACCTGAGTCCGCACTACAGTGAGGGCACAGGAACTGTGGCGACGATACATACGTCTCCGTTCCCTCCTTCAGGGAACGAGGGTTACATATGTAACCGAGACGTTCCCTTTCAGTCGGTCACGTTCGACGTACGTCAGTAGTGACTGACGAATTGGGATCCCAAATAAAACGCCACAGTTACAGACCCCTTCCAGCGCCCAGCGCAAGCTCTAGCCACCTGGCGCACCAGTGGGGCGGAGAAGGGGGCGAGCTTACACTGAGAGAGTCTACTGCTGTTCCGCAAGACCCACTACAGTAAGACTTAGACAACAATGGGGAAGCGAACCCGTAGGGGACACTGCGGAGGCCACAACCTACCCTGCAGGGGAGGAATTTACGTGGAGAATACACATATGGACTGGCCATGGGCAGTAAGCATATGGAGTCTCTGGGATGGCTCCAGCCTAGAGATAGGGGGAGACTCATCTGACAGGTGACAGCAGAGCTGGCTCTGCTAAGGCAAAGACACGGTCTCACCGTGGGGAGTTAACTGTGGACAATACACATATGGGACCACTCACGTGGAGGAGTCACGACATATGGCACCCAGCCAAACATCAACGTCGGTGACAGACGTTTGGCCTGGCATCAGACACTCCGCAATGTCCGAGCCGCAAGGGGAGGTGGAGGAACTCGACAGGGTTCACCAAGCGGGGAACTCTACTGGAGTAAAGGATGCACGTAACCGGCCCAGGGGGCGGGAATGGCATTGCAAGCCGACACTAGAACGGGCTCTTCGCGTCTACCGGCTGCTGGAAGCAAGTACACGGGAAGATACCGGTTCTACACGAAGGCTATAGAATCTAGCGAACGTGTTGGGTGTCGCCCAGCCCGCAGCTCTACAGATATCTGTCAGCGAGGCGCCATGCGCCAGCGCCCAGGAAGAGGCCACTCCTCTAGTGGAGTGGGCTCTCAACCCGAGCGGGCAAGGCACGCCTTGGGACTGATAAGCCAAGGCGATGGCGTCCAATATCCAGTGGGCCATCCTCTGTTTGGAGACAGCCTTTCCCTTCTGCTGGCCTCCGTAACAGACAAAGAGCTGATCTGAGGTCCTAAAGCTTCACGTTCTATCCACGTACAGGCGCAGAGCGCGGACGGGACAGAGCAAAGCCAGGGCTGGGTCTGCCTCCTCCGAAGGCAGCACTTGCAGGTTCACTACCTGATCTCTGAAGGGAGTGGTAGGAACCTTGGGCACATATCCAGGCCGGGGTCTCAGAATGACGTGAGAGTCACCGGTCCCGAATTCCAGGCACGATTCGTCAACCGAAAATGCGTGCAGGTCCCCTACCCTCTTGAGCGAGGCCAATGCAACCAGGAGGACAGTCTTAAGGGACAGTACTTTTAACTCCAATGATTGCAAAGGCTCGAAGGGATGACCCCAGAGAGATGTAAGTACCAGGGTGAGATCCCAAGAGGGTACAGAGGGAGGGCGAGGCGGATTTAGTCTCCTCGCCCCCCTCAGGAACCTGACGATCAGATCGTGCTTCCCCAAAGACTTACCATCAACTGCGTCATGATGTGCGGCAATAGCGGCAACATACACCTTGAGGGTGGAGGGCGACAGCCATCGCTCCAAGCCCTCTTGCAGGAAGGAGCGCACAGATCTGATCGAACATGATCGGGGGTCCTCTCGGTGAGAGGAACACCATTCGACGAACTGGTTCCACTTCAACGCATAGAGGTTCCTAGTAGAGAGAAAAAAAAAAAAAAACACAGACAGGGTAAGCATGGCATGTGTGGGACGGCTGGGGATGGGTATGGATTTTGGGACCCTCTGCCCCGCAGCACCGCACCTTGATAGCTCGTTGCAACATGACGCTGACGGGGGTCTATCCTATGCCATGGCCATGAGGAGAATAGAGGCAGCTTTATAATATCTTATTATTAATAGCTGTATCAATATTACCATTATTAATACTATTATTATTATTATTATTATTATTATTATTATCACTGCCATTGCAACTACTACTATTATCATTACTATTAATGGCTCTATCAATATTACCATTATTAATATTATTATCATAGTGAGTAAAACTATCTGATTCTAAAACAAGCAGCCCAACATGCCAAAAACTGCAGAAAGAGGAAATAACCTCCTCATTTACCACAATATTTTAATGAAGCACTGCAACCACAGCAGCTGCTGCATGTAAGAAAGAAAAAAAGACTTTTCTAGTAGGCCCTACCTTTAAAATTCAATGTCATTTCTTTTACGAAAGATAACTTGTGTTTTTTACTTTTTTAATGTGTTTTATTTTGCATTATTTTCATGTTGCACTGTTTAACTGTATGCAATGTGACTTCAAAGTTAAAACTGAATGCCCTGTCTGACCTCTTTATTAGCTGGCATCTATAACCGTCAGTGATGCAAACAACTTTTAGACAAAACTCTGAACATTCAATATCATCTTTAAATAGAAAAAATTTGTGTGTATTCAATCGATGGCACTAATTCTTCTTACCTTGCTTGCCGCAAGGGGGTTCCACAAGGCTCCGTCTTGGGACCAATTCTATTTTCACTTTAAATTAATAATTTACCTGGAATTCGTAAAGATGTAAATGTTCAGATGTATGCAGATGATGTAGTCATTTTTACCCATGAAAATAATTTTAAAGAAGCTTTAATTACTTTGACTTCTACTATGACCAATATTCAGGATTGACTTACCAAATCAGGTTTATTATTGAATACAAAAAAAAAAAAAAATTGTATGGTTGTGTATGGTTGCAAAACAATTAGTAAAGATGACGCATTCAAAGGTATTCCTGAGAGCGAGAGGGGAGGAGTTTATGTATCTTGGGGTTACCTTAGATTCTACTCTAACTTTTAAAAGTCCCGTAAAAAAGTTAGAGCGCTGCGTATTCAGCCCCTCCAGCAGCACAGGCTCTGTGGAGAGCAGCGACGTATAGCTGTAACAGTCTGTGAGGAAAGGACACTTCAGGACAAAAGAGTTTTAAAGATGTTTGGGTGCAAGAGTGCCTGCAGGATTTCATCTACTCAATATATTCAATATGTGAGAGCAACAGTTCACAAATGCGTCTCTACAGTTTTTAAAACATGAAAGTGGAAAAAACAACGAAATAATTAAAGACATTCAGTTTTTAAACAGGAAAAATAGAAGCTTGCTTCCGCCACAGAATAAAAAATATATAAGCTAATTGCAACTTTTTATCTCACAAATCTTACTTTATTTCACAAATCTGACTTTATTTCTCACAATTCTGTCTTTATTTTGCTTTTCTGACTTCATATAGTAACGAATGGGAATGTGACAGCATAGGTATGGATCCACATGCAGGCTTTATTCATAAGAAGAGCGTAGTCAAACAGGCAGTAGGTCGATCACCAGCAAACAGTAACAGGAAGGCAAGGCAAAAGAGTAATCCAAAAACACAGGCAATGGTCAAGGCAAGGAGCGAACGATCATAAAACAAGGAATCAGTCCAGGGTCAACAACACAGGCTAGGCTAGGCTAGGCTAGGCTAGGCAAAACAAGAAAAAACAGGAATAACACAGAATTCAAACATTGGCTCAACAATACTCAGCAATGTGTGTGTGTTTGAGTGCAGCTTATAAAGTGTCACTGATGGGAAGCAGGTGTGAGTGTGTAATTAGTTCCTAGATGGAGAATTGTGGGAAATGGAGTCCATATAACAAAATTGATGAACACAGACCCAGGGCACGTTACGTATATCTTGCAATTCTGACTTTATTTCGCAATTCTGACTTTATTTCTCGCAATTTTGACTTTATTTCTTGTAATTCCGACTTTATTTCTGACTTTATTTCTCGCAATTCTGACTTTATTTTGCACAATTCTGACTTTATTTCTTGCAATTAAAACTTTAAGACTTTATTTCTCGCAATTCTGACTTTATTTTTTGCAATTCTGACTTCATTTCTTGCAGTTCTGACTTTATCGCAATTCTGACTTTATCTCATAATTCTGACTTTATTTCACACAATTCTGACTTCATTTCACGCAATTCAGACTTTATTTCACGCAATTCTGACTTTATTTCTCACAATTCTGATATTATTTCGCACAATTCTGATTTTATTTCATGCAATTCTGACATTGGGCCCTATTTTAACAATCTAAGTGCATGGTCTAAAGCGCATGGCCCAAGTGCACTTAGGGAGTGTCCGAATCCACTTTTGGTAGTTTAACGATGGGAAAAATGGTCTAAAAAGGTTGTCCCTATTCTCTTAATGAGTAATGGGTGTGTTTTGGGCATAACGTGCAATAAACCAATCAGAGTCTCATCTCCCATTCCCTTTAAAAGCCAGTTGCGCTCGCGCCATGGCGGATTCGCTATTTACATGGTGGAATTTGCAAGTGGAAAAACTGAACGCTTCTCTAGCAAGTAAACGGATCTGCTGGTGCGCGAGGTTTAAGCGCGCAAACAGACCATCTACGGGACAATCCGGATTCCACCAAAGCATTTTTAACTTTATGCACACAGTAATAATCTTTTACATTTTAATCCTTTTATTTTTAATATTTGGCATGTTTTGTGTGCTGCTGCACATCCCTGTGTGTGTAGGGGGAGACCGGGGGCAATTGTAAAAAATTTTGGTCATGTCATCATTACTCAAAAACCTTTTGAAATATTTGGATACAATTTTTATGTCAGTAACCTGTATCTGTGTTCTACTTGTTAACAGTCACTAAATGTTTTTACAAGCAATGTTAGAGTCACAATATTGATTGAAACATTAGAAGTCAAATGTTACATCTGCCTCCACATGCAGGGGTGATTGTAACAGCATATGGGGGCAATTGTAACAACACATGTAATACCTTCATATAAATACCAATGACCACAATAAGCTCCAGAGAATATAGATATAGTTAAAACTATTCAATATCCATTACATCCATATTATCCAGAACAATTAATTAACTCCCCTTGCTGTTTTCCTCGGTCTGAACCTAGGCATGCTGTGAACAAAGGCAACCTAGGCATGCTGTGAACCAGACTGAGAGGCAAAAACACTTTTCTTAAATTATTGGAATCTATCAATCTATTTTGATGTCCTTACTAAGCTGGACACTATTTTGATGGTGTCTGGGGCAACTGTAATGCAGTGTTACAATTGCACCCGACTGTACCACCCCGTGACAAGCTACCCTAGAAACAACAAAGCTAATGTTTGACAAAGATATCAAATGTTAGACAACAGAATGGTCATCAAAACAAGACAGATTAATTTCATAGACATTAATGGTTAAGACAGTATGAGGAAAATACTGTAGATGAAAAAAATTACTTTTATACCTCAAAAATGAGTCTTTGTAGAAAAAGCTTGTCCTTTGGCATGCAGAGAGGGATCTCCACAGAGCAAAACAAAAATAACAAAAAAAAAAAAAATTGCGCCATTTAAACCAGGTTTCAGTTGGTCAATGGCACAGTCTATTTCAGTTGCCTCAAAATAGCAACGCACCAACAATACGCCTGAACGCCTGAGTGCAGGACATGAAAACGATAACTGCGTCGGGCTGAAACTAGCAAAAAAGAATTTTAATATAAATTTTAATATATTCTTTTATAAAGAATTTTTATAAAAGATATCTTTTTTTTTTCTTCATTTCTTAAAGTGTGTTATTTTGCATTATTTTCACGTTGCACTGTTTAACCATGCACAATGTGACCTCAAATGTCAAACTGGATGCCCTGTCTGACCTCTGAACCTTATATATAACTCTCAGTGATGCACATGACCTTTAGACAAAACTATGAACATTCATTCTAAAAACGAAACTACAGAAACAAACAAACACGCTCACTTATATTTCATTCCCCAGTGCACCCGTGAGAACTACATCTTAAGCCGGTTTTACTGAAGATGTTCTGCAGGATCTGCCCAGATAGAAACCGGATCAGATTTTCTCTAGACTCGTCTGTTTGGCCTGTTAACGTCTGTCAGCTAAACAAAGATGCTCAGTGTTTGTTTTATTCGAGCATTCCTCACCACTCGAGTCCTGATGTGTGTCAGAAGCTCACGGGAGGTTCCCGCACGACACAGTGACACAGTTCAAAGACAAATATAAACGCGCAGGTGTGTGAACAGGAAGCTCAGAGATGCAGTCGGGCAAGTCGGTGGGCAGTAACAGTAACTCTGATACCCGAGGCAGAACATGAGAAGACAAGTCTGAGCTCGAGCCTGATCCAACAACAGAGTCACGTTCACTTCATTTGACTGAACCTTCATTTGGCTCAGTCGTGTTATCTTGTCACGGCGGTCAGGCTTTCAGTTACATGATTAAAGTCATCCAGTACACTCTTAAAAATAAAGGCTCCAAAAAGAATTTTACGCAGCAGTGCCATAGAAGAACAATTTTAAAAATCTAAAGAACCTTTTTCCACTATAAAGAACCTTTTGTGGAATGGAATGTTATAGATTCTTTATGGAACCATCGATGCCAACAAAAACCTTTCTTTTTAAATGTAGATAAGTTAATTAACCTGGTTAAATTGTTGAGACCGATAATGACATTTTCAGCTAATTTACGTGTTTTTCAGTGGACATTATTGTCTCCTACATTATTATTATATTACATTATTATTACTCCTACAGCAAGAACCATGTCAAAATCATATTATGACTCAAAGAAACCAACAAACATAAAAAGTGTTAAACCCTCAACCACTGAAGGACTGCAGGAGGAGAGAGAGATATAGAGAGAGAGCGAGCGAGTGAGTCTCCAGTAAAAGGGCAGCTCCTCTGTAGTTTCATGTTGAGTCGTGTTTCTTTCTGCCACTGAAGTTCTTCATGCCAAAGTAGAAGCTTCACTGACACACATTACTAGAAACGGTAAGAGATTTCTAGCCATTCTGACAAGTTATTACTATGAATAATTAGGGTCAGGAACTCTGTGAGAGGAGATAAATGAGTATAAGCTGTGCTTGTGTGTGTGTGTGTGTGTGTGTGTGTGTGTGTGTGTGTGTGTGTGTGTGTATGTGTGTGTGAGAGAAAGTTTCTGTTTGGTTGATTTTTATTATTATTTTATTGTTTTATTTAACAGGGACAATACAGAATAACATCGCTGCACTATTTTGAGAAGCAGATGCTCTCTATATATGCTTCTAGCTGATTAATAATTCTACCATGTGTCTCTGGTAAAGCTTGTACTATAAGAACCAAAGACATCTGACATCCAACAAAGAATCTAAAATTTAAAACACTGTAAAAAAAAAAAAAAAATGTACGCACAGAAAATTAAATACACGCAAAGAAAATAACCAATAGCATATAGCCAAATTAGAAGAATTTCTAAGAATTTCTAAGAAGAAAGTGAAAGCTTAAAGATTTTTATTTGATAACATCAGTTAACATGACCTAAAATTACTTCTAAAGAATATATTTATCTTAGATCATATTCAATTCAACGATTGCTAATATATTATTAAAATCAAATGTTGTATCTGTTATTATTATTTGATGGACCTGAGCTATGAACTATGAAAAGCTGTAGCTATTTTTTATTAACTAACATTTAAAATTAATAAATACTGTATACAATACAAATGTATTGCTCGTTGTTAATGTTAACTAACATTAACTGGTAACATTTTATGGTCCAGTAGAATGTTTAGCCATTCTACTGTCTATAAGTAACTTTGCAACTACATATTAACTTATTCTACTAACCTGAACCCTATCTACTAATACTCTAATGAGAGCATGTAGTTTCAAAGTGACTTATAGTTAGTAGAATGTCTAAATTGGACCATCAAAATAAAATGTTACCCATTAATTTTATTCTAAAGTGTTGCTGAATCAAATATATCTGCATATTTCTTTAATTTGATGGGACCTTATCATTATATAAATGTTAATCAACAGAATTTGCGAGAGCTTTTTCATTTGATGGAAGAACGTATGATCAGTTGAGTTGTTTTCCTGTGGCAAACAAGCATCAATCTTTTACATACGCAGTCCTCTAATGTAACATGATACAGTTAAACGTTAGCATGTGTCTGAATGGAGCCCCAGAATTCCTTGGCTTAACATCACTCACGTTTGTGAAACTGAACATCTATAAAAGACTAAACATTTCTGGTCATGAAATTAATCAGACTGTCTTAAAGGGATAGTTCACCCAAAAATAAAATTCTCTCATTATTTACTCACCCTCGAGTTGTTCTAAACCCACATGAATTTCTTTCTTATGCTAAACACAAAAGAACATATTTTGAAGAATGCTGGTAACCAAGGTTTTTTTTTTTTTTTTTTTTTTTTTGTCCCCATTGACTTCCATAATATTTTTTTTCCATACTATAGAAGTCAATGGGGTCCATCAACTGTTCGGTTACTGACACTATTGAAAATATCTTCTTCTGTGTTCAGCATAAGATAGAAATTCATGCAGGCTTAGAACAACTTGAAGGTAAGTAAATGATGACAGAATTTTCATTTCTGGGTGAACTAATCCTTTAAATTAATTTCTCTAAACACCATAAAATAAGAAGAGTAGTGTTTGACAGAATGTGAAGTTACTCAAATGACTTAAAGGGATAGTTCACCCAAAAGTGAAAATTCTGTCATCATTTACTCACCCTCAAGTTGTTCCAAACCTGTATGAATTTCTTTGTTTTGCTGAACACAAAAGAAGATAATTTGAATAGTGTCTGTAACCAAACAGTTGATGTGCCCCATTGACTTCCATAGTATTTATTTTTTCCTACTTTGGAAGTCAATGGCTACCGTCAACTGTCTGGTTACTGACATTCTTCAAAATATCTTCATTTATGTTCAACAGAAGAAAGAAACTCAGGTTTGGAACAACTTGAGGTGAGTTTTTGGGTGAACTATCCCTTTAAAGTAAGTACTTTAAAGGGGTGGTTGATTATGAATGTAAAGGGAGATATTTTCAGAATTCTCTGTTTAAGGACTACAACAAACAGCTGGTAGGGACTACAATGAGCTTCTTCCCAGGTTAGTGATTTACAAAGACCCTGCCCCCGAGAACACACAACAACGGGGGTGAGACCATGTTGGGCTGCTTTAGAAAAGAGAAAGAGTTGTTATAGTAGAGTGTTGTTGCCATACCGTCATTTTATGCCAGACTGCTTCACAAACGAGGCTCAATTCAATGCTGGATTTGCACAGAAGATTAACATGATGGCACATGCTAGTCGATGAGTTGAATCAACTCCACAGAAACTACATACATTTATCCACTAACCATTCAGAAACGTCCAGGTGTTTCTAAAAGTTGTAACTACTTCCAGAGTTTCTCCACCAGTGTCCGGCTCCGGTTTGAACAAATGTAAGGCTGAACACCATTACTGACAATCGTCATTTTGGCTGCGTGAGATTCTACAGCTTTGTTGCTGTTGAGCTGTTAAAGCTCCGCCTTCTTCTGGAAAGGGGGCTGGAAGCAGCAGCTCATTTGCATTTAAAGGGACACACACAAAAACGGCGTGTTCTTGATCACACCCAAATAGGGGCAAATTTGACAAGCTATAATAAATGATCTGTGGGGTATTTTGAGCTGAAACTTCACGGAAACATTCTGGGGACACCAGAGACTTATATTACATCTTGTGAAAAGGGGCATAATAGGTCCCTTTAAAGTTTTGATGACCAAACAGCAGCAAGCAGAAAGAGAGACGGTGGGTGTTTGGTTTGTTTCTGCTCACTTTGTTTAGTAAGCTGATGATGTTTTTATGCTCTTGTGTTTTAGGGTCAGGAATGAAGTGATGGACCCAAATGAAGCAGCTCTGCTCACCTGTGCCATCCTCTGGTCACTCAGTGTTCAACAGCACTGCAGTGATGAATTTGATGAGCTGAATTCCATGGTGTCTCATCACTGAGGAAGACTAACAGCAAGAAGACATTTTTTTTTTACTGCTGGGGACCCATGGATGCGATTCACCCTTCACCCAGCGCAGGGTTGTCCAACGTGTCCTCATTCGCTCGCGTGAGTGCCTTCCAGAGCTACCGGGACAATGAAGTCCTTCAGCGGCACTATAACTATACAGGCAAACTGGATCAGAACCGAAAAGGACTCAAACCAGAAGCCATTGCCTTACTTTTCATCTGCCTCATCATTGTTGTGGAGAACTTCATCGTCCTCATGGCCATCTGGAAAAACAAGAAGTTCCACATGCCCATGTATTATCTGCTGGGCAACCTGACGTTCTCAGACCTGCTAGCCGGATTCACTTACATGCTGAATATCGTCCTGTCAGGGCCGAAGACGCTGAGTTTGACACCACTGCTCTGGTTTCTAAGAGAAGGTGGCGTGTTTATTACGCTGATGGCGTCCATAGTTAGCTTACTGGCCATCGCCATTGAGCGTTACTTCACCATGCTCAACACAAAGCCTTATTACCGCGCCAAGCGCAACCGCATGTTCGCTCTGATCGGGGTGAGCTGGGCGTTGTCGCTGTTGCTAGGCACCCTGCCTATTATGGGCTGGAACTGTTTGCATGACCTGAAATCGTGCTCCACAGTGCTACCGCTCTACGCCAAAAGCTACATCTTTTTTTGTGTATTCGTGTTCATGGCCATCCTGTTCGCCATCGCTGTTCTGTACGGACGGATTTTTCACTTCGTAAAGTCCAACACGCAGAACCCAAGTTCCATGCCGCGCAAAGCCTATGGCCTTCGCTCGCGGAAGTACATGGCGTTGCTGAAGACGGTCACCATTGTGGTGGGAGTGTTTATCCTGTGCTGGATGCCGCTGTTTGTGCTCCTGCTGATGGACTTTGTGTGTCCCACGAAGGCGTGTCCGGTCCTCTTCAAGGCTGATTACTTCCTGGGTGTGGCCATGATTAATTCCTTCATTAATCCCATTATTTACACAATGACGAGCAAAGACATACGGCGAGCCATCCTGAAGCTGCTCTGCAAACGCTGCCTGACGACCAAAGATGGGCAAGTGAGGAATATTGGCATTAAGATTAGCTTCACTAAGACGGACGTAAACCGCCAGGGGCTGGAGACGACTGTTTCATCGGGCAATGCCACGACCATGCATGTCAAATCCATCTACCCAAAGCTCAAATTTTCCGTCATCGCCTAACGCCATGTTACACATAATCAGAGGTTTGTCCTTTCCAGTTGCGACAGCAATACGCAACAATTCTGTTTTAGACACGGTTTCTATTTCTGCGACGTTGCGGCTGGAACAGCATACAAAGTATGACAATGATAATCACAGGTACTAATTATATGCTTTATTTAATATATCCTTTATAGCCGTATTGAGCGACAATGGATAATTCACCAAAATTAAAGGAAACAAGAGTGTTCGAACTGTCAACTCAATGTGAACAAACAAGAGTATTCTATGATAAAGACTGTTTGTCACTCAGTATGTATTTTTAATAATGTTAAAATTGTGTAATATTTATGAATTTGATGTACTTATCCATTTTGTTGTGACTGCAGTGTGCTTGCAGAGACACTCCGCCCACACGCTCTTCTGATTAGCTGTGATTTCAGATCGATTTGGTTGCAAGTGCAATGCGCTTTTCTGATTGGCTGTGATTTTGACTTTATTTGTGGAGCGTTGAAAGTCCTCCTGGGAAGTTTGTACTTACATTGTGGGAAGTTGTGTTTGCGATGTCAGGTGCGTTCAAGTCACTTTCGTTGGAAATAAGATGGCAGTGTACCTTCTTTTAATGAACTACAAAAAAAAGCAAGGTTTTTAACTGTAGCCTACATCTAAAAAATGAAGAACAAAGAATGTGTATTAGGTGTGTTTTGCTTTTTGTTTTTAATTATTTTATGAAGCCATTGTAAACTTTATTGTTACATATTATATTGTTATATTACAATGCTATCATATTTTGGGCATGCAAATAACTTACTTCGCTGTAAATAGAAAAGCCTGACAATGTCACTGTTGAATACCTAATATTGTGGTATTCCGCCATGTTTCTCACTGACACGCACCCAAATTGTAAAGATTGGAGCCACTCGTATTTACGACAACTTTCCAACATGACTTGAATGCACCATTAGCTGTGAGTGCAGTGCGCTTGCAGAGAGACTCCACCCGCACGCCTTTCTAATTGGCTATGATTTTTGTGTGATTCTGTGTCACGTCTCGTGTGCTCAGACAAAATGCTTGTCACTGGAATTTTGTCTTGACTTGTCTTGTTAGTACATAATGTAAAAAGTGTTCTTGGCCGTGACATCTTCAGCGCTGAACATGTGAAAATGATCCTGAGGACTCCAACTTTGTTACACATACAAGCCCAAGCACATTCAGGCTCTGGACTGAATCATGATGAACCAAACCGAATTAAAGGCACATAATAAACCACAGTCGCAAAGCACAGCTGGAAAAAAAAACAACAATTGCACTTTGGCAAAATTCCCTTTTGCTCGCAACATGGACCTGAAGCTGTCGTGGGCAGAAAGTGGTATTTACGTAGGTGTTTTCCAGCATTTCAACAAACAGCCACATGGCCTTTTACATTTGAATTCACAATTACATTTGCAAACATATGCAGAAATACTCTATCAGTGCATCAACCAGTAGCTATCAGTTTGAGATCTGCAGCGCATGCAAAGACTTCAAACAAACATGCAGTTTTCTGCAGACGGCAGTGAACAGCAGAGGGACCGTGATATAAGACCATATATGTCTGTAGATTCTGGTACTGTAAAATATACAAACCCTTCACAGCAATATGAGGAAAAGCACTGTAAATATTCCACTTCAACAGAAACGCTTCCTAAGCACTCTTG
Source organism: Ctenopharyngodon idella (assembly GCF_019924925.1). Classification (NCBI taxonomy): domain Eukaryota; kingdom Metazoa; phylum Chordata; class Actinopteri; order Cypriniformes; family Xenocyprididae; genus Ctenopharyngodon; species Ctenopharyngodon idella. The sequence continues at coordinate 2,247,460 of NC_067225.1, forward strand.
ATTGAATGATGAACTGTAAGCATCTCTTAACACAAAAGCATTTAAGATTTGTTTGTACAGGTTCTTTTGTACAGTGTAAATGTTTGATATGCTGTTTTCACAAGCTTTTTTTTTTAAAAACCATTGCTACTAAATTATGTTTTTTCTTATCTGACATTAAATATTTTTTAAGATAACCTAGATACAATATAGCCTGTTCATGCATTTCACATACAGTCCTAAAATTATGAAGTTTGACATTTACATGAAAGAGGTTGCATAGTGAAACTTGAAATGTTCTGGTGACAATATAGGCTCAGGCTTAATATTCATTTCAGCTATAAGATATATACACCTTCTTGAACTCATCAGAAGCCTTAATTTTGTCCATTGTCTTTCATATTCGAAATTATACAGAATCCTTTTAGCTATAAGCTTGCGCAAAAGACTTCTTTTTCAAATCATTGCAATCTGTCTTCTAATTTGTCTCCTGGTTTGCATATTTTTGCAATGTGATTTGCCTTTGCTTTTAAGTGACTGGATTTACCACTAAGTGAAAATATGATTCACCTTTCAAAGAGCTTACAACAGAAGCTGACACATTACAGGCCGCATACACACGTTTTAATCACTACTGCTGTTATGGTTGGGTATTGTTTGAATTTAAGTGATTCCAATTCCTATCGCTTCCAAGTTTCAATTTCAATAAGGTAAGAATAAATAAATTCAAACATTAAAAGTCAAACATTTAGAGATCAAACATATTTATACTGAGTCTTTTTGCAAAACATTTTGTTAGAGCTGAATACCATGAACACAAATCAGCAGCTTAAAGATCACTTACACGAGGAACTTTTCCTATAGGTTTGAACAAAATATCAGCAAAAATAACTTACTAATAGGCTATATACTTCAAACATTATTAAAGACAATTATACAGTCAGTAATAAATTGCGAACAAATAAACAAATTAGCAGTAGCACAAATAAATGCAACTGAACAAAGTTCAAGAAATCAAATATAGGCCTAATAAAATGTAAAATAAACTTTTTGGTAACACTTTAGAATAATGGTCCATCATTAATAAGTAACTATGAAGGAAGTAATACAGGACAAATGAGTAGTAGGCTACTGCATTAACACTTCAGCTACTAATTAATATAGAAACAAGCTTAACTAATCTGTAAGTAATATCAAATTTAGGACTTAGTTCCTTATTAGGTAATCAATAATTACTGAATGAGATTGGCATTATTATAGGTAACTATGACAAATTATAAAGAATTAATAATTAATTACTAATCACAACATAAATGTGTCTGAGATGTGTGCAGTCTCTTTTTTACTCTCAACGTGGTCATAAAATGCATCACTAATTACTCAAGCGTTATCTAAAACATCTTTTTCAATATAAAATAATGGTCCAGATCACTAGTAGATCCTCCAGAGTCATTAGGTAACACTTGAATAATTAGTGATGCATTTTATGATCATGTTCTGAGTATAATTGATGACTGATTACGTCTCAGACACACTAATGTTCTTTATAATTTGTCAGTTAGTTAATAGTTATTAATAAGGATAATCTTATTAAGTAATTATTGATTACCTAATAAGGAACTATCTCCTAAATTCGATATTACTTACTGATTAGCTTGTTTTTATATTTGTTAGTAGAAGCTGAAGGGTTAGTGTAGTAGGCTACTATACTCATTAGTTCTGCATTACTTCCTGCACAGTTACTTATTAATGACGGACCATTATTCTAAAGTGTTACCCACTTTTTAATTTACACTGTAAAATAACCCTTTTGATTTTCCTGGGAAAAAAGTCCTGAGTCCTTCAAAAAAAATCAGTCTACAGACTTTTAGGGATAACCTAGGAAGTCTCATTTTTTAAGTTGCGTTACCAGCTGTTCAAACACTGGCAATAAAAAAAAGCAATTAATACATGAAAATTCTTACATATAGCATCTTTAAATGATTGCATTTTTTAGTGATAAAGTATGTTTATGAGCCGTTTAATCCATAAAATTAATTAATTAAAACTAAATCCATAAAATTATCCCATTATGCTGGGAACTCTTAAAAGGTTCAGTATGAAACGCCTGACAGAACCCTTTAAGGTTCTTTATACTACGGGGCTGTTGAATGCAGTGCTTCCCACATAGACTATGGGCGTGCCGCCCAAGTATATTTGGTGGCACATTTTTGCTTTATTGTTTTTATCCTCTTATAAAAAAAATTTCCGCCCGAGATAATGAAACCATCCGCGTTCGATTTAGAGGCCGTTCACATGTCGCGTGGAAAACGCCAGCCGCGCCACTTTCTCCTCTTTTCGAAAACGCTCGTTGCTAAGCAATCATGAGCCGCGTTCTCCATGAAGACGAAGAAGTTTCAGCAAAGGATAAATGGATTTCCAGACCTTGCATTAGCTCTAATACTAGATTATACTACTACTTATGGAGATGAGAAATAAAAAACCCGCCCTGTACAGGTATGACCATCTGCATGGTTCCTTTCCATCTTGGAGGGGTGGTTCGTCCATCTTGGCAGAGCTTTCGATCTCTATTTGAGCGCGTTCATCCCGCTTCTACATTTAAAATAACGAACTTGAGCGCGCAAAAGACGCGACATGTGAATGGCCCCTAACTATTGTAAAGTCTCCCTTCGCTCTACGCGTTTCGTACCTGCTAGTTCAGTGTGCTCAATTCCACATGTGCTGCAAAGACCCTCAGAGACGCGGTGGATATTTCACAGACAAAAACCTGGTACATACGTGATCATGTTTGTTCCACATTGCATTTATAAGAGCAGTTGGCAACATCCAGAAAAATTAATCGGTCCTCTGCTGGATGTATATGGTAATTACACTAAAAATGTATTTCCTACAGATTTCTCTAACCAGCAGATGACAGAATTCTGCCTCTAAAACCTAGATCAATATCCAGAAACAACTCCTATTTAATTTTGATCATCATTAAAGTGTTTTTTTCATAAAAATGTAATATTTCATATGCATACAAATGGTGTAGTTGAGGAATTTTGCGGTAAATGGATAAAAAAGTAGCCTACTTCATATCCCCCCAAAATCTGTATCAAAATGAATTTCAAAATATATTTTTTTTTTTTTAAAGTCACACATTTGTTGTTTGTCACATGTAGATAATTTTTGTGCTGTGGGAAATTTTCCACCCGGCTACCACCGCAAGTATATTTCAAATCTGTGGGAAGCACTGAAATGCTCAAATTTGATTGGTTGTGGAACGTTTTAAGGTGTGCAGTTATTTTTTAGGGAAACACATGGCTAAAGTAGTTCTAGGCTGGTCTTGACCGCATTGTTCCATATCACTTTGCCAAATGATTTCATATTATTTCACAAGGTCCTACAGCCTACAACCGCAAAAGAAACAAAAGCCACAATGACATCGACCAAGCAAATAAATATAGTAAACAATAGGATAGAAACGACAAATTGGTTTTTGCCACAAAATATGTTTTATTATGTCCTGAAAGCTCATACTCTTTCCTGCTCTCTCTCTCTCACTCAAACGTACACACACAGTATAGACACACACTCGCACAGAAACGTGTTGTCAGCGCTGCTCTGACGAACTAATCGGTCAAATAGTTTAGCAACTTAAAAGCTACATGACATTTCTCACCAGTGAGGTAATAACTGTGGTTCTTGAGGTAGATAAACTAATAGTTTCGCTATTAGCAAAGACACTGCCATGAGAGACGCACAGACTCAGGCTAATTCACATGTATATATTTTCTCTCTCTCTCTCTCTCTCTCTCTCTCTCTCTCAACTGCATTAATACTGTATTAGCCTGCTATCAATGGCTCAATCCTCCATTACTAGTTCTGAAATGACGTGTTGGAATTAGCAACGGAGGCTTGGGATGAATGGCGTAAGAAATTAGTCCTACACACAAGAGTGTTTTAATGTCAAAAACCTGACAGATGTCTTGAAATACAACATCTGAACAGTGTCTTGAGGTGTGTTAACCATATAAGTGGAATAATTGACGTCAGGCTGTTGAATTATTAGAAAATTACGCACAACCGAGGTGGAAATGTGGCCACAATGCGAAATGGAGTTACGCCTAGGGGGTATATAATTTTCTAATAATTCAATGGCCCTTTGTCAATTATTCCACTGATACTACAGTTACCACACCTCAAGACACTGTTCAGATGTTGTATTTCAAGACATTTGTCAGGTTTTTGTTACATATAGAACCTGTTCTTCAGTCACTGTGCGATACGATACAGCTATAATTCTGCATTAAATGAGTAAACTTACAGTGATTTAATCTCTAGTTGATTTCTAATTTGTTTCTGTTCTGACGCATTTTCCAAGAAGAGCTGATTGAGCTTTTCACATTGAAGATGCTTTAGGGTCACTATATAATTTAATGCTTATAGTGTATGAAAAGTGTCAGATGGTATATTGTGTAATCATCCAACACCTTTCATATGGATTTACATGTTTAGCGCGTCCAGCGAGCTTCCTGTCAGCATTGTGATGTTAACCGCACTGGATGGCACACAACACGCTGCTGGTGAGTGATGCATGTAGGCTGGCTGTGGGTTCCGATCTGTGGGAGTTTGCAGAGGGGCTGGTATTTGCGCACTAACATGGAAACACTACTCAGCTCAGTTTTGCCCTCTTTACCGTAAACACATACTCTCACACAAACACACACACGCGCTTCAGAGAGCCGTACGCACCAAAACCACAAGCCTTGAGCTCCGCTTACAAAGCCACGAGGCAGACGTGTGTATCACACATGCACACACACACAACACACATCATCCAGTCTCACACACACGCACACACACACTCACACATCATCCACATCAGTCTCACACACACACACACACACACGCACACACACTTCTGTCAGTCATTTGCCAAAACTGAAACTATGGCCATCAGGGCAGATGCCTGTTGGTGTAATACTGAGTTGAAAGATTACAGTTTTTCTGAATTGCTAAAACATTCTTGAAACCATCGCTCATTTTCTCAAAACATTAAACACAAATCCAAATATTCAAACTAAATTCACAAAACCTCTGACTCTTATGGCAAAATCAAATTGCTTCAAAACCATTTCACCGGTAGGCCTACTCAAAATCAAACAATGCTTTCAGATCATACACACATTAGGTAATGTATAAACACTACAGATCATTCATTAGACACTACATCAAAAAATGGAAAACACAGCATCCAGAAAAAAAAGCATATTGTAACACAGTAAACAAATTTTCCAATTACATAAAAAGTATAATCACAACTAGGTAAGGTGAATATATACTGTATGTACTGCATTATATTGAATATTATAGTATTGAATGTCTGTATAGTCAGCACTTGCATACTGTAAAAATACAGTAGTCTAAATGCAAAAGCCTTAAAGGTCAAAGAAAACTCTAAATGAAGAGCATGTTATGGTACACTCAAGAGAGTTGTGCAACTGCAAAACCAAAGTCAATGAGAGATTCATTCCACCTCACCATTACGTCTTTATGTTGGGTCCGCCCTGAGTCAAATCAGCTCAGCTTTATTTCTACAGTGCTTTATACATTACAGATGGTCTCAGCAGCTTTACAGTGATAACAGGAAAATGATTCAATGATGCAAACAGAGTTCATTTTGCAGCTCTAAAAGAAAATAGTGTCATTGTTCAGCTGAAGTCAGTTCAGTGTTGAATCACTTGCATTGTAAAGATCATTAATTATTAAATTAGTTCATTTCATCTATGAAGCAGTTCTGCAGGAAACAGTGATGTCATCGTCCAGCTCAGTTCAGTTCTCAATTTATAGTGTCAGTGTAGTCAGATCAATAATATTGTTGAAAATTATTGTATATTGTTGAGGACTTTGTCCATAGGCGATGTTGTTTCTCGACAGGCAAAGGGAAAAACTCTCTGGTGTGCCGGATCCAGCCTTGACAACTGTCTCCACACCTTGCTCTTCCTCGTCCTCATCCTCTTCCCTCTCGTCCTCCACCTCTTACTCGTACTCTCCCTCCTATACTTTTCAGATTGTCTCCATCTTTTGTTGGTATCATCATTCAGCACCTGTGTCACCTGTGCACTCTGAACTGGCCTGTATTTCATACAGTTGGTTTGATCACATCGTTAGAAACAAGTGTGGATAATTTTGAGTCGTTGTGTGTAAACGATGACAACTGTGTTGCAGTTGTGCTTAACTTTTGCCTCGTGTTTACCATTTTGCAACACAAGCGCATCACAGTGCGAAATGTGTTTTAGTGAGTAAGAATGTGCCTAGAGTTTTGCAAAAAGAGTGCATGAGATTTGCAAACAGCGTCTAACTGCTTGAACTTGTTTAAAGGGATAGTTTACCCAAAAATGAAAATTTGATGTTTATCTGCTTACCCCCAGGGCATCTAAGATGTAGGTGACTTTGTTTCTTCAGTAGAACACAAATGATGATTTTTAACTCCAACCGTTGCTGTCTGTCAATCATATAATGCGTGTCAATGGGAACTCCATCTATGAGAGTAAAAAAAACATGCACAGACAAATCCAAATTAAACCCTGCGGCTCGTGACGACACATTGATGTCCTAAGACACGAAACGATCGGTTTGTGCGAGAAACCGAACAGTATTTATATAATTTTTTACCTCTAAATACACCACTATGTCCAACTGCCTTGAGCATCCGGTTGCTGAGTTCTTAACGCGCTCTGACAACGAAAGTGATCTCTCGCACTCATTGACGTATACGTGCGAGAGATTCCGTCATCAGAGCGCGTTTTCTATGGGATTACGTTTCTGCCACAATTCTGCGCGTACAAGATCATATTTTGAGTGCACAAAAGGGCATTTCGCACGCGCGTGAACTGAGTTTTGCGGAGAAATGTTCGTCTCGCAAATAAAAAAGAATTTCGAGCGAAGGAAAATCAATTTTGCATTTAAAAGAAGTTTATTTGGATGTGCGCGGACATTCTCTTTTGCGTGTGCAACGTTTCACTTGCTTGCTCTCCTGATACCCATGCTGAATTCTCTCTAATCACCGACGGCTCGCTTGTAACACAGCCGAGTGTTACAATATGCCATAATTCCAGCCAATCAGAGATGAGGCTGCTAAATTCTGATTGGCTGGCTTGACAACCAATCACAAGACTCCCTGCTTTACCGACAGAGGAAGAGTAAAAATACATGGTGGAAGAGACGTTTGTTCAATGGCTTGAACACTATCAAAGTCCCTTTAAGACTATTTAAAGTCTTTGACACTATTTATTTTCAAGTTCAAATGTCTACCACTCGAAGTAGCTTATTTTTAATCAAAATCATATCGTATTATTACATAATGGCATGTCCCATCGTTTCCTACACCTCAGTTAACTGGTAAGTTAGTTCTAACTTCTTACTGAACTGCAGGTTATGTAATTAGTCTAATTTAAAAGTGACTGAGCTGGTCTCTAATGTTACATGTTTTCAGAAATGAAGATGGTCAGACTTTTCCCCTTTTAATTAGTTAAGTGTGTAAGCAAGGTACAAAACTTGCCTCTGTCTGGATATTTAAAAATAAAACATATCAGATAAACGCAGAAATGCAATGTAATAACAGTAAAGTAATCATCAAAATACTTCATATTCTTGAAATTATTTAAACAAAAACATTCACAACCGAGATGTTAACAATGTTAATGTATAACAGTAAGTGAAGATCTTGGGTGTGACCCAATATGACTACTTTGTGGGCTCACACACCCAAGATCTTCACTGTTATATTTGCATATATGTTATTGTTACCCACATAATTTGATTTTGCTTACACACTTAACTAATTAAAAGGGGAAAAGTCTGTCCATCTTCATTTCTGAAAACATGTAACATTAGAGACCCCATCTCAGTCACTTTTAAATTCCACTAATTACAAAACCTGCAGTTCAGTAAGAAGTTAGAACTAACTTACCAGTTAATAGGCTACTTCCTGGTTGTAGTTAAGCCAGCTCGGCATTTCCGGTGAACTGTTAGCTGTTCGTTCTGTACTCGCTGTACATCGACACAAAACCATCAGTGGTTGACTTTTTAATGTTGTGTTCATATTTTAATGCAGTTATTACATTTACCTAATTTGCCAGTAAACCAGTTTTATTGATTGCAATAAAGACAAAGCTATTGGGACCGTTTAAAAATGACATATCTGTAATTACACATGCACACGCCTTTTTTTTTCCAGCACTTCTTATTTTTAATGTGATGACCACAAACATTACTTGTTCATCCTTCTGATTGTCCCCATTGTAAAACCGAACGTTTAAAAATGTAGAAAATTCAACATTTGATAGAAAACTTATTTAAAAATAAAAAAGACAATAATTTTCACTATAACCAGTTGGCGGCATGTAGCAGTTATTTGCGCATATATGAGCCATTTCCTCTAATTGTTTTTCACTTATTTTCTTTTTGACTAAATATTAAATATTATAAAATGACTAAGTTTAAAAATAAATTTTGTCAATGTGAAGTATGAAGTAGGCTACTTACAAAATCTTATGAAAAACAATAACTTTTCTTGTGAATGAATTACACAGCAGCTGTCAGTCAGTGCAGCGCAAGATCAATGATTTCAGCACACTTGTAAAAACACACATTTTATTCAATTAATCTAACTAAAGTGCATAATAAATATTTCATTTTTGATGCTTTTTTTTCATACGAAAGTGGATGAACACTGAGGTACGTCTTTATTTATTTTTTATGCTGTTTTACGTTTGAATAACTAAATTAATGCTATGCCCGACTATTTAAGCGACTATATTCTGATTATAAACTAAGTATCACACTACTGATGCTCAACACACCAGAAAATGACATCTCACCAGAAGTTTTCGAGCTGGCTTATATTATTGCGGAAGTTCTAAAGAACGCTCCGTTGCATATAGTCAATTGAGGTGTAGGAAACACTGGGACATGCCATTATGTAATAATTCGATATGATTTTGATTAAAAATAAGCTACTTCGAGTGGTAGACATTTGAACTTGAAAATAAATAGTGTCAAAGACTTTATATTGTCTTAAAGGGACTTTGATAGTGTTCAAGCCATCTCTTCCACCATGTATTTTTCCTCTTCCTCTGTCGGTAAAGCAGGGAGTCTTGTGATTGGTTGTCAAGCCAACTAATCAGAATTTAGCAGCCTCATCTCTGATTGGCTGGAATTATGGCATACTGTAACGCTCAGTTGTGTTGAGCAAGCGAGCCGTCGGCGATTAGAGAGCACTCAGCATGGGTATCAGGAGAGCAAGCAAGTGAAACGTTGCACACGCGAAAGAGAACGTCCGCGCACATCCAAACAAACTTCTTTTAAATGCAAAATTGATTTTCCTTCGCTCGAAATCCTTTTTTATTTGCAAGACGAACATTTCTCCGCAAAACTCAGTTCACGCGCATGCGAAATGCCCTTTTGCGTGGTCAAAATATGATCTTGCACGTGCAGAATTGTGGCAGAAACGTAATCCCATAGTTTTCAGACCTCACAAACCGGATGCTCAAGGCAGTTGGACATAGTGGTGTATTAGAGGTAAAAAATGATATAAATATTGTTCAGTTTCTCGCACAAACCGATCGTTTCGTGTCTTAGGACATCAATGTGTCGTCACGAGCCGCAGGGTTTAATTTGGATTTGTCTGTGCATGTTTTTTTTTACTCTCATAGATGGAGTTCCCATTGACACGCATTATATGATTGACAGACAGCAACGGTTGTGTTCTACTGAAGAAACAAAGTCACCTACATCTTGGATGCCCTGGGGGTAAGCAGATAAACATCAAATTTTCATTTTTGGGGTGAACTATCCCTTTAAGGTTTTGCAAAAAAAGAGTAATTTATTCGACAAATTGGTTTAGGCTTTTGAGAATTTGGTTTAGAGAATGGGTTTTAGTGTCTTAGAAATTGTGAAAAAACTGTAATAAATAAGTAAAAAGATGAAAGATGAATAAAGCTCCAGAGGTGTTTTTGTGAACACAAAATCATCCAAATGTCAGTATTACAAGAGATATTGTGAATTTCATGTTTGTCTACAGGTTTTTTGTTCTGCTCAAAATCAGCTCATAAATGTATTTCTGTCCTGTTCCTGTCACAACTGATAAAGGGTAAACAATTGCACAATTTAGTTATTTGCTGTTCGTTTTCATTTGCATGTTTTATCTATAGGAATCTGCAGTAGCAGATTCCTTGTTTTTCTAAGGCACGTTTATCAAACCTACTTAAACGTCTAAATTTAATTAAGGCCCACTTCTGGCTTAATCTAAGCCCTGTCTGTGAAACCAGGCCTGTATATATTCAAAAGAATAGACTTAACAGCTTGATTGCAGCGTCATCTAGTGCTCGCGCTCTGTACTGCTTCATCTACATAAGTTGATGAGCAACTTCATACACACACACAGGTTTGTTTTGCAATGAAAGTGAGGACATTCCATAGGCGTAATGGTTTTTATACTGTACAAACTGTATTTTCTATCCCCCTACACTACCCCTACCCCTAAACCTACCCATCACAGAAAACATTCTGCATTTTTACAATTTTAATAAAACATTTAGTATGTTTTTAAAGCTATTTTAAATATGAGGACTCATTAAATGTCCTCATATTTCATGTTTACGTCGTAATACCAGTGTAATACCCATGTCATTATACAAATTTGTGTGCTCATAAATCACAAAAGCGCGCGCGCGCGCACACACACACACACCCACGAACGCTTCAACCATCTTTCTATCCACTTGCATAATGATGATGATGATCTGATGATGTTTCAAAATCAATAGCAGATAACAAATTTCAGCTAACTGTGTGTGGGTTTTAAATCATATTTTTTATATAATACAAATAACATTTTAGTTAACCCTAATTGGTCTTATTCACTAGTACAGAAGATTCTGTACAGTTGATCGATCACACGATTGATTGGCGTCTGAACCTGTTTGCTCGTGCACTGAGATTCGGGAGCGCGCGTTCCTCAGCTGTGCTTAGTCACGCTGAGTTTCTGCTTTCTGTATGAAACACACACACACGCTGAAGTACACAATAGCACACAGTAACACACACACACACACACTGTCACCGAGAGCCGTTTCCGATGAGCTGTAAGTTTTTTTAATGAGAGACTTTGTTTACTGTTTGTCTTTCTGCTGAGATTTAAACGAAATGATTCACACGATTTTTATTTTGTGTCACTGTTAACAGCATTTGCGTGTTGATTTATTCAATTTGCTGATTGATAGTGTTTATGATGATAATTGTATGTTTCGTTATAAATAAGGATCAAATAATTATGAAGTTTAATAATCTTGAGATATATTTGCAGGCTTTCGCATTGTGATGTTAAAAAGCTTGAACAGTAATAATAACACTTTTACAGTACAATAGTTTGTCACCTTAGATTTTTTTCGTAGCATATTTATCAAGTGTTGAGGTTTGTTATCGTGTGGAAACTACAGTGTTTTGATTAATAATTTAAGCATACGGGACGTTTTGCACGAATCGTTTGAAAATATACTTCTAATGTCAATGTACATTTCAGCGCAGTCGCGGCGCTGCTGCTGCTGCTGTGTGTGATCGGCTTTGAGCTGCTGGACGACGGATAGAATTTAAACTCCAGTCCGGGGATTTCAGGCCTCTCACTGTTTACATGTTGAAATTTCAGACTTAAAGTGGCGCTTTGGGATTTTAGTATTACTGAAATTATGTAAAAGAGGTTATCAGTAAATATATGAATTTAGAGCCTTTATTTAAGTGGTCATTTGAGTTTAAGTTTGAATGTGTTGACTGTGGATTAAAACTGAGATTAAACGCTTTCACCGTGAACAGTCTCACTAAATAATCATAAAACGTTTAAATCTGTCCTGGTTTCTTAAACATTCTCTGCTGTTTGCCATTCATGCAGCAGATCTGTTATGCAGGTTTCTGTGACTATCTCTGTGAGGAAATTCATTGATATAATGCAGTCCCTAGCCTCCCTAAAACCAAGTCTTAACCAAATCTTGATTGCTTGCTCTTCAACTCAGTGATTCATTCTGGATCAGTAAGTCTCTTGGGTCACTGGGATGGGTCACTGACAGCAGAGACAAACTGTGCTGATAACCATTTATATAGTGTAATTGTGCGTCAGTAGTATAGCAATATGAATAGACTTGTTAACTTATAAACAGGAAAAGAAAACCCACCCCATATCTTTAGCTGTTCATGTCAGAGGTTGTACATCCAATCAAACTGCGGTGGGTTGGATCAAATTGGTCTGATGCCTGGTAAAAGCTTGTCAAATTAAACGGATGTCAATATGGACAGGTTGTGTGATGCCCTCATCTACTTGAATCAGTTATTGTTTGATTTAAGGACACATTCTCTTCAGTTGTTTGTTTTTTTGTACCTCAGTATGTTGAGAGGAATTTGTTTTACTGCTAAGGTTGTGATTATGATTGTGCTGTGTTTCTTATTTTTTCAGATGTTTGCTTTAAAGGTGCTGTATGTAAGTTTTTGACTGTACTAAAGCATAAAAATACCATAATATGTTTGCAGATATTTAGGAAACATGCTGAGTTCACATACTCGTTTCTCTGAAAACCATTGCTACAGCCAGTTATTTACTTTGAAATGTGTGTTCCGTATCTGAATGTCTGTTTTTGTTTTGGTCTTTGCAAGACCGCTCATTGCCAATTTACCCAATAGTATTTTGCCACCCTGGGTTGCCAGTTGGAGGAAAACACATGCAGCGAATTGCAGCCATGGAAGCCAGCGAACAAACTGGGTCAGAGATCACAGATTCTACCCGACCTAAAAAGCCTCAGCATCCATCTAAAAATCTCTATGAACGGAAGTATATTAAAACGCGATATCTGCTCATCATAAATCAGTAAATCAACTTACAGTGTGTAGGTCTCCTCGCCTTCTAGTGTCAATCGAGCTAGCTCCTGTTGCGTGTCCTCAAACTGGCAACCCGCACGAGCGTGGATTCTGAGGAGGAGGGGGTGGGGCAAACCATATTTTGAATTTGGACTGCAGTACCCATTTCAACCACTAGCTGTCATTCTTACATACCGCACCTTTAAATCTGTTTTTTTTCCTTCTCAGGACTTCCAGTCACCATGGAAAACAGATCAACACCATTAAACTCATGAAAGGAGTCTGAATGACACACATGTGACAGGTTTCCCATTGTACTGCATTCTGACAGGTCTCGTTCTGACACTGTAAGACTGTAAGATACTTCACAGTCAAGGGACATCCGGCCCTCAGTTTCAGATGCTGCCTTTAGACTCATTTGTCTACACCTTAAAGTCAAACCTGCACAGAAAGACGGTTTCACTTCACATGCTCTAGAAGTTTCTCTTCCACTTGAGGAAGAGACACAAATATGTGAGCGACAGACCGGTTGGATTCTTCTCAGCTGACAGGAGCTCTTCCTGGTTCATAAATTCCCCTGTCAAATCAAACAGATTATGTATGAAATGGAGAAGTGTGACAGACCCAAACCATCAGGAGATTATAGACCTCTATAACCACACGTTTCACCTGAGTGACCCGTAAGACTGTGAAACTCGCCCGTCTCCCATCCGACGCCGTTCAACCTGCGCTGGCGAGCAAGGATGCGAGTGCCGGGCCGCGGCCGGTGAGGATGTACGCGGCGTCCGGGATGACGGAGTGCAAGGCGGAGGTCACGCCGTCGGAGCGTAACGGGCACCGCGTGTTCAGCTACACGCTGGAGAGCCACACGGCGGCCGCCTTCACCATCATGAATGAGCTGCGGCTGGAGCGGCAGCTGTGCGACGTCACGCTAAGGGTCAAATACAACGAGCTAGAGGCCGTGGACTTCGTGGCTCATAAGGTGGTTTTGGCGTCTTCGTCGCCGGTGTTTCGCGCCATGTTCACCAATGGGCTGAAGGAGTGTGGGATGGAGGTGGTGCCCATCGAGGGGATTCACCCCAAGGTATGAGCGTCTACGATTGATGTCGATGCTGCTAAGCCTGTCACGATCATGAATTGTGTGCTGACGATTAATTGTCATAAAAATCATTGAGATTAACAATAGAGCCCGACGATTAAACGTTAAAAGATTGCGATCTCGATTCAAACACCTACGCGATGTTATTCCTAAATGACAATGATTTGCCTATGTCTATTAAACCTTTGACAAGTCCGATCACATTCAGATCTGCGTTCTGATCCAGAGAGAGCCGTTGTCATGTATAGGTATGAAACGGCTTCACAAACAGTCTTTTCAACCACACAGTATCTTTATTTCAGTCTTACAATAATTCAGATTATCACAGAAGTACTGGGATAAAAGTTAATATTTTGGATATAAACACTGATGTCTGCGGTAGTGATCAAAATAGAGTAAATCACCTTTTGAAAGTAACTTGACACTTCAAATGAAGATTTTATCAATTACTTTGTTACACCAGTAGGTGGCGACAAGTGACTGTTAAAAAATATTTTTGTCTTTGTCATTGAATCATTCATTCAAGAGAGTTGTTCAAAAATGCTGATTCATTCAGTAATGAAACAAGTGAGATTATTATTGAGTCATTGAATCATTCATTCAAACTGATTTTAAAAATAAATAATTCAAATTAATTAAATGTTTTAAGTAGACTACAGCAATTAACATTTTGTCAGAACTTCTAGTAAATTACATGTTATTTTGTTTAGTTGTCTTTTCAGAATCATGGGAGTATCGAATGGAAGCTTGTTTCTGCCATGAAATAAAAAATAAAAAAGGTAATTGCGACTTTTTATCTCACAATTCTGACTTTTTTCTCAGAATTGCGAGATATAAACTCAAAATTGCAAGTTATAAAGTGAGAATTTTGTGATATTAAGTCAGAATTGTGAGTTATAAAGTCAGAATTGCATGATATAAACTCAATTCTGAGAGAAAAAAGTCAGAATTGCGACTTTATAACTCACAATTGCGAAAAGAAAGGTCTGAATTGTGAGATAAAGTCAATTGCCTGTTTTTTTTTTTTTTTTATTTAGTGGTGGAAACAAGCTTCCATAGTATCGTGATCTCTGTTTTCAAACAAAAATTCTCAATTTATCCAGAATCATCCAGCTCTAATTAATTGAATTTAATGAAGTTATAATTGTGATTAGATCAAATAACCATGATCATCAGGCGATTAATCAGTAATCGTGACAGGCCTACGTGATGCTCTTGTATCTGAGCTGCGTCTTTTGTAAATGTGGCTGGTTGTTGTTCTCAGGTCATGGGGCGGCTCATTGAGTTTGCGTACACGGCGAGCATCTCTGTTGGTGAGAAGTGTGTGATTCACGTGATGAACGGGGCCGTCATGTACCAGATCGACAGCGTGGTGAAGGCCTGTTGCGATTTCCTCGTGCAGCAGCTCGACCCAAGCAACGCTATCGGCATCGCCAACTTTGCCGAGCAGATCGGCTGCACGGAGCTTCATCAGAAGGCCAGAGAATACATCTACATGAACTTCAGTCAGGTCAGTGACACACACCTCTGAGTAAACCTGTACGATGGGAGTGTTCACCTTTTCTGCAGCATAGGACACTGAATCACCTGTTCAAGAACCCGTGTTGCAGTCTGCCAACAGTAGGGCTGCACGATTAATTAGAATAAAACCAAAATCGTGATACGGCTTAGTGCAATTGTCAAATCGCAAACATTGTGACTTATTTAAATAAATACATGCGCTGTGTGTTTCAGAGGGAAGCGCGGCAGTGTGTTAATTTACATATGAACAGCTCATGATCTGCCGGTGTTTTCAGCGTCTCAGAGTTCACAGTAAATGCTCCACACCAACTCCATCTGCATCTGCTCTGAGTTTGAGTCGATTTAAGATGTCACATGCTCCAGCCATCTTCACAAACTCAACAAAAGAGAAGCTTTATTTATTTATGGCTGTCTTAATTTCTTCATTTTCAAACATTAAATCATCAAACGTATTTTGACAAAAAAAAAACAGTCAGCCTTAATGTGGTTTTCTGTCAAAATACGTTTGATGGTTTAATGTTTGAAAATGAAGAAATTAAGCAGCCATAAATAAATAATTTAATATAATTTTTGTTATAATTTTTTTCTTCAATACTAAATCTTTTTATAGTAAATAATATTGCAATGCTAGTATTTCTTCATTACGTTTTTATTTAGAAATTATTTAGTAATAATAATAACAATAATAATAATAATAATTATTATTATTATTATTATTTTATAGCCATATTGAAATATAACCACAAATTGCACAACCCTACACACAAGCACAAGCACTTTCTGATCCTATTTAGGGCTGCCTTCAACTAAAGATTTTTCTAGTCGACTAGTAGTCCTTTATTTAAGCCATTAGTCACACGTTTCACATGTTAATCACACGTTTATATTAATTTAATTACTTAAATATATACTGGGGCGGATATATATATATGCCTAGTCTGCGCTCATGCGCACATCGACGCCTCCTCGTCGTGCAGTAAAGCGCGCTATAATTTAGCTGCCTTCCACACTCCACACAAACACTTGGATATGTGCCTAATAATATCGCACATTTATCTAGGTTAATGTTAGAGCAAGCAGCCATGTAAAGTTGCTACTACTTAAATGTTTTAAATAATAAGCCATATTTGAGGTCGATGGATGATAGGCGAATGTTTGGATTTCCTGGCCGACTGTAATTACCAAAAGAACCTGCCGTTAATGATCTGTCCCTCACGGACTGCGTGAATTTGCCACTTCCTGTGGAGTTTTCTTTTTCTTTTTCTGCAACTGACTAAGCCTCTTCTCGATCAATTAACATTTAGTCAACTATTAGGGGGCAGCCCCAATCTTATTATAATTAAACTGGGTGTTTTTTGCTATAGTGCCTTTAAGATTTCTACATCTAAATGACCTCTATAATGGCTGGCTAACCTCTTCATATTTTAGTGAGTTTTTTTCTATCGGTTCAGTCTAGTTTTGACAGGAACAGCTCACGCTTTCACATGCTTTTCCATTCTTCTCGTACGTTTGCTGTTCAGGAACAATAATATCTGTCCTGCTTCTTCATAACATCACTGTGGACCAAGTTTCTGATCTCTGATGTGTTATTGTGGATGGTCATGTTTCATTTTTCATCAAGTTCCAGATATTGGATCAAGTCATTTATGCAGTTTAGTTTCAGTAATTGCTCATTTTAGGAAGAGGAAGTTTTGAGTTCTCACAGGATGTTTCATAGTACAATGAACTCTAATTTCAAATTATCAAAGATAACTTGATTCCTCATCATGATGTTTACACAGTAGTGAACATTCTGTCACCATTCACTCACACTCATGTTGTTATGTAAGTGAACTGTCTATTTAAAGGCCCGTTCACACCAAGAACGGTAACTAAATTAGCAGGATGGATTCTGATTGGCTTCAATATCATTCGTCAGATAAAAAAAATTCACTCCAAAAGTGATTCCAACAATTAATTTCTCTGTGCCGTTATCAATATAGTTGTGGTGTGGACTCTCCTAATATTTTAGAGCAACTTTTAGAACTGTATCTGTATCGTTATTGTTATATTTAGCATGCTTTTGTTTGAACAGGCCTTAAAGGATTAGTTCACTTCAGAATTAAAATTTCCTGATCATTTACCAATCCCCATGTCATCCAAGATGTTTATGTCTTTCTTTCTTCAGTCGAAAAGAAATTAAGGTTTTTGAGGAAAAAAATTCCAGGATTTTTCTCCATATAGTGGACTTCACTGGGGTTCAACAGGTTGAACGTCCAAATTGCAGTTTCAATGCAGCTTCAAAGGGATCCCAGACGAGGAATAAGGGTCTTATCTAGTGAAACGATTGGTATATTTATATACTTTTTAAGCACAAATGCTCATCTTGCACTGCTCTGCGATGCGGCACACATTACGTAATCATGTTGGAAAGGTCACGTGTGAAGTAAGTGAAAGTACTGATCCAGTGTCTACAAAGCGAACATGCAAAGATTAAGCCAAACGGTCTTTACAAAAAAAAGGTAAAACAACATTATTGGATGATTTTGAAGTTGGAGGAGAAAATTAGATGGAGTTTTTCACTCTACCGTGGTACTTCGGCCTACGTCACGCATGATCTTTCCAACATGATTACGTAATGCCTGCCGCATCGCAGAGCAGTGCAAGACAAGCATTTGTGCTTAAAAAGTATATCAATTTTATTTTTTAGAAAATGAGTGATCGTTTCGCTAGATGAGACCCTTATTCCTCGACTGGGATCGTGTAGAGCCCTTTGAAGCTGCACTGAAACTGCAATTTGGACCTTCAACCTGTTGAACCACAGTGAAGTCCACTGTATGGAGAAAAATCCTGGAATGTTTACCTCAAAAACCTTAATTTCTTTTCAACTGAAGAAAGAAAGACATGAACATCTTGGATGACATGGGGGTGAGTAAATTATCAGGAAATTTTAATTCTGAAGTGAACTAATTCTTTAAGGGAAGTAAATGTTTTGATACTGATCCGATGAGATGAATCATGTGAATTCATCTCATCGGATCAGTATCAAAACATTCTCTCAATCTCTCTCAGGTGGCTACGCAGGAGGAGTTCTTCAACCTTACTCAGTGTGAGCTGGTGACGCTGATCAGCCGCGATGAGCTGAATGTGCGCTGTGAGTCCGAGGTGTTTCGTGCATGCGTGGAGTGGGTTCAGTACGACCGCGAGAACCGCCGGCCTTATGTGCAGGCGCTGCTGCAGGCCATCCGCTGCCACTCACTCACACCTAACTTCCTGCGCCGGCAGCTCGAGCACTTCGAGTGGGACGCTCAGAGTAAAGATTACCTGTCCCAGATCTTCCAGGATCTCACGCTGCACAAGCCCACCAAAGTCATTCCCTGCCGGACGCCCAAAGTCCCGCAGCTCATCTACACGGCTGGCGGATATTTCCGCCAGTCGCTCAGCTACCTGGAGGCATTTAACCCCTGCACGGGTGCGTGGCTGCGATTGGCCGATCTGCAGACACCCCGCAGCGGGCTGGCAGCGTGCGTCATCAGCGGTCTGCTGTACGCGGTGGGCGGGAGGAATAATGCTCCGGATGGCAACATGGACTCCAACACGCTGGACTGTTACAACCCCATGAATAACTGCTGGCTGCCCTGCGCGCCCATGAGCGTCCCGCGCAACCGCATTGGTGTGGGCGTCATCGACGGCATGATCTACGCAGTGGGCGGCTCGCATGGATGCATCCATCACAACAGTGTGGAGAGGTGAGATGGGGCAGATTTCACCTGCAGTGCCTGTTATCTTCTTGAGCTTGTGTTGTTGATGTGTTTTATCTTTTATCTCTTCAGCACTAAACCAACATCTCTTTGCAGCGGGTCAGATCACATTGTTTCCAGTAATCATGCAGTTTCCCATTTATAATGTCCCGGCACAGTTTCATTATGAACTGAAAATATTTTTACACTTCTCATTATAACATAAAATATCTCTAAACGGAGTTTGTACAAGGTGCTTGAAGTACTTGAATTTGACGAAATTTAAGTCCTGGAAAACCCTTGATAACAGCCATATTTATGCGCTTGAATTATTGAAAGACGTGTAATTATGTGAAATTATTGTTTCATTTTATTGATTAAACAATCTTTGAATGCGAAAATTAACTCTACAGCCCATCTGATATAGATCTAGAGCCATTTCGCATGGTTATGAGCGTGATATTGCTCATATAAATATCCAAGTATATGATACAGCTTTCATTTTTCAGGTCAATTATATATTCATGAGAAAAAAAAATCAGTTCGAATAAGGAATCTTGGTCATAGTATCCTTTCATTGGTTAAAGTTACCACAGTGCTACACTTTATTTGTACCATTTTGTTTCATTAGTTTATTTTTATCGTTTTACCTTTTTTAGAATTTGAAAGATAATAAAGAGATTGTTTGAGAAGTGAGATCTCTGATTATAGTCCATGAAAACCAAAAATGTAGTCCTTGAAAGTAATTCATATTACATTATCTGTACGAACCCTGTCTAACATTAAGTTTTGCACCATTGCTTTTAGGGCAATCTGAGTAAACGGAAAAAAAGTGCCTGCAGGATTCTTTAGGTAAACAAATTAAATATATGAACAGATCCTTTCTTAACTGCTGTTTTCTCACCACTGTTGTGTTTTTGAATTAAGAGGAAAGCTCACAGCATATATTTACATATTCATCTAAACATTGCCAAAGTCCCTTTCAAGGAAAGTCTGTTCACTCGCCACCGGCCATATTTGCAGTGCCGCCTGACAGCTATTGTGTGTTCCGTCTACTTGAAATTACAAAAAATTGTTTGAAACACTCACATTTAAATTACATATTTCAAATCAGCAACAAAATCTGACATGACTGTCTCATAAATGTTGTATCTTAGGCTCAAATAGCTTTTAAAAAGCTTCTATTTCAGGCTGGACCAGCCAATGTGCATATCCAACTGGAGCACCTAACAGCAGCTACAGTGACGCAATGACTTTACCAATCAGCAATTGGCTCTTTTATTTAGAATGCGGGACTTATTCCTCCATATTGCGTGTTGTACTTTCTCCCATTCATTTGCAATGTGAGTGCACCATCTTTGTATATCTAAAGTCTTTGACGTCGCTCTCAGCAGCTTGGGCAACGTTGGGATGTTCGCTAACAGTATGTCGCTGCAAAGGTATTTCAAACTTCTTTTTTCCCCTAAGAATGAAACGAATGAAAAAAAGAACTTCACCATTAGTATATCTGTACCTTAAGTGTGCTCTTAAACCCCGTTCACACTGCCAGAAACTTTGTCGTTGCATGTCATTAGTGGGCGTCCCCACATCTGGTTCACAGATTTCATTCCATGTTGTAGACAACGAATCAGTTTCCTTGCTGCTAAAAACAAACATTTTGGAGGGGAAAGACTAAATATAAATTTAAAATCAACTTCTCCATTTTGCCGCCGTACTGTCGCCAATGGTCACTGTTGTTCACATTGCCTGAAATTGCCAGCTCTCCATTGAAATGAATGGGATCATGTCACTTTGCTGCTGCATGTCGATGGATTTAGAAACAATGTCACTCACCGAGTATTGGATTTTGGTATGGATTATTTTGCAAACAACAGCAATCTTGTTGATCCCCCTTAAGTATCTTTTTATAATGAAAGCCAAAATGAGTCCACACTTCAGCTCTGTACACCGCGGTGGGAGCTGGTATAATTTATTCATCTTCTATTGGTGGTTACTTGTATGCTTGGTTTTCTAATGCTCTTTTCACGCCAGTGAGGAAGAAAACACCTAAAACCCCTTATGCATCCACATAACAATGGTCTGTTATCACACTTCCTTTGTGATGTTTGTGGAGATTAGTGATGAATAATAGATGACAAACATTATTCTGTAAGGAAGTGGAACCAGCTATTAATAGATATTTAAACACTATGAATTTTTGAGTGAGTTACTGTAGTTATGAAAGACACATCTGTCTGTCTGTCTGACTGTCTGTCAGGTGTGTTACATGTAAATCAGTTATGGGTCTGTTGTGTTTTACTTCCTCAAGATGTGATGACTGCCATAAATAACCACAGCTAAAATAATAACAAACATACTCACTTATTATATTTAATGAGCTCTAGTGACATGGAGTGATAATGTCATGTGTTAGTACGTGTTTGTCATGTCTAACTTCATGTCAGTTGGATTTAATATTGATTCATTTGGATATATATCAGATACAGTACATCTCAAAGAAAAAATATCTCAACTAATGCTGTAAACTATACAGGGAACCCTATCAGTCTGTACATTACTAAAATATTACTGGTTAAAATTAACTAATTTGTATACAAAAGTTTACATTACTCATAAAGGAGATTTTATAATATTAACATTAAAATAACATTTTTAAACAACAGTTATGTAAGAAAGCACTTCAAAAAAATGAAAATATAAAAGTTTATAGAAGTTTAAATGTACTGTTAATCAAATGTACTGTACTAAGTATTTTATATAAATATATTTTACAAAAATGATTTTACTCTAAAATTGATATAAAATAAAAGCCATATGTCTATTTGAAGTTATCTCAAAAATTAAAGTTCCCATGAGATTTCATTTAGGGATTTCATATAGCCACCAGGTGTCATCCACATTCCATTGATTTTTTTTTAAGGCATTATCATTGTAGAAAATTAAGACATTTCTGTCCAAATATCACTTCTATCACAAAACAGACATCAAATATGGAAGCTTGAGATTCAGACCTCTCTGACGATATGTGTTTTGTCAAGATTAGTAAAGTTTTGACTATCAATAAGTTAAAATAAATGTTTTAATATGAAACATGTCTATGCCCACTAGGGGGAGGAGCCCGCTAAAAGAATTTAAAGTACTATTTCCATGGTAACACAATTTCAAAATGGTTTTCACAGGATGAATTCTTGAGTTTTTAAGCTTTCGAAATGATACCTAATTTATGATGATTAATAAAATATTTGATACAAAAAAAAGGCAATAAATAAAAACAGCGCCAAGCATCCTGAGAAATGGATATTTTTAACCCATCCCTAGTCCGTATGAAAGCATGTTTGTTCATGTTGTGTGTTTCAGGTATGATCCGGAGCGAGACTGCTGGCAGCTAGTGGCGCCTATGCTGACGCGACGTATCGGTGTAGGTGTGGCTGTGATCAACCGTCTGCTGTATGCGGTGGGCGGCTTTGATGGGACTCACCGGCTGAGCTCGGCCGAATGCTACAACCCCGAGAAAGATGAATGGAGGAGTGTGGCGTCCATGAACACAGTCCGCAGCGGTGCAGGTGAGATCCAACAGAGACAGTTTGCATAAAGCTCCAAATGTTATTGTGCCCTGCGACTTATCTAAAAATCTAAATTTTAAATTTTAAAATTATTTACTTTCCCTTATGTCATTCCAAACCAGTTCATTCTTCCATGTGACGTGACGGTATCAAATTTTGCTGAAGCTTTTATCACGGTGTACGGTTTTATCACGATATTGAAATACGTTGCAAAAAAAGTGACGTACTATTACAGGTTTACTAACTTTGTCTAGTAACAAAAAGAACTGAACATTTAAATACAATAAAGCAATACACAAAAATGTATGAAGTAAACAAATGTTTCAAACAGATTAAAGTGCAAAAGAATTATAAGGAACATAAGCTCTTTACAATAAGGTCTCATTAATTAATTTTAATTAATGCATTAACTAACATTAACAATAAGCATTAGCTGTTACAGAAGTTATTGTTCTTTGTTAAAGTTAGTCGAAAAATACAACTGTTAGTTCATGTTAGCTCAGGTCCATTAAATAATACACTTAAAATTTTTGGTTTTTAATAGTGTTATTAAATGTTGAAATTAACATTTACTAAGATTAATAAATGCTTTAGAAGTATTTTTCATTGTCAGCTGTGATGAACACCACAGCGAATACAAAAATCTGAATGACTGTTTGAAACATTTAAATACTGTAGTAGGCAGCTGCTTTGTTTATGGGGGTTACTGGGGTAACTGCTGCATTTCTGCTGTTCCATCAGCGCTATCTGCTGTCAGAGTGAATGTGCATTTTCATTCAGCGCGTCTCCTTCACTCGTTCTGCCATGCGCTTCTCACCCCTTATTTACACTGCACGCGTCTACGGCGCGTTACGGCTCTGACGCGGCCACCCTAGTCAATGCTTTTGTGTTCACACGCCATGACATGTCACGTTTCAGAAGCGGCTCGCCGCACCGCTTCGCTGAATGTAGGCGCCAAGTCTATTTTTGACGGATGCCGCGTCCAAGCCGCGCTGCTCAAATACAAAATAAAGTCAAAACAATCACCCTGTGTAGACTCCTGCTCATATTTTACATCACTAGGAGGTCAGAAATTGACGACAAGAGATTCGAAGTTGAAAAAATTGAAAATATTTTGTCCTTGTCCTTGTAAAGTTTTCTTAAAATGCATTCTAAAAATTGGAATAATTCATAATAATTATTCACAGTATTTTGAAGTGCCTAAGGTAACAATATCGTGCATGTTCATTATCGTGATATATTGTATTTCTATATACCGGCACATGTCCACGTGGCACAAAAGGAAGAACCAATGAGGTTCATTCTCGCGTGTCATGTGGCACATTTGAGATTCTGCAAGAGCCAATGAGGTTTGTTCTCACACGTCAAGCAAGTACGGTCAAGTTTCTGTTCACTATGTTCACTGATCAGTGTTTATATTGGGGCAATAAATCGTTGCAATAAATCGAGAAATGATTCTGGATCGATTCTGAGATTTTCTGAATGCATTGCGATTCTCTCTCGAATAGATTCTGAGCTTAGTTTTTAACAGCAGATGGCACTGGCAATTTTCATTTTGGGTGGATTAAGCCTGCGAGCTCCAAACATGACAAAAAGCATCATAAGATTCCTCCATATGACTCTGAAGCCAGTTTCAGTCTGTTTCTCACACAGAGCGTCAGATGAGACTTGGAATATAGTGCACGAGTCAAATGGACAAATAATTTACTCTTATATGGCTGTATTTGTCCTCTTTGGAGCCCAACAGATGTTGGTCACTATGAACTGCTGGAAAAGAGCTGCAGCAACTTTAATTTCTGAAGAACTTTCTTGGTTTTGCTGACACCATGGGGTTAAACATTAGTGATCGAACATGGATCATTAATCCTGATTGCTTAAACAGCACGTCCTAAATGAAGTTGTAGTGAACAAAAACATCTGTTCTTTGATTCGTCCATGTGATGAGGGACGTGTGCTGTGAGTCATGTGATCTGTGTTCAGGTGTGTGCGCGCTGGGGAACTACATCTACGTGATGGGCGGATACGATGGGACGAATCAGCTGAACACGGTGGAGAGATACGACGTGGAGACGGACAGCTGGAGTTTCACATCATCCATGAGACACAGACGCAGCGCACTGGGAGTGACGGCGCACCACGGGCGCATTTATGTGCTGGGTATGAGCTCAATGAACTCACTCACATTTAGAATCAAAAGACATTATGAACGATTCATCAGCACACGTAACACTGTCTACAGGCTCGAGACAGTTTGTAAAACTTTGGCTGATGTCAATATATCACAATATACACATTCTTAAGGAAACATGAGTAAAAAAAACTGAACAGTTAATGGTCCAGTTTCCAGTGTAATGGCAGATATATCACATA
The DNA here is from genome assembly GCF_019924925.1 of Ctenopharyngodon idella. Classification (NCBI taxonomy): domain Eukaryota; kingdom Metazoa; phylum Chordata; class Actinopteri; order Cypriniformes; family Xenocyprididae; genus Ctenopharyngodon; species Ctenopharyngodon idella. The sequence goes on from NC_067225.1 coordinate 2,272,599, forward strand.
TCGCATTGCAGTCAGTCAGATGTTGATTCAGTAACTGAGTAATTCAGGTAAGGATTCGTCAGACAGTACTGTACTATTCTGAGCAAACTTTGTATCACTAGCACTTCTTGTGTTTATTGCCTCTAAGACAAATCACTTGTTGTACTGCTAATTTTAGTCGCTTTGGATAAAAGTGTCTGCTAAATGTAAGTGTTACTTAAGTGTGTTTGAACGGGATAATTCAGTAGAAGTATGTGTGCGATCTTCATCTCATTACATTCAGTACAGACTTCAAACTCACTGCTCTGGTCAATATGATTTATTTTGGTTTTTTGAAACACTGGTTTAACCATGATAGAACATTACTTTAAAAGTTGATCAGTTTCTACTGGTTTGTCGTTTAAATCGGTTCATAATTCATCCCTGACTGTCTGCTGTCAGTTTTACACATCCACTGTGAACAGCATTGGTTATTTTAATGGGTTTTATTGGCTTTCGCAGCGACACTCCACTTGTGTCTGTTGTAGAATGAAAAAAAGTTTGTCTTTATAATCTTACTCCATCTCTGAAACTTTCCTTCAACTGATGTCATCAGTCCCTCCTGTTCATCAACCACCTTCATATAGAGACACTTTCACCATCACATCAATTCATCATGGAGAGAATCAAGTCTCGTTCTACATTTTAAAATATATTATTTATCTAGTTTTAAATTTTGACACTGAGTTACATGTGCACCAATAATGGGATTATTTCCACTAATCAGAGTAAGGAATTAATCACAATAAGATGTTTACATGACACAACAAACCTTTTCACTCCCATTTGCATGCATTTATTTCATGAATATTCGCTAAGGATTGTGGTTATTTTTATACTGCATTATTCACACATGCACAGCACAAATGAACTCTCATACAGTCGGTGTTACTGGACACTGTTTTAATCTACTTCTGTCGAATGCAAAACACATTTCTTCATTCATTCGTCCATCAGTATACTGCATTATATTCAGCGTTGGGAAGGTTACTTTGGAAAGGTAATAGGTTGCAGATTACAAGTTACCCTATTTAAAATGTAACAAGTAGTGTAACTATTTCAATTACTTTATTAAAGTAATGTAACTGATTACATTTGATTACTTTTTGATCACTTTTCTAAATTTCTAACGAATGTTTACAACTGTTAGTCATTTTCAAACATTTAAACCAGGCAGGGTTAACCTTACAGTAGTACTCAACACTTATTACTGTCAGACTTTCAAAATCCTTCATCAGTTGAACTCAGAATATAATAATTTAAGTTTAAAGCACAGCCACCAAAAACAGACTTTAGCACCTCTCTTTACTGTTCTGAGGTTAAATACAGATTTAAAATAATAACAAGAAATAGTTTAATAGCTATGATACTGTTTTTGAAGTCAAAGCTTTGCAAAGCTATGACAGGAAACACTGGCATCTAACAATGCCATGGAAAAAAACAGTTAATCTTATAAAATACAGCACATACATAAACCCAAATAGGAAATAAAACAGTTACTGAATAAGCATGTGTCCTATTCTGTCCAAAACTCCTGAAACATTGGTGTCTCATATATTAGAGCAGTCAATGCAATTTGGGAAAGAAATCAATTAAATTAATATTATTCAACATATCCTAGCTTTTTACAGAAAATATTAAAGGAACACTCCACTTTTTTTGAAAACTCCCCTAGAGTTAAACAGTTGAGTTTTACTGTTTTCGAATCCATTCAGCCGATCTCCGGGTCTGGCGGTACCACTTTTAGCATAGCTTAGCATAGTTCATTGAATCTGATTAGACCGTTAGCATCTCGCTCAAAAATGACCAAAGAGTTTCGATATTTTTCCTATTTAAAACTTGACTCTTCTGTAGTTACATCGTGTACTAAGACTGACGGAAAATGAAAAGTTGCGATTTTCTAGGCCGATATGGATAGGAACTATACTCTCATTCCGGCGTAATAATCAAGGAATAATCAACTTTGCTGCCGTACCATGGGTGCAGCAGGCACAATGATATTACGCAGTGTCTCTCACAAATGTCTCCATGGTTGCAAGGCATGCTCCCTGTGCAAGAAGGGGGTCACAGCTGCTGCGTAATATCATTGCGCCTGCTGCACCCATGTTACGGCAGCAAAGTTCCTTGATTATTACGCCGGAATAAGAGTATAGTTCCTAGCCATATCGGCCTAGAAAATCGCAACTTTTCATTTTCTGTCAGTCTTAGTACACGATGTAACTACAGAAGAGTCAAGTTTTAAATAGGAAAAATATCAAAACTCTTTGGTCATTTTTGAGCGAGATGCTAACGGTCTAATCAGATTCAATTAACTATGCTAAGCTATGCTAAAAGTGGTACCGCCAGACCCGGAGATCGGCTGAATGGATTCGAAAACAGTAAAACTCAACTGTTTAACTCTAGGGGAGTTGGAAAATGAGCCTATTTTCAAAAAAAGTGGAGTGTTCCTTTAAGATGTAATCCCCTTTGTAATCATTAACATTTTCATAAGTAACTGTAATTACACATTTTTTAATTGCACATTACTCAGTAACTGTAACAGTGTGTAGTGTCACATATGTTACATGTAGTTACTATAGTAATAACTATACATTATGCATAATTACATGCAACTAACCTTAACCCAACCAAACCATAATCCTAACCCTATAGTAAATACATGTAGTTTACTCTATTACTCAGTACTTAAATGTATAATTACAGTGTGACTACACTTTATTTTAAGGTGTCCGTGTTACAGTGTAATTATACATTTAAGTACTGAGTAATAATAATAAACTACATGTACTTACTATAGGGTTAGGGTAAGGATGAGGGTTTGGTTTAGGGTTAATTGCATGTAATTATGCATAATTTACTGTTATTACTTCAATAACTATATGTAACGTGTAACAAAAACACTGTAAAATAAAGTGTAACCCATTTATTTTGTAATTAAATTACGTAACTCTGTTACATGTAACTAGTTACTCCCCAACACTGATTATATTCATGTCGCACAACATTGTCAACATGAACTGTTTCTTCAGCACCTAAAAATGTGACGCCTTCTTTACCGCTTATATTTGCGAATCTGCGCACGAAAACGTCATCCATGTTTGTCACATATGCACACTTCAGTCAGAGCGGAATAGATGCCATTAAAGTGTTTACATGCTGTTTATTGCAATTAAAATCAGCATTTTATTACACATTTTATTACCACAAATTTTATTACGATTATGGTTAATACAATTACGAGCTTAATCGCATCAATTTGATCAAAGTATTGTGTTTACATGAGTTTTATTGCAATATTGCCTGAAACAGTCATTGTTGAGTCACATGTTACTCTTGACCTGGAACACATTAACTGTGTAAAACAGTCATTAGTGGGAGGAAAAGGACTAGAAATGCTAAGATGTTTGGCTGATCTAGTGATGATTACTGAAGCAAAGTATTCAGAGACATTGATTCATCCGTTCTGTAACCGTCTCTCTGTCTGTCTGCAGGTGGGTATGATGGGAACACATTCCTGGACAGCGTGGAGTGTTTTAACCCTGAAACAGACACATGGACTGAGGTCACCAACATGACGTCCGGCCGCAGCGGGGTCGGAGTGGCCGTAACCATGGAGCCGTGCCAAAAGGGCCTGAGCCCGTGTCAGAAACACTAGCGCCGCCTCCGTCTCTGCTCATTAAAGATCTCTCTCTCTCTCTCTCTCTCTCTCTCTCTCTCTCTCTCTCTCTCTCTCTCTCTCTCTCTCTCTCTCTCTCTCTCTCTCCCAGCCAGTGTCATTAGCGCACAGTAAATCTGTTGTTCTGGATGAACTTCAGTGTCAGTGCACCAGGAGATCTCTGAACATCATGCACTTTGAGGTTCCTGCCTGTTTAGTTTGCATTGCCATTCGAGCAAATGTGAAGGTTAATCATGCAGCAGCCTCTTCTATTCAGTCGTGTGGATGTCTACCTCCTTCCTGAGCCGAATAAAGTGCCATGACCCGCCGCCACAGTATGTCTGAGGGCTCGAACCGCTCACAGTGCCAGTGATGCCCGTTTGCTCAATAATACGTCACAGAGGTTTGAGCTGTGTGAACGGAGATGGCCAAAACAAACCCTGACCTAACAGACACTTCAGTTTAAAATCAGTTTCTGATTAAGCTGTTTGGATGATTTTGTATTCAGTATGTACAAACATACAAGAAAATTTTTACTAATGAAATGAGATGTGAAACGTTTCCAGATTTATCTAACTGTATTCCAGCCTACAAAGGCATTAGATGCCAACGTCGTTTATGCTCAAATGAAAGCTGATTTTCACAGGCTGATAAAACAATGTATTTGTAAAAACCAATTTAAGCTGCTTTTCCAGGGAATTTGTACATTGGTATATTGCATGAAGTCTTGTTTTTTCTTTTTTTTTTTTATTTATTTGAAATATTGTCCCTTTGCTATATTGGTTGATGTTGGCTTCTCAATGGACTGAACTGGGGCTTATTTTTACAAATTAAAATCTTTGTTTGAAAAGGGATGCTTTTTCCTTTAAATCACTCAAAATTAAATATAAAGGATTATTTAAAGTCTGCTTTGTAAATTTTACAGCATCGAATACCTTGTACAAAATATTGTATATTAAAGGCGTATGTTTCTTGCAGTAGTTTGTCTTGATTTGTTTCAGCCGCGCGGTGGCGACAAAACACTGAATGACGCGCAAACGCGTTAAACAGAGATGAATATGGTTAAAAAAAAACTGCTGACCTTAATTTTAAGCAGCTTTAAATCAAAAGAACTGAAGGCTGCCCTGTGAGGTCCTGCTGCAGGGTACAAACAGCATTTTACGATTCAAACTAAAATGTTTCGAGTGGAGATGTACTGTTATAATATTTTTGTTTTTACCCTCACAGAAACCTGTGTACATACTCAGATAACATGATTTAGCCGATTTAAAGGTTTTTACGAGTCGGTTGTCGTGACATTTCAATATATTAGTGAGTACATTTGGTGCCAAACTTGTATGTGGGTAGATTTGAGTTTAGCGCCGTTTTAAGTTGCTAGTTTAATTTGATCACTGTTCGCGCGCGCTGTATACATTTCACAACGGAATGTCAATCAAAAAGTGACAATGAAATATGAATGCTGAATATTAATCTATTGTAGGGTTGTTAATATAAAGTATAATGACTGTTGCTGTTGACAGGCTGTCTCATCTCTGACTCATTTGGTTCTCATGATTAAACTTGCTCTGGGAGGCGCTTGGAGTGGACTCGGCCGCCGTCAAACCCTCTGAAACTTGTGCTGTTGAAAGTCATTTAGTTGGAGGACAGAGTCTGATTTCAGATTTGAACCTCTAGAGATGGAAACACGCTCGTGCTTGTGCTGAGAAATTTACGCTTTTCGCTTCGTAAGCGCAGGTGAGTTGTTTTCATTTTAAATTGGCAAACGAAACTACCTATAGTAGCCTACTGGAAGGCGAACATGTGTCCTCACCTGAGATCGGCAGTTTTTATTACTAACGTCATTGTCAAACTCAGACTGTGATTGAAATGGTAAAGTCACAATCAAAATTGAGAGGCAATTGCATAGTTTACAGCTTGTTTTCTGAGATGATGACTGATAGAAACTGTTAGAGAAGTGTAGTGCAGAAGCTTTAAAACTGGTCCTAAATTCAGTAACAAAGCTGAGAATCCTTTAAAGACTGATAAACTAGTGTAAACGTTCATTATATGTGACTAATCATGTTTGCTCAACTTCATTATTTTAACAGTATTATAATTATTTTTCCTAACAACCAGGACTTAATCCCTTTTTCACCTGTGCCAGGTGTGAAAATGATTCCTGTGAATGAGTTCCGGAACATTACGTCAGAACAGAACCCGCAGTTCAGGGTTCTGAAGCCCTGGTGGGACGTCCTGTCTGAGTATCTGGGTATCGCTATGCTCATGATAGGAGTGTTTGGCTGCACGGTTCAGGTAGGACATCTTCAGCTCTCCCCATGTGTCATCATAATACCATGGAAGCTTAATCCTCCACGGAATAAAAAAAAAATAGTAATTGCGACATTTTATCTCGCAACTTTTTTCTTGCAATAGGAGTTCTGAAAATATTTTCACAATTCTGAAAAAATGTCGCAATTACTTTTTTATTTTTATTCCGTAGCTGAAGCAAGCTTCCATGTGATATAGTTATGTCAGACTTACTAAGAGTTCAGATATGATTCAAACTTTCCGTGTATTTATACCATTATTCACTGTCTGAAAAGAAAGTTCACATCAAAATGAAAATTGTCATCATTTACTCACCTTCATGTCATTTTCTGTATGATTTTCTCCCTTGCCTTAAATACAAAAATAACTGTTTTGAAGAATCTTTGAGCTCCTTTTTTCATTCATTGATAGTGAACAGTGATTTTTACTGCCAGACTCCAAAACAAACACCATCATGGTATCATAAAAGAATAATAACATTCACCCATGTGAATCATGAGGAACAGACTGAAATTTAGTTAGTTTTTAACTTAATATTATTTTCGATTATACTCTCAAATGCTGCATGAAGGCATATGGCTTATTTTGGGGTGAACTATTCCTTTGAAAAGTAAAAATTTTTTTATGTGTTATGTTTACACTTCAGTGGTGTTGTTGACAGATTAATCTTTTGTAAAATTTTGGATGGACACTGTTGGTAGCACTGATATTTTTACCTGCAAAAGTGGTGGAACTTCATTATCATAGGATAAATATATTCAGTTGTTCTGCTTTTGTGAAGCTGCATTAAAAATCCACTTGGCTCAAAAATCAGAGGTGGCACGTGAATGGGCACGAAGCTTCTTATCAGGAGTGTGTGCAATAAAGAGAAGTGATTAGGCAAGAGCGTTAGCTGATTAGATAAAATGCCTGTGTGGTGTGTTTACCATCAAGCTCCTGTTGATACTGATCTTTCATTGTTCCTTTAATTTGCCGCCAACTGTATTCACCACAAACATGTTTAAATGTTCATGATTTTAGTGTTTCATTTATCATCATTGAAGCTTAGACAATCTTCATCTCTCCTCAGCTGACACAAGACAAGATATCTTGCCTGCCAAACCGATTCACAGATCTCTCTGGTGGAGACAGGGACTGCAGTCACCTAAGGCAGCACAAAGAGAATGAGAGTCTGTGGGAATTCGCCATCACCAAACATCTCAGTCCGAACATCGTGGAGGTGTTCGGAAGGAAGAACGGCCTCGATATCCACCAGTATGAGTTTGTCAACCACTTCTGCTACGAACGTGCCGTGCACTGGTATGGCAAGTACTTCCCTTACCTTGTGGTCATCCACAGCATGATTTTTATGGTGGCCAGCAGCTTCTGGTTCAAGTTCCCAGGGACGTCGTCCAAGATCGAGCTGTTTGTAATCATACTGGGGAAATGCTTCGACTCACCCTGGACCACAAGAGCCATCAGCGAAGTGTCCGAGGAAAGGCGAGAAGAGAGAATGGTCATTTGGAGAAAGAATACAATGACCAAATCAGCCACAGACAACGACGACGACATGGTGTCTCTGATCCGATCTTCCGTGAAGGACCAGAAATCGGCAGAGTCAGCTGCGTCACTCTTGGATAAAAAAGAAGGCGAGCAAGCCAAGGCACTGTTTGAAAAAGTCAAGAAGTTTCGGACACATGTTGAGGAAGCAGATCTTCTTTACCTCATGTACGTGCTACAGACGGTGCTGAAAGTCTTCAAATTTGTTCTCATCACTGTTTATAGCATTGTGTTGGTTCCAAATATCCAGATTGTCGTGATGTGCTCGGTGCCTCCAGATTTGACGGGGTTTGGGGCGTTCTGCTGTAACTACAATAAAGCACATCTGTTCTCCAAATTAGCATATTGTTACATATGCTTCGTCGGGGTGTATGGACTGCTGTGTATCTATTCACTTTATTGGCTGTTTCATCGACCACTTAAAGAGTATTCCTTTGAGGCGGTCCGCTTGGAGACCGGAATTAACGACATCCCGGATGTTAAAAATGATTTTGCATTTCTCCTGCACCTCAGTGACCAGTACGATGCTTTGTACTCCAAACGCTTTGCCGTCTTCCTTTCTGAGGTGAGCGAATGCCGCTTGAGGCAGATGAACCTCAACAACGAGTGGACGGCCAATAAACTCCGCGCTCGGCTGGCGCGCAATGCGAGCGAGAGGTTGGAGCTCCACTTGTTCATGCTGCCAGGGTTACCGGACACTGTCTTTGAGGTTTCGGAAGTGGAGTCACTCAAACTGGAACTGATAAGCAATGTCACGGTCACTGGAAGCGTAACGCAGCTCACAGCCTTACAGGAGATCGCGTTGATCCACAGTCCGGCCAAGCTCCAGCTAGCGGCTCTCAATCATCTGCGCGAGAACCTGAAAGTTCTACGTCTGACCTTTGAGGGACCGGACCAAGTGCCTCTGTGGATGTACACCTTACAGAACCTGGAAGAGCTTCACCTGAGCGGCCCTCTAAACAACGAGCTCTCTCGCAATCCGTCCCTGGACACTTTACGTGAGCTTAAAAATCTGCGTGTGCTGACGTTACGTAGTAAACTGACCAAGATACCGCCCAGTATTGTGGACGTTTCGAATCAGCTCTTGCGACTGTGCGTTCACAACGAGGGGACCAGGCTTCAGGTTTTCAACAGCCTGAAGAAGCTGGTTAACCTGGCCGCTCTGGATCTGACAGGCTGTGGTCTTGAGCGAATCCCCAGCGCAGTCTTCAGCCTTTCCCACCTGCAGGAGCTGGACCTTAGAGAGAACCGGCTTACCACCGTAGAAGAAATCTTGAGTTTGCAACACTGCCGCCGTTTGACGACCCTCAAACTCTGGCACAATGACATTTCCTACATCCCAGAGCACGTCAGCAAACTCCGCGCCCTGGAGATGCTGGACGCCAGTTGGAACAAGATCCGCACGCTTCCACTGCGCCTGTGTTACTGTACCAAACTCCGACATCTGGACCTCTCCCACAACCAGCTGACATCCCTGCCCTCTGAGATCGGCGTCCTACAGTGTCTGCAGTTCCTCTCGGTGGCCTTTAATTCTCTGGAGAGTCTCCCTGAAGAGCTGTTCTCTTGCAAGAGGCTGAAAGTCCTAGCGTTGGGAAATAACAGCATTTCCACCTTGTCTCCACGGATTGGGAATCTGGCTCAGCTGGTTCGGCTTGAGCTGAAGGGAAACAGGCTGGATTCTCTGCCTGCAGAAATCGCCGACTGTCCCTCGCTGAAACTGACTGCTCTGATAGCGGAAGACAGTCTGATGGACCTGCTACCTCCAGACGTGAAAGACAGATTGAAGCACAGATAATCACTGCTATTCAGACATTCACATGCCATTCACATTTTAATGCAGTATGCTTTGAATAAATCATACACTGTGAACCCGAATTTAATTTCAGAGAAATTAACCAAATTAAATTAGTTAATTTCACTCAAAAACGACTGAAAGTTCCTTGTACTTAATAGAAAAAAGTGAACTCAATAACTGATTATATTAAGCTGATCTTAAACTGAATGAGTTTTTAGTTCCCGGCATGCCTTGCGTCAGACTGCATAAGGAGAATAAATGTTGAAATAGTGTTATTTTGTGTGTTTTGCATTAATATAAGGCAAGATGTGTCAGTATTTAATCTTCTGTTATGTTGGGACTTGTAGGGTTTATGTTATGTTGCAGTTTTAAATGTTACCATTGTGGTGAACAGTAGAGCCTGTGGTCGAGGATGGATTGCATTTTTTTTAAGACTATGTATATTGTACATGCAAATGTATAGTGATAGTCTCTTTGCTAGTTATATTAGCACATGCAACTGTGCTATTGCTAGCTTGTAAAAGATATGAGTTAAAATTTTGTTTATGAAATCAAATTGTAAGTTAGGTTAGTCAACAATTTAATTAAATTGCAATTAACATGTTTATGTAGAAAAAAAAATGATAATTTTAAGTTATGCTTACTTAATTTTGGAGATTGTTTACTTAAATTTGAGGCAACTGATTGACTGAGTTCTTTGACATCGATGATATGAGCAATGATCAAAACTCGATGTTCACTGATTACAGATATTACGTTCCTTTTCGTGAGTTATACAAGCACAATTCGAAGTACACACATAAGTTGGGTCCTGTGATAGTCACTGTGTTTATGGCGTGAAGCAATGAACTTTCATCTGACAGACTCAATAGACTGGAGTTGTGTGCCAAATTATGCACTATACACTATGCACTTATACACTATGTAATTATGCACTATGTACTCAACCATGTAGTGTATGAATTTTATAAAGGTTATTCATTCAACATATGTTCTATATAGTATGAATGTGTGTAGTATGAATGTAATTCGGATGTACTACATTCGCCATTATGTCATTATCATGTGACCTACCAGTGTCAGTTACGTCTCTTCACTGCCATTCACAAATCCCCATGGCCCGTGGAAGTAGTAGGTCATCTGGGTACTTTTGACTACTCTTTATACTATAAATTCAGGAATATTTCTTTTATCACATACTGTTTTTCCTAATATATAGTAGGGAAGTATGCAATTTCGGATGCAGCCTAAGTCCTTTACCCTGGAGACTTCAGAGTTCCAACACACCTATGAAGTTTATGAATATTTTAATTAGCTGGTTCACGTGTGTTTGATTAGGGTTGTAGCTGAACTTTGCAGGAAAGTTCTCCAAAATTGAGCACCCCTGATCTAACATGAAAATCTCTCAAAAATTATTAGTATGTTCATGTGCAGACACAGTGTTAACAATAATAGAGCTATTTTTTACCCATTACATTACGCATGATTCCACAAAGAAATTTTCACCAATTAGTGTATCACGACAAGCAAATTGTGCCGCCCACTCCCATGAAATGATGTAATGTAGTCAGTCTCCCTATGCTCTCGAACTACGTAAATATTTGTATGTATATGCATATTTTGTGATAAACATAAAATATGTTTCTATACGCACAATCAACATTTTTAAATCAATAATTTTTGTCCAATTTTCAAGTACTTTACTAATATGGTACTCTGGCAAGGAGAATAGATGTGATGTAAATGAGATTAGTCGTAGTTGATTACTCCTGATGTTTTGAGCAGCTGTGGCCTCTTTCCCATAGAGGGAATGTACTTGAGGAGGCCATGAACGCACTAGAGGTCACTGATCTACAGCTGCTACAGAAGAGAATCATTGTTCATATGGAGATGCACATGATCCCAGTGCTGTGTGTCCCTTTAACCTGAGTTGTTTCTGTATTTCTAGTTTTTGTTTTTTCAATACTATTTAAGCTCAAGGTTATCTATTGAAATAAGTTCACTCAGGTGTTTAAACAGTAACACCTGAATAGATCTGATTAGAAATAAATGCAGCTTTTCTTCATAACAACACAGTGCAATTGTTAACAATAAAGCTTCTGTGTGTTGTTTCCTGATGGTAGGTGTGGCTGAGCAAGTGGAAATTTCCACAGGTGTGTGTTGAGCTTTATCTGTATATCTGGACAAAGCTGTGTTAACATTCCTTTTCATTTCATGAAGTACACGATTAGAAATCGCTGCTCATTCGCATTCAGTTCAGCCAACCACCTGAGCTGTAAATGTCATGTGACAAGGAAATTATGTCATGACAACACTGATTGGCTGATGACACCACAAGAACGCGCACACAGTCCCAAACATTTCACTAGTAACATCGATGTCAGCACATTTAAGAGCCTCCAAAGCAATATAATGTAATAGTTGTAAATGAATGTTACTTGCAAAAAATTGTCAGAATAAGCAAATAATTTTAAACTAACCAGCCAAACTTTGAGCCAATTAGCTGATGTGTCAGTGGCTCCCTCTACTGGCAGATTAGTTGTAATCAGTATGTGAGGGTGTGAAGAAAGAACTGCACTGACTTCATTTACCTTGGGTTTTTTTCTCATTCTGGAATGGAGAGAATCAAAAGAAGTCTCTATTCATCAGTTAGGGTTATTTACACGTTTTCAAAAATCTTCAGATAGGCAGTATTACTGTGGATCATTTAGTCTATTCTTCGATACAAATTCATTCGATGACCGTATTCAGCAACATTCATGAAATCAGCAAAATAATTTCACTACTGAAAAGCTGCATTACTTTTCTTAATAGCAAAATGGTGGATGTCTGGACAAATGGACATACGGTATACGGAGTAGATTTTCATATATATGCCAATCTCTTCAGTATGTTTACAGATGAATATGTTCTATGGATATGTAAACACTTGTTTTTATTGTACAGTATTAGATTGTAAGGTTTTATTTTTGTGTACATTGGACTTTCTCTATTACAATAAAGAGTTGTCATTCTTGTTTTGCAAAGAATTTCTTTTGCCAAAAAATATAAATATAATTTAAAAATCACAAGCTGCCAGAATTTGGTGTCTTAAAAGGTTATTGTGTATAAATAATAAAGTGTTTTTGTTGTGTATGATGAATGTTTATGTTGTGGTAGAACGTGTTGATTTTGAGACGTCTATGTAGTGTACTTTAGAAGAAAGATGAACTGATGCGTCAAACTGCATGATACAAAAGACAACTGAGTTTGGAATAAGTGCACTCAGTATCAAGAAAAGTGGGTTTGTGTATGGGTTGAGGAACTAGTGATGCTAAAATGTAATATTTATTGTGCTGCAGGTCAATGTCTTTGTACTGTACAATGTCTTTGACACTGCCTCCAAAAACCTGAAGTGAATAAAAGCCCCCCTAAAATTGTAAGTTAATTTAATCTACAAGAAAATAAAGTTGAAGCTTCAGGTCATCAGGCCTCCAGTGTTAGAGAAAAATAAACTGTGATTTAAGGGGACGGCACAAGTCAACCACTGCTGAGAACCAGTTGATTTAAAACCCATTAGTTAAAGTTAAAGGCTTCAATCCCCACAGTTATTCCTGAAGATGATTTACTCACGTACGCTAGAATATGGACTTTGTTCAATGATCTCAAACACTTACTGCTTTATGACTGACAGCTCTCCTTTTGCCATGATTGATGAAGTTAAGCATAAGCAACAATTGTTTGTTTAATCAACTATTGTTCTTTTCCTTATCAGACTTCAAGCAGTAATTGCATTACAGAGAATTGCTCATTAAAATGACAAACTACCCAAACTGCCCCTTTATATTATGCAGCAGATACAGTGAAAGCTTTTCTGCTGGATGTAAGAGGTGTCCTGAGATTTTGGCTTGAATGCAGTGAGCAGACAAAACCGCCATTGTGTCTGCGTCCTCTCTGAGTTGTAAACCCCCCAGAAAAACGGACTGTCTGTTCAAAGCAAAGCTCTGTGAAAGCACAATGTTTGCCTTGTACAGTCACACACATTCCTGTGTTGGGTAATTGTGCCCGTACAGGGTCACCTTGAGCACATACAGACACTAGACACACCTTCGGAGATGATATGAAGTTAACACTAAACTCATGCAGGAACATAGTGAAACTCGTCACATGAATTCATCACATTTTACAGTATATCTGTAGTCAGTGATAATATACAAATGATTGTTTGAGTATGTTCTTGAACTGCTCCAATAAGTCACCTCATTAATAAAGATATTAATGTAAAATAAAGATACATAACATGACCTAGCACTTGCCCAGTGTTTGTTTTAATGTATTTATATTTGTTTTTTGTTCATGTTCTTGGAAAAAAATCTGTTGGAAAAATATGATCACAATTCAGACAAAGTGAGTTTTAAGTTTATTAAACACCTTAATAAATAACATTTGAAATACCACAGTAAACATAACGTTAATATACAATTCTTCAATAAATAAGTCAAATAAATTCATACAATGTTATTTACAGATGTTAACACCAACCAAACTTACACACAAAACGAGAATTCATCAGTGCACGGATGGCAGGAAATAATTTCACAAGAATAAAAAATATTAACAGTTCAAGTTTCTGCACAGAAATATTTTGCAAAATACCAAAGAAAGTTATTTACATGTGTGCGTGGCAAACCCACACGTGACTGAAGGAGAGCAGTTCTCTTGAATCCAGTGCAGGGATTTGCTTTGTGCAAAACTGGTGCTACATATTCCAGCTAATATTATGAGTTCAACTACCAACTATGGAAACATATATCTCAACATCCAACATATTAATATAAATTACAACCTGCTAATGAGCACTGAGGGCGGGCTCCCACACACGTGAATCAAACCGTATAGTTCTTCAGTTCGAACTGCTTGCCATCAGGCGCTCTAACAGCTCCACCATCTCCAGAGCGCATGCGTCCCGGGCCACATCTAATGCGTTGGCCCCTTGGTTGTCCTGGTGCCCCAGGTTTGACAGCGGGGCCAGGTACTCCACCACGTCCCAGTTGCCCTCGCGGATGGCGATGTGGATGGGCAAAGCGCCGCTGTGGTCAGGGACATTGACAGAGGCGCCGTAGTCCACCAGAACTCGCACTGTGTCCAGGAAACCCGTGCGGGCTGCATCATGTGTGGGGGTCACACCGCAGCGGTCCTGGACGTTGGGGTCAGCGCCGTGGTCCAGCAACACGCACGCCACATTGGTGGAGCCCATCATCATCACCTACAGCACACCAAACATCTCATTGTGTGCTTGGTAGCACTTTATTTTACAGTTCTGTTTTGCATGAACATACTATGTACTTATTGTGGTAATGACACTAACTGGGTAATAACTAGGTACTAGCCCTGAACCTATCCTAAACCTTAACTTAACCCATGTACCTTACACTACTCTACTACTTTTGTGGGTAAGTACACTGTAAGTACATTGAAAGTGCACATACTGTAAAATAAAGTGCAACCGTGTGCTTTATAGCTGATAACGAGTGGTGAAAAAAACTGGACGGCTTCTTAGGAAGCAAAATAATCTGACCTCAGTTAAAGTAAAGACAAAACGATATGCCAGTTCTACCTTTCCTTTTGATATTGGACTGTTGAAATAAGGCAGATATTTAGAATTTTTGTTACATTATTAGCTATTTTTTATACTTTTATGTGTAGTTTTACTTTTTGATGTATTTTCTGAATTAATTCGATTATAGTATTGCTCAGCAGAAAAGTAAATAAACATAAAAATGTAGCTGCAGATAATGAATGACAGCGGTATCATGACATCATCGCAGTCAGATGATGACGGCGGAAAGGAAAGCGAAAGAAATAGCACTTTAAAAAGAATGTGTATTTTAATGCTGTAAATGATCAATTCACCTGCAGTGCGGTTTTCCCGAACTCATTGAGCGTGTCCGGTTCGACCCGGTGATCCTGAAGAATCCGCCGAACCGCGGCCACATTCCCCTGAGCCGCCGCCGCGCTGAGACTCTTTCCGCAGCCGAACCCGTCAAGAACCATCATCTGAAACACCTGGACAGACATGAACCAATCACATAAGATCCGATGTGATATAAATGCGAGAAAATAATTCAGTGGTGCGGAACATTAACGCGAGTCTCTCAGAAGAACTGGTTAAACGGCACCAAGAAACATTAACATGAACGTATGAACAGCTTTTAAAGCGCTTACCTCTCCGTTGCTGTTTGTAGATGAGTGACCGTTGGCTGTTTATCTGTTTACACAAATACGTCAAAACAATCACATATATATATATGCTCTGTTCGCGGTTGCGCCTTTACATTGCGCGCTTGATCGGCAACAGTGCTGCATGACGACGAACACACTTCCACCAATCAAAAGCCACACACGCCAACACGGCTGCCATAATTGGACAAAAGGGAGGAGTGCTGATAGGCGTTGCTACAGTATCGCCGTGGTAACTGCGCCAGCGACCAATGAGAACCTAGAGCGCAGAAGGCGGGCAATTTGAGAAGGTTTATTTGTAAACTGTTGCGTTCATTCACACTGAGTGAGGGTGTATGGAAAAGAGCGGGCCTTCGTGACAGTACACAAGACCCAGTAATAGCATGTCATCAAGAACGGTCACCACATTTAGGTATACATCAGTGATTTCAAGACAAATATATTAAATTTATTGCAATATCAGGGCAAATAAAAATGATTGACAACATATTCCATGATTTGGTGCAAAAAGCACTTGTGAAAATACATTGTGACTGAAATGTTTGGTATGTTTACATTCAGCGTCAAATCTTTTTTCTAATGAAATTCTGACAGGACAAAATCGACTAATAACAGACATAAACATTACATAAACGTCTTTTTCTTCCAGAAAAATAATAATTTGATGTGCAATTCTTAGTCCGAGTCATGTGTCTGCAGTGTCCATTAGTTGTTTGTCCTGAGCTGGTAATCTGAAAGCATAAACAAATATAAATACATGATAATACATCAATAATCCTTTTGACATCTGCTCCATTACCAAACACACACTCTTTTTAAAAACCTGCTTTATAGGATGATAAATATAAAGTATTCTAAGTGTAAGAATTTTCAGTTATTTTTTATTTATTTATTTTTTTAGTGCAATTATTTGGCAAGGCAGGAAAATAATTACACAAATGGTCACAGAAACAATAACAGGGTTTTTTAGCGGAACCTGATGGATATAGCCCCTTTTCTATGCATGTTTATATAATATTATATAATATATATTATATAATATATAATATAATATTATTAATATATTAATATTATGTTTATTCATTTAATTTTGTTTTGTGCATGTCTGTTAATGTTTTTTGTACAAATGCTTGAGCTTATGTATGTTTTATATTGTTGCTTGTTTGCGTGAATAAGAAAGCCTACTAAAATAATAAATAAATCATAAAAAAAAAAACTTCTTTGTTAAAAATATGCAAAACCACTTGCTCACCTCCGCTCTGTGTGATGTAGCGAACCCACGGCAGAGCCTGATAGCCACTCTTCTCAATGATCTTCATGTATCGTACCTGTCAAATAAAATCCAATTTTTCATTTGCTGAGACATGAGTTCCATAACTGATCATAAAGTCTTACATTAGATCTTAAACAGACCGTGTTTAAAGAACACATGCCGACATCCCATCCTGCTAAAACTCTTTTCTGGGAGATGGCACAAACCCACCACCAACCCACCACCCTAAAGGACATTGCATTACAGCAGAATATTATATGATATTATATTATAGTATGTGACGGTATCAAATTTTCATGTTGCGATAATTGCTTATGATAATACCTTATACCGTAATAAAAGCTTAATATTGAAATAAGTTGCAAAAAAAGTTTGTCATACTATAACAGGTTCAATAACTTTTAACTTTCTTTTTGTAACAAAAAGAACTGAACATATAAATACAATAAAGCAATACACATACACATGGATTCGTGATATATCGTTTTACTGTATACCGGCACATTACATTACATTACATTATATTATATTATTCGTGGGTTGCATGATGACGAGCACACCTCCACCAATCAGAGACCACTTGCCAACACAGCTGCCATAATTGGTCAAAAGGGAGTAGTGCTGATTGCTAGGCATTGCTAGAGTATCGCTGTGGTAACTGCGCCAGCGACCAATGAGAATCTAGAGCTCTTCTCAAAGATCTTTATGTATCAGACCTTTCAAATAAAATCCAATTTTTCATTTGCTGAGACAGGAGTTCCATAACTGACCACAAAGTCTTACATTGGATCTTACAGCAGACATCCCATCCTGCAAGAACTCTTTACCAGACACCACCCCACCTCCTTAAAAGACACTGCATTACAAAAGAATATTTTTATATTATATTATATTATATTATATTATATTTAAGAAAACACATCTTAATACCAGGTGGAAACAGGGCTTCTGTCAGACACACTCGATTTCCGGAATATTGTATATAATTTGCGGATGTCAGGGAGCTGCTATCAATATGCTGGAGACTCCCAGAACTTCCAGGAGAAGTGGGATGTCTGCACATGTAACACTTGATACAAGTGTAAATAGAGTGATAGAAAATGCAAACACACATATGCAAATGCCCATGTAAAGTCATGTACACACCTGTATGCCTGACACTGTGAAATATGGGATCTCAAACTTGACGGTGATCGGAGGTTTTCCCTCTTTCTCATCATTTTCCACACTTGGCAGGCCGAAGTGGGCTCGCATGAGAAACTCCTTTCCACCCTGCCAATGGACACAGAGACAAGAGCTCAGTTTTACAGATTCAATAAAGATCTTAAAGTGTATGAGAGTCTGAAGTAAATAAATGACAATGGTCTTCATAAAACAACATCTTATGACAGAAGAGCTAGACATCAGTAATTGGTTCCTTACTGGGAAGGATTTAATGCTCCACACCACCCAGTTCTTTTCAGGAACGTATTTAGCGTGACCTGTGCTGGTTTTAAACTTGGGAGAGTCTGCATCACTCGGCACAGGCACACGAATCTCAACGTTATTGGCTACAGACTGCTTTTTAAATTGTCCTTTAGCCTGAAATACACACACAGAGAGAGAAAGAATGGATTGACACATGGAAAGTCAGTGTACACATGCTGAACAATGCTGTAAAAGTGGCTCTGTAAATTTAGACTTGAAATGTCTCCAGTGTGGTGCAATGAAGAAAGTCTTGCTGACAAACCTTAACCATGATCTCCACCCGACTGTGAGAGAACTTCTCGATAACTGACTCGATCCAAATGAGTGGCTTTACCTGCAGACGAAAGACTGATAAGATTAATAAAGAGACTTTTGTAACACTACACACAGCAAATGTGATCATCTATGATGATTGTGCTCCAGATGGCGTAATGGATGTTCTCCAGAAGTTGGATTGTATAAAGTTCCCCTATTATGCTATTTTAAAGGTTTCTAATTTTTTTTTGAAGGTCTACTACAAAATTTTTACATGCATCCAAGGTCAAAACACTTTTTCATAATACATATTGCAGCATTGCCTCTTTTAATAAACTGTCTACCTAAAATTTTTATGAGTCACACAGAATTTGAGAGTGAGTTTGGTGGAAGTGTGTGCTGTATGAACAGAACCACAGTCAACAACATAAGCACAATGGTTATTCTATCAATCAAACTCTCTCAGTCACTTTATGAAAAATAGCAGAATATAGGTAAACTGCATAGCCATAAAGGAAGATGAAATAGGTGTGTGGGCGACTGAAACCAAAAAACAGACCCAAATCTAAGAGGTTAAAAGCGGCGGAAATGTCCAAAAATGTTGCACAGTATAAAAATGAAATAATTACAGATGCTAAGTCTTCATTGTTACTATGGTTTTACTCATGAACAACTAGAAAATAAAAAAGGGAATTGACTTCAGACCCTATTCAATTTGCTGCTATTGTACGTAGAGGACAATTTAAGTCAAACATGTCAGTCAATATAGTTGTCCATCCCAAACACTGATGGGCTGGTGCAGGAGCCTTACATGTGTGTTGATACGATATGACATGAGCTCGGACTCTCCGTCAGGTGGGATGAAGGAGATGGTTCGGTCACTCTCGAAACGCGACAGACGGACACACTGATGAAACTTCACATCCTCCATGGTAACAGTCTTCCCTTTGTCTCCTGCACACACACAACATGTTATTTCCCGGACTGACCTCATCCTGCACAACACTCCTAATAAATTCAAACAGCGTGTTTAAAAACGGTTGATACTTACGGCCGGTAAGGGCGAACAGCACGCGGTCGTTGAGGCCCAACCTGAGCTCTGGCATTCCTGAGAGCATCGTCTTCAGCTTGATGCTGCCCACAATATCACTGCTCATAACACTGCCGTTAGCATTCACCTAAACACACACAAACATCTTTAAACACTACGGAGCAGTTATTATGAAACACCTTCCTCTGTGAAACACCTGCTGAAATACACTGTTTGGATTTAAATAGGCAACTGCTTAAGAGTCTATGATTGGATCATAATTGCAGTAATTTTTATGTTTCGAGCATGTTATATGTTTGGGAACAGTTCTTCTAACCCTAATTGATGGAGTGTGTAGCTTTTCATTTCTTAAACAACCATGTAGGAAAACACATCATGGCCATATTCCAGGATGACAATGTCAAGATTCATCAGGATTAAATTGTGAAAGAATGGTTGGGAGGGAGCATGAAGAATCATTTTCACATATGAATTGGCACCAAAAATTGATGCACCTCTTGATGGAAATAACATCACAACATTTATTTCCATCAAGAGGTGCATACATTTTTGGCCAAGATCTTGTATTGACAATGCAAGAGGTGAGCACTCTGTAAAGTCTCCTCCAGCACATCCCAAAGACTTTCAATGAATTTAAGGTCTGGACTCAAGAGGTATGGAAGCTTGTTAAAACAATTTAAAAGATAATTTTATCTTACAATTCTACAATTTTATTCTAAAATAAAGAAAGAATTGCAACATATATACTCGCAATTCTGATTTTTTGCTCGCAATTGTGAGTTTATATCTCACAATTATTTTTTTTCTTGGCATTCTGACTTTTTTCTTTCAATTGCGAGTTTGTATCTCGTAATTCTGTTGCAATTGCGAGTTTATATCTCACAATTCTGACTTTTTTTTCTCGCAATTCTGACTTTTTTCTCTCAGTTGTGTGATTCTGAGGGGGAAAAATAATGACTTTTTTCTCAGAATTGCGACTTTATATCTCACACTTCTGACTGTAACACACAATTGTGACTTTATAACACGCAATTGCGACTTTATATCTTGCAATTCTGACTTTTTCTCTCTCAGTTGAGTGATTCTGAGGGGGAAAAAATGCTGACTTTTTTCTCAGAATTGCGACTTTATATCTCGCACTTCTGACTTTATAACATGCAGTTGCAACTTTACCTCTCGCAATTCTGACTTTATAACACGCAATTGCAACTTTATAACAAGCAATTGTGACTTTATAACAAGCAATTGCGACTATATCTCGCAATTCTGACGTTATAACATGCAGTTGCAACTTTATAACAAGTAATTGCGACTTTATATCTCGCAATTCTGACTTTATAACACGTAATTGCGACTTTATATCTTGCAATTCTGACTTTTTCTCTCAGTTGCATGATTCTGAGGGGGAAAAAATGCAGACTTTTTTCTCAGAATTGCGAATTTATATCTCGCAGTTTTGACTTTATGTCTCGCATTTCTGACTTTATAACACGCAATTGCGACTTTATAACACGCGATTGCAACTTTATATCTCGCAATTCTGACTTTATAACTTGCAATTGCGACTTTATATCTTCCAATTCTGACTTTATAACACGCAATTGCGACATTTTATCTCACAATTCTGACTTTATATCTTGCAATTCTGACTTTATAACACGTAATTGCAACTTTATAACAAGCAATTGCGACTTTATATCTTGCAATTCTGACTATATCTCGCACTTCTGACTTTATAACACGCAATTGCGACTTTATAACACACAACTGTGACTTTATAACACGCAGTCGCGTAGGGCTGCACAATTAATCGCAATTAAACCAATTACGTATTGTGACTTTATAATATGTAATTGCGACTTTATAACAAGCAATTGCGACTTTATATCTTGCAATTCTGACTTTATCTTACACTTCTGCCTTTATAACACACAATTGTGACTTTATAACATGCAATTGCAAATTTATATCACACAATTCTGACTTTTTTTCCTCGCAATTCTGACTTTTTCTCTTTCAGTTGTGTGATTCTGAGGGGGAAAAAATACTGACTTTTTTCTCAGAATCGCAATTCTAACTTTATAACACGCAATTGCGACTATATAACACGCAATTTTGACTTTATAACATGCAATTGCAACTTTATAACAAGCAATTGCGACTTTATAACAAGGAATTACGACTATATCTTGCAATTCTGACGTTATAACATGCAGTTGCAACTTTATAACAAGCAATTGTGACTTTATATCTTGCAATTCTAACTTTATCTCACACTTCTGACTTTATAGCACACAATTGTGACTTTAAAACATGCAATTGCGACTATATCTCGCAAATCTGACGTTATAACATGCAGTTGCAACTTTATAACAAGCAATTGCGACTTTATATCTTGCAATTCTGACTTTATCTTACACTTCTGCCTTTATAACACACAATTGTGACTTCATAACATGCAATTGCGACTTTATATCTCACTTGTTATAAAGTAAGAATTGCAATTGCAACTTTATAACACGCAATTGTAATTTTATAACATGCAATTGCGACTATATCTCACAATTCTGATTTTATAACATGCAATTACAACTTTATAACACACAAATGTGACTTATAACACACGCAATTCTGACTTTATATCTCGCAATTCTTACTTTATAACAAGCAATTGTGACTTTATAACAGAATTGCGATGTGACAAGCAGGGCGGGGCGAGAGCCGTGAGAGAACGGTGCGAGTGATAATGAGCATCAGCTGCGCTGCACCGGTCTCATATCTCTTGGCCAGAGATGTCGGAGTGCGTGCTGTTATCTTCTTTGTTTGACGTCAGATTGTGTGCTGCTATCTCCTTTTTTTTTTTTTACATAAGGTGAGT
The DNA here is from genome assembly GCF_019924925.1 of Ctenopharyngodon idella. Taxonomy (NCBI): domain Eukaryota; kingdom Metazoa; phylum Chordata; class Actinopteri; order Cypriniformes; family Xenocyprididae; genus Ctenopharyngodon; species Ctenopharyngodon idella. Next base: position 2,295,056 of record NC_067225.1, read on the forward strand.
CTGTGCAATGACGGACGTAGCTAAAATATTGCTGCTAATAACTGTGCTAACAGGGCTTATAAAGTATACAGATACATGCACAGTTCTCCCATTATATTGCGGAACAGAGGCATCAGAATGCAATATTACGCAGGTCACTGCTTATGACAATGTTTTTTTTTTACTTTGAATGAATATGTCTCATTGCATTGTTCTGGTTTATGACATTGATAATAATAATAATAATAATAATTATAATAAAATGCTTATGACAAAGTTGCTAGCCTACAGAACTGGTAATAAACCTTTTTCAGGCTTCTGATTGACCAACATGGTTTATGACAGCGCTTCATAGCGTGTTTTGCGTTTTCATGTGGATGGTGATTATATTTAAACCGTGCTTGTGTGGACACGATTTTTTTTTTTAAAAGAAAGGAGGAAAAACTCAGTTTATAAAAAATACTCATGTACATGTGGACTAGGCCTATATCTCACAATTCTGACTTTATAACAAACAATTGTGACTTTATATCTCGCAATTCTGACTTTGTAATACGTAATTGCGACTTTATAACAAGCAATTGTGACTTTATATCTTGCAATTCTGACTTTATCTTACACTTCTGCCTTTATAACACAATTGTGACTTTATAACATGCAATTGAGACTTTATATCTTGCAATTCTTACTTTATAACAAGCAATTGCAACTTTATAACACACAAATGCGACTTCATAACACGCAATTGTGACTTTATATCTCACAATTGCGACTTTATATATATCGCAATTTTGACTTTATATCTCACAATTCCTACTTTATAACAAGCAATTGTGACTTTATATCTCGCAATTCTGACTTTATAACATGCAATTGCGACTTTATATCTTGCAATTCTGACTTTATAACACAACTGCGACTTTATATAAAATTGTGAGATAAAAAGTTGCAATTACCTTTTTAATTTTTTATTCAGTGGCAGAAACAAACTTCCATACAGAGGTGCCCATTCATGTGTGAAAATGATTCTTCATGCTCCCTCCCAACCATTCTTTCACAATATGAGATAATAAATCTTGGCTTTTTCATCCTGGAATATGGCCATGATGTATCTTCCTATATGATTGTTTAAGAAATTAGCCACACAATCCATCAATTAGGGTTAGAAGAACTGTTCCCAAACATATAACATGCTAGAAACATAATAATCACAGCAATAATGATCCAATCATAGACTCTTAAGCATTTGCCTATTTAAATACAGACAGCGACTTTTGTTTTTGGCCGGGCAGTGTACTATACAAGGAAGATGATATAACTCACTAGCACATTAATGGATTCAATTACGTCGATGAAAACTTCGTTCTTCTTGTATTTAATGCCCTCTGATCTCCAGGACACGGCGTTGGTGACCGTAGTGGGCACTTTGGTCTTGGCCACCTCAAGTTTGTTACCCTGCTGTGTGATGTACCTAAGAGGAAGACCATCAGGGGGTCACAGATCTGCAGGAAATGAACAATGATCGAATGAAGCAAATATGTCTTACTCTTGAAGAATCTTGCTGTCCGTTGTCTGTGGGAATCCAAAGTCCATGAGCTCATCAAGCAGCTCGTACACGACAACAAAGTTATCCTGAATGCTCTCTTCCTCCAACTCCTTGAAATACTCAGTGAACACCTGAACAGACCATGAGAAGTGTTTGTTTCTTAGCATGAAATTCAGTGCATTCACTTAAAATCTGAAGAATTAACCATGGTAGTTAATGAACGACCACTAACAGCGATCCCAATCGACTCACCTCCACTAGCTTGTACAGAAAGGCGTACACCAATGACGCATTAGAGTTCTTGTTGGTAGTTGCCACCACTGATTTTATTAGCAGGTTAAGTTTAACAGGAACATTGGAAACTGATACACAATTGAACAGCATTGAACATTCAACAGATATCAACAAAACACAATATAAATGGAACTGGTTATTTGGAATAACTATCTTTCACATGTAAAGGATACAGTACAGATTGCTGTGCTTGATCCAGAGGAAGTGGACGCTGCCATGTGACATTACAGGGCAAACAAGCCCCTCCTCTTCCTGTTGCATTAGCAGGTTGAAGAAGTGGTCAATCTCGGACATGTCAACATCGCCTTTGTAGTTGCGGCATATCAGCACCTGATGGGAAGACATATTGGGAAATGTGACATTTGCATCAAAGTACAACCATTTAATTTAATCATTTATGATCTTCCCATTTCTTGAGTGAGCAGTGTCATCTGCATATCCACAACAAGACAAATGCAGAGAGACTCTTTCATTTGTAATACTAATACTCCTTCCTGTTTGGGAAGGAAATTGCATCTGCTCATGTCATGTACTGTAACACCTCATTCACTCTTTCTAAAGCAGTTCGAGTAGGGCACATCTTCAAATGAGGTTAAATACTATCATATTACTTTACATAACCACTATGTCTCCATTAAAGACTGATATATTATTATAGTCGTTTGAAGCAAACAGCTGTATAAATGCTCAGATTATTATAAACAGCGACTCGCGGATGTTTAACACTTTTTTAAATGAAGTGAATTTTTATCTGCTAACAAAGTCGTTGATTATAATTCATAATTACCTTCCCCTTCAGATCCAGCACGAACACAGCTGACGCAGACATCCTCGAAAGCTTATAAAATCACTTGGATCAGTGTCAAACAAGGTTAAACCTGTTTAAAATAGGTTTAGTTACATTCCAGTATTAAGCGGAGAGTTATGAACTCATCACGATCTCCTCAGTTCCTTTTCCTGCACGGTGCGCGATGACGTCACATAACGCCAGGTAAAACATTGCCAGAGATCACGTGAGTGCAGAGAAGCCCCGATAGAGGGCAACATCAAACCACATACATTAGAGAGTGTTCTTAAGACCTTTTCAAATAGACGTTAAGACTTTTACTTGAAACTTTTAAGGTATACAAAAACTTCTAAAGCATATATTTTGTATAATTATTTTGTTATAATTTTTTATTATTGTTAGGCTATGTTTTAATATTTTTTGTCGTGATTTACCATTGATACTTTATCACTGATATCTCATCATTACACTTTCTAACTCTCTCTCCCAATTATACTGACAGAGAAACACTTTATTTATTTATTCAGTGGCAACAAAATACCAGTCCTATTTAATCCCTTACAATATCATCCTGTTTGTCACGCTGTGTAAAAAATGCACATGGACATTTATTGTGAGGAAAACATTAAGAATATAAATGTAAATGAGGATTTTTAATGTGTATGCACGCAGCAAACTGTAGAATTGATGTGTAAAGTGTGAATAAATGTGTTTCTACACAACCTAAATGTTCCTGTTAGACTTTGCCTTTGGGAAGGAAATATGATCTGATCTCATGGGATTCAGTAACAAGCACATGAAATGTCCTCATTGTCTCGTGTCCAACAGCAACTCCAAACATTCATCACACATACAGTGACCCAGTGAAAATATTGATCGCTGTGCTACTTATTACACCATCCGCTCCAGGAAACTAGTTCTATTTTAATTAGATAATATTACATTGTTTTGTACATGTTTTCTTATTAAAAATAAAAACAATACTCATACAAAACTGGACAAGAAGAGCATATTAGAAAACACTGGAGCACGTCATTTAAAAAAAAAAAAAAAAAAATCTAGTGACTCAAAATCTGCAATTACATCCTAGTTTATCATCATCATCATGACAACACACAAGACACGCCCTCCTGCCGCATCACAGTTGTGGTGTGAGATGTGAACTCCTCCCTACACGATGACACTGACCAATGAGATCTTCAGAATGAGAATATTCTAAAGTTCCGAGCTGCTGATTGGACGTGGTATCATTACTCACCTGCACATCGAGTTCCTCAGAAGAACTGTTGATGGAAAATAGGCCTACATGATGACTGAACTTCTGCGTTTCTGTAAAATGTTTTACATGGATACAAATTGGTCATTTGACAGACAACAAAAGCATTTTTCCTCTCCACAGCAGCTTTAGCTATTAGATGTAATGGGTTTGCAAGTGTGAATCAAACTCAGGACTCGGGCCCTGGAGCAGGTCCTGCACTTTTATCCAAAACAGCCTACAAATTAGGAAAAACACAAGCGATTTATTATAAATGAGCAACAATATTAGCAGAACTGCAATCCTGAATTTTAAGAGTATAACCCAGCTATGTTCTCAGATCTTTGGCTAATTAACGTTCTGGCAAGGTTCTTTCAGAGTTATGAACAAACGTTCTTCCACCTAATTCTTTTGACAGTCACATATGTATCACTATATTGGTAGGACAAACATTTCTACACAACGAACACAACAGGGGCATGTTCAAGCTCAAACCGGTGCCCAACGTTTTGCTACGGTTTCCGGGTTGAACGACATGTTTCCTGGAAACGGTGTGCAACAGTGTGCAACGGGTTTGAGATACGTTTTCTCTTGTTTGGTGGGTGTGTCAAAAATGTCAGCCCAATCAGCAACAGCATGTATATAAACCACGCAGTATTAAAGAGACAGCTCGCACAATGGGTATGAATGTAACATAAAAGTACTATACATATTTATATATTTTGCTAATGTACTTTGGAGTGACACTTTTTATAAACTTTTCTATTCTCCTCTGATTATATAATGGTAAATATTACAATATCATAGCACAACAATAGTGATCATCAATAATGATAAGCCTAATACTCACAATAAAAATAATAAGGTCATAGATCATAACACAGTCTCGGAGGTAAGAAGTGGATTATCCTTCATCTGAAATGTTTGTCTTTTCATCCTGAAATGCTAGGCAAATGTTGGATCACAATAATTAGAAACCACAGTTTTCACAAATTCACAAGTTTTTAGAAATCTTGGCCAACTGAAAAGTATGAACATGAAAAGTATGAGCATGTACAGCACTCGATACTTAGTTGGGGCTCCTTTTGCCTGAATTACTGCAGCAATGCGGCGTGGCATGGAGTCGATCAGTCTGTGGCACTGCTCAGGTGTTATAAGAGCCCAGGTTGTTCTGATAATTGCCTTCAGCTCTTCTGCATTGTTGGGTCTGGCATATCGCATCTTCCTCTTCACAATACCCCATAGATTTTCTATGGGGTTAAGGTCAGGCGAGTTTCCTGGCCAATTAAGAACAGGGATACCATGGTCCTTAAACCAGGTACTGGTAGCTTTGGCACTGTGTGCAGGTGCCAAGTCCTGTTGGAAAATGAAATCTGCATCTCCATAAAGTTGGTCAGCAGCAAGAAGCATGAAGTGCTCTAAAACTTCTTGGTATATGGCTGCGTTGACCTTGGACCTCAGAAAACACAGTGGACCAACACCAGCAGATGACATGGCACCCCAAACCATCACTGACTGTGGAAACTTTACACTGGACCTCAAGTAACGTGGATTGTGTGCCTCTCCTCTCTTCCTCCAGACTCTGGGACCCTGATTTCCAAAGGAAATGCAAAATTTACTTTCATCAGAGAACATAACTTTGGACCACTCAGCAGCAGTCCAGTCCTTTTTGTCTTAAGCCCAGGCGAGACACTTCTGACACTGTCTGTTGTTCAAGAGTGGCTTGACACAAGGAATGCGACAGCTGAAAGCCATGTCTTGCATACGTCTGTGCGTAGTGGTTCTTGAAGCACTGACTCCAGCTGCAGTCCACTCTTTGTGAATCTCCCCCACATTTTTGAATGGGTTTTGTTTCACAATCCTCTCCAGGGTGCGGTTATCCCTATTGCTTGTACACTTTTTTCTACCACATCTTTTCCTTCCCTTCGCCTCTCTATTAATGTGCTTGGACACAGAGCTCTGTGAACAGCCAGCCTCTTTTGCAATGATCTTTTGTGTCTTGCCCTCCTTGTGCAAGGTGTCAATGGTCGTCTTTTGGACAACTGTCAAGTCAGCAGTCTTCCCCATGATTGTGTAGCCTACAGAACTAGACTGAGAGACCATTTAAAGGCCTTTGCAGGTGTTTTGAGTTAATTAGCTGATTAGAGTGTGGCACTAAGTGTCTTCAATATTGAACCTTTTCACAATATTCAAATTTTCTGAGATACTGAATTTGGGATTTTCCTTAGTTGTCAGTTATAATCATTAAAATTAAAAGAAATAAACATTTGAAATATATCAGTCTGTGTGTAATGAATGAATATAATATACAAGTTTCACTTTTTGAATGGAATTAGTGAAATAAATCAACTTTTTGATGATATTCTAATTATATGACCAGCACCTGTATTTATACCGATTTCATCAGGCTCCGAAAATTCTTCAAAAAGAACACAAAGAATGGCCTTTTCAGCTGCCATAGTTGCAACTCATGCATCATCAGAACAGGGTGTTCAACGCACCACCGTTTCCGTTTAAAAAAGGTTTTGCAACGTTTTGTCAGAGCTGAACGCAGCCCAGGCTGTCGTTTTGTTTGTCTCATGTCCGGTTGAACAGCATGCCAGACATTAGTGAGCAGATACTGTGATGGAACAAGATATTCACTATGACTTCATATCCCATCATCATCACCTGTGTTCACATTCATGTTAAAAGCATCTGAAACTGATGGAATTGATGATTAAATACTGTAGAATGAGAGTGAAAGCTCAGTCACGTGATATCACCTCATGAAATATGCAAAGATGAGTAAATGTGATTGGCTGGACAGAACAAAAGCCACTATCAGCGCTTAATAATGAATGAATGGAGAGGGTTAAAGTTCAGGACTGGTAATGGGTTGTGGCTCTAGTGCCAATCATTATGGTCTGACAACACCGATCAGGCATAACATTATGACCACTGACAGGTGAAGAGATAATCAGTGTTATCAGAGTCACGGAATCTAGATAAGGTTTGTCCAAGAAGTTGCTAGATTTGTCGCTAGGCTTTTGGAAAAAAAAAAAAAAAAAGTCTCAAAAGGGGCAGGGAAGTCGCTAAATCTAGCATCAAAGGCCTTGTCCCAAATGGCACCCTAAACACTCACGGCCTTCCTACGAGTCCGCACTTTCGTGACGTAACGTCGCTTTGACTGTCGGGAAGAAGTCTGCTGCGGAGCTCGCACCAGTGCGGGCTCAGCAAAAGTGCGCATCAAGGGCCAACAATAACCAACTGCAGAACCGCAGAACCATACGTCATGACAGTCTGAGGACGACAGCGCCAGACTAACAGCCTGAGGCCGGAAGTGGGCGGAGTAACAGTCTCATGCCGGATGTGGGCGGAGTTAGCGACAAACAAACAAACAATGGCGGAAGAAGAGAACACGGTAAAAAAGTTTCTTTGTGTTGTGCTTTTAATCGATCACGTTTATTTGTTGTGTATTTAATCGATCGTTAACACTTAACATGACTCAAATATTTTGTAAATGGGCTTCAAAGTCACTTTATCGCGTCTTTTGATATTTTACAAATCGTCTCACATTGCTTGCGCCCAGGTGAAAAAATACTATAGTAATTTATAGTAAATACTATAGTGTTTTTGAACCATACTATAGTACTATAAGTACTTGAATTAATTTATTGTGGTAATTCTATAGTTGCTGTGATAATATAACAACTATAGTAATATAAACAAATTACCCAATATTGTACTAAGTTTTCTACAACTTTAGGGTATATTATACTACAATATACACTACAGTTTACTGTAGTAAAAACTAAAGTATACTACAGTATTTATAACAGTTTATCAGTTCACTCTAGTTAATACTACAGTATTCTGTAGCATTCATTAACAAAGTGTTGTAAATACTATAATATATACAGTAGTATTTTTTCACCTGGTTGGTTATATATTCATGGTTTGTGATTTTACTTTGTTGTTGGTGCTGTATTTTATTTCATTGGTTACATTTTACAATACTGACCAATGTTTTTGTGGATTTTTAGAGGCATATTAGTATTGGGAGATGCTCTGCTTTACTTCATTTACAGCGATGCAAGATGTACTGCAACAATTTCCACTGCCCAGTGTTCTTAAACCGACCGGACGGCACAAGTTGAATGCACACCTTCAAATTCACTTCAAAAAGGCGTTTCTTTTGTATTCTGAATTTAAAATGTTGTTTTTGCAATGCAGTAAGTAGTAATTTTGACTTTAGAACAATGAAACTTGTCTCTTTTATGCAATCTTTATGGTTATATATTTAAGTTTTCCTGTTTTGATTTTGCAATGCAGTAAATTGACAAGCAGAATCACCCCAGGACAGTGGAAGCTGATCAAAAACAAGGTTAGTTTCATAAGACTTTCATAAACACATAAGCTACTTATACAGATCATATGTTATATCCGTCAAATCTTTTCAGGAATAACTTAATAGTAATGTATTGTTTTAGAATGTTCCGTTGACCGGCTCTATTGACTGTGGGATCTTCATGTTAATGGTAAGAAAAAGAAGGGAAAGTTAAAAGTTTTTAAAAATATATGAACTTCTCTTTTCATTAGAATGAAAAACAAATATCAGGGCTTTTCATACTTGAAATAGTTAACCCTGGGTGATTGTTAACCCCAGGTTAACAGAATCCTGGGTCATCTTGATTCACGTTTTACACTGATCATCATTTACCTGAGGTTAACAATTAATTGTGAGCATTCATACGCAGCATTTCACACTGTACATTACTAAACCCTGGGATAACGTCCTTATTTGCATATTTGCAGTGTCAGTGTCACTGATTGGATGAACAAAGCACACAATATGTTTACATAAATGCTCAGGCATTGCACATCCTCATTACATATAGTCAGCTTCACTATCAAGTTTATCCTGAATGGACATTTCAGACTATAAAAGAATTAAACAGTATTTTCTGCACTGCAATTGTTGCATTTTCTGTCAGCATTTGTTGTTTTTTTCTTTCCAATGCTGAATTTTCTATTTATATACAATGCACAGTGTTTCTGTGACTGTCAAAAGCATGTAAATATACAAGCAATATGTGGAGCATTACTTTACCCACGGTTAAAAGTGGTGTTTAGGAGGACGATAACGCGGGGTTAAGTGCAGCGTGAAGGGCCATGTGAATTGCTTGCCTTTTTAAAAAAAAAAAAAAACTTAAAACTGAACATAATTGATTAATTTCATTAGTAACGGGGTATGATTTATGTCTTCAATATATAAACATGAGAAAAACAGAATGTCAAAACTTTATTATACATGCTGTGCTGCATCCTGACTACAGCACAAAGTACTGGTAAATACACTTCTAACATTTCATCCCATTTGTTTGTACCCTTCTCTCATGAAGGAGCCACGGATCACAGAAGACCTCTGCGCTGCACTTGAATGGCTTCATAACAACCAAAAGTCTTCAAGTGTTTAGTGGAAGAGCTGTGCTTTCTGATATTGAAAGAGGAAGACCAGGGAAAAGCCCTTCTTCAACTTTCACAGGCTGAAACAGATGATGACAGACAACTGGCCAAAGAGCCTGTAGTGTTTTGCTTACAAATTAAGGATGATATGGACATTTTATGGACAAAAAGAGTCTTGAAATTAATTGCATGTTTATGGAGATTTGATTTTTTGATTTTTTGATTTTTTTTTTTTAAGATTTAATTTGTCATTATGTACCTGCTGTTCAATTTACACTCTTTGGTTTGATTTTGTAATTTTTTAGAGCAAAGCACAGCTAGTAGCTATATACTGCTTTTGCTACTTAGGGGAAAAGTACATTTTATTTTGTTTTTGGGTTTGATGGATCTGAATTTGCTTAATTCATGCAATCTAGTGTACAACTGTGTAATGTGTATTATATATTATGAAAACAATGGTTCATTCTGAAATGCTTGAGTAAAATATACATTTTATGACAAATTAATAAATGTTTTTAGTGTTTAAGCTTTGTGTTCAATTTATATTCAGTTAATCATTTAAGACAAAACAAATTGATGAACTTTTAACTTTGAAAATATTTAAAAGGTTACAAGGGGGTTTTAATACACACACATAGGCTATATATATATATATATATATATATATATATATATATATATATATATATCGTAAATTGTATGTGTTTGTGTGTATATGATTAAGCTATACAATATGACTATCTATTTATCTAATCATTTCAATTAGATTGTTTTAATAAAATATTTGACATTAACATGGTTTTAAACTTTAAAAAGCTCCAAATGGAGCAATGCCTACGAAGATAAATTTGCTCCGCCTACTTCCGGCCTCAGGCTGTTAGTCTCATAGACATATAATAATGTCTATGGTTAGTCTGGCGCTGTCGTTCTCAGACTGTCATGACTTATGGTTCTGCAGTTCTATCTCCAGCAAAAGTGCGCGTCGAGGGGGCGCATATCGGCCGCAAAGGGGGCGCTCGCGAGCACCCTTCTGAAGTCTAAAATTGACAAATGGGACACCCTACGGACTTAACGCACACGCGCACGCGGCAGCCGAAAGTGCTTAGAAGTGTGCCGTTTGCGAAGTCCGCTGTTTTCCCGTGGAATTCGGCTACTTTTACACTGTTGCCGCGGGTTGAATCGACCCAAATAACATCATATTTAGCCTTTGGAATGCGAATTTTACCAAGGGAGTCCTGCCAAAAACGCAAATTTTACCCCCCGGAACGCGATTTTTATCGTGGGACCCCCCTGAACTTGGGCGGGTTTTGTTGTGAAAACCTGGCAACCCTGCGTGTAATGTAGACGGAAATTGTTTCTGAAACTCTGTGGAAACGCCAGTGTAGACGAGGATCGTTTGCGTTTTAAAACGAAAATGCACTAGTGTAAACGGGGCCTGAGAGAGCCTTGCCAGAACATTCTAACGTTCCCTGTTAGCTGTGTTTGTTTGTGTTGATGAAAGTGAATCTGTTAGCAGATTATCAGACCAACACTTGAATTAAAAAGTCAGCGGGAATAATAACAGAACAACAGCAGATTTCTTGTTTCAAAACATAAATTTATTAAACAATGTCAAAAAACAGTTCAGTTGTTTCTTTGGGTGTAATTTGTTTCTTTAAACCTGTAGAACATTCAGATCACTGGACCATGAGTCCTGAGATAAAGAATTAAAACTCAAACAGCTTCATAAAACCTTCAAAAGTAAAACATCACAAATGACCCATCAACAGTAACAGAATCAATTCAAGACCAGCTGATGACTGAAAACTTCACAAATCTTCTTCAAATATCCTTCATAAAACTATAAAAGTCCCTGAATATCGTCTAATGATGCACAGGTTTATTTCTTTTGTAGTGCAGGAAGATTTCTGGATGGCATTTCGATATCACATCAGATACACAATGTATTTAAGAGAGAACATCAATAAATTCAACACACAACAAAAAAAAAAAAAAAAATCACATTTACACAATAAATAAAAGAGTTTTCTTCGTACAAAGTCTGTGTGATAAAGGCGACTATTTACGTTTACTGCAGATGTCTGAGGAGCGTTTGTGATTCTTCATTCATCCGATAACAATGAAAATGCTCCAACCCTTCAGATAACATACTGCACATGCCTCAAAATAAACAAACTGTGTGCACATCAATAACAGAACATAAAAGCATGATTCTTCTAACGGACAGGTGAGGTCACCTGAATCACAGCGCAGACATGCGACCCTGAGGACCGATTCACTCTTACGTGTCGAAGGCATCGTGGAATATTCTGTGCGTTCAAACAATATGACACATCATCATGCTGTACATCAGGCACATTCGCTGGTTTTAAGGCTCAGAGTTCAATCTACAGAAGAGAACTTCACACGCATGAGCAAACCAACAGTAAGAAACTACTGCGAATCGCTCATTATTACTAAAGCAGCCCTGTGCATTTACAAAAACAAAGACAAAAAGATCGTTCAAGTGTGTCTGTGAAGGAGAAATAAATAAAACCTATGTGACAGTGAACATATATAGTGCAAGAAGAGAGACACCTGTCTGTCCTCCACATTAACATAATCAGGAATATTTACAAGGATCATTTTAAATATTAAAAGTGGTAATACCTTCAATAACTGGATCTTAAAAGCTCACACATCACAAATGGAAACAGCTGTGTGTTTATAGTGTGCAAAGCCACGGGATCCTACAGATGCCTGAAGAGATTCAGACCTTATGCTCTTCTGACGTGAAGCAGCTGCGTTCATTAGATACGAGTGTGTGTGTGTGTGTCTGTCTTCATTCCTTACATGATATTAAAAAACAAAAAGGATTGATCCTGGCTTCCTTTCGCACGTCAGGATGAGAGTGTCCTTCAGTTCAGAGCAGCATTTAAAGTGGAGTTTCAGGAGGAGCATCAGGCTGCGTCTTCATCCATGCTGATCATCTGACACTGAGACACAAACACACACACATTAAAACACAGTCTGTCACAGAATCCAACAAACAGACTCCTGTCTAAGGTCGTTTAAAGCTGAATCTTGTGACATTATCGCCATTTAACTCTCTGCTTGTGATCCAGTGATTTTGACCTGGAGAGGGTTGTACTTTTTGGATGGAAGAAAAAAGGATGGAGGAAAAAAGAGCCACAGTTTCTTTCCAGATTGAGGCAAATGTCACAGAAAGTGATGATTTTGTTCTCTTGAACACATGGGATGGAAATGTTTTATGTGATATTCCAAATGTTTGTGTTTTTTCCCCACCTTGTTGAACTTGTGATGTTTCCAGTCAAAAATGACCACCTTTAAAATTGCTTATAAATCCCTCATTATGCTATATCATCACTGAATATTGCATTCAATCTTTTTGTCAACTTGGATTCTTTCAATTACCACAGGTTTTGTATTTCTGTTTGGAACTGATTGATCATAGGCCTTATTAGCTGTTTCCATTTACATATTTTAATGCAAATTTTGGGGTACTGCATAAAAAAAAAATTATGGATTGAAACGCCAAGATATGCATAAATTATAAAAATGTGCTCAATTGAGGCAGATAATTTATTTATCAGATAAGAAGACATTTACTGAATAAATCCCTTGATGCGCAACAAATAAACTCATGTGACTTTGGCTCAGCAGAGGCTGTGATTGGATAACTGGACTAACCAGTGGACCAATCACATCGCAGCATCTCAAATGTTGGTTTGGTGGTTCTGAAACGCCGGAGTCAAATGATTTGGTTTAATTCCATCCAGAAGCGTCTCACACGATTGTGTTCCCAAACACCATTACCCGAAAGCAAGAGAACATGACAGCATTTATTGTGTTTCGTCTGCCACTCTGAGATGCAACTCATTTATGATGGAGGAAAAAAGAGCAACAGTTTCTTCCCAGACTGCAGAAAATTTTGAAGATTTTGTTCTCTTGAACACATGGGATTGAAATGTTTTATGCGATATTCCAATTTTGTTAAATTCATAACTTTGGATGGAAACAATAGCTAGTGATCTGAGCTCATGCACCTCAGTTTTTGAAATTGATTTTTGAAAAAAAAAAAAAAAAAAAAAAAAGGTTACAAGCTTATTTACCACAAAAAAGAAAAAAAAAAAAAAAAAAAAAACTGAGGTGCATGAGCTCAGATCGATGAAGACTATGATCAGTCAGTTTCAAAAAGAATTGCAAAACCTGTGCTAACTGAAAGGAAACAAGATTGAATCCAATATTTGGTGATAATATATAGGGATGGACGATATATAGGCCACCATATCGGCATTGGCCGATATATTAAAGCCGATAAATAATGGATTATTTCCTTCAGCTGAGACACTTCAGATGCCCACTATACACCTTGATGGTTTTGAATTACTTGAAATATGACTGAAATCACTTCAAAAAGGAAAATACGGTTTAGAGCAACATGTGCAGCGCAAGGCTGTCCTATAGACTACATAATATTATGATGAGAACATTATAATTGTGTGATGGCTTTTAATGGTGAGACTTGTTTTTGTAATCAGGCTCTCAAAAATTATATAAAAAAAAAGGATTTAAATTTATCGGCTTTCAAGTATAAAGAATTATCGGCATCGGTCAAAATGTTAATATTGGTGCATCTCTCATTATATTGCATAACAAGAGATTTATAAACAACTTAAAATGCCGGTCATTTTTGACCCGATCACAGCAAATCAGGTAAAGGTTTTTCAAACACTTTCCCTCAAAAGTCAATCAATCCATCAATCAAAAGTGTCTTAAATTACCCTTTCACTTTTCCTCTTTTATCTCTGTTCTACTCTAATCAATCTGTAACTTTGTATGGCGACTCTTTTCATGTTTCAGTCTCATCAGGATGAATCACGTGTGTTTGAATCACTTGTTATAGAGTAGTGTCTTTATTTCATGCAGATTTAAATAAAAATATCTCAATATGTGTTACAGGAATGAGAGTACGTAAAACATCTGATATCAAGCTCCAGTGTGTTTGGTGTCGTACCGATGGATGCGAGTATCCTTCCAGACTGGGGCTCCTGAAGATGTGGACCGTGTCATCTGTTGTCTTCTGATAGACTGGGTTGGAGAAGTGGATGGTGTTGGTGTTCTTCACCCGCCAGTGTCTCCAAATCAACATCCCGCCAAACGCCAGCAGACACACGGCAACTGTGAGACAGACAGACGGTTCATTCACACTGCCGATCGGTCAGTGAGTGACGTGTGTTTCATGACTGTGGATTTACTGACCTATTGGAAGGGTGACATACAGGACCGTGGGATGCTGGGACGGGCTGGAAACCGGCTCATGTTCTGCATCAATTCCTGCAAAGAGGCAGACAGATGGTGAGTGTGTGAACATGAGTGAATGAACAGATAGACAGACAGCAGGACAGGAACTGACCCCTGTTAGAGCCCGTCTGTGTGGCGTCTCCGCTCTGATCCTGAGACGGCAGAGCTGCTCTGGTTGCAGTGTGCGACGGGCCGGGTGCAGTTCTGCTGGTTGCCTGTGGTGGCACTGTGGCGTTCGGACCTACACAGAGAAACAGACATCAGTGAGCATCATAATGAAAGCGTCTGCTGTGAAACAGAGTGGGTCGGAACGCACCTGACACACATGTCCTCATGTCCGCGCCCAGGGTCATGTGATCAGGACATGCACACGTGTATTTGGGTGAGTGTGAGTTAATCAGCGGCGCCGGCAGACACAGAAACTCACAACCGCCGTTGACCAGAGCCGTTTCTTTGCACCAGTCCTTTCCTGCCAATGACATCACTTCCTCATGAGCAGGACAAACATGCAGATCATCGACTGTTATCAAGTGCATTTATTTATAATAACGTCATCAGGGCTTGACATTAACTTTTTTGCTCACCATCCACTGTGGCTAATGGATTTCCAAAGATACTAGTCACTCAGCATTTTCACTGGCCACAATTATGACATCGATACCATGGGGAAAAACTGCCATATAGATATTTTTATTATCTTATCTTATAATTTGGTAGCAGATATATTAGGCTGCTGTCACTTTAAGAGCTGACACGCGAATCCATTATACTGTTACACATGCGTTTTCTTTCTCAACTGTTTACATTCACTTAAAACATAACTGACTGTGTTTACGCCAAGACTGGCATTTTGACATTATTTTGTGTGTATTTGACTGTTTAAGTGCAATAAGCAGCGAAAAAGAACTCAGTTTAGTACTGAGAGGTGGCTTTATGTGTGCGCACTTTGAGTGTGAGAACAAAATCTGTGGGAATGAGTAAAATTAGTAAATAATAATACATTTTATTTAAAGGCACCTTTCATTGTTTACTCAAGGATACCGTACAGCTGAGTAATAGTCAAAAAAATCAAGACAGCAATACAACAAAACAACAGCTGTTTAACATTAGATAATTTAAAATTGATCAGAGAAAGCTAATTTAAATAGATACGTTTTGAGACGTGATTTAAAAGTAGTCAGACAATCACTTTCTCGTATAGATTGTGGAAGAGAATTCCAGAGACGAGAGCTATTGGATTTTGACAAATTGGATTTAGTGCTAACAAGAAGAACCTCTGTTTTATCAGTATTTAGCTTGAGAAAGTTGCACGAAAACCAGGATTTAATCTCTTACAGTAGATAGAATTTGGCTTACAGAACAAATAGAGCTGGGTGTTGTCTGCATAGCAATAAAAACTAAAGCTATATTTCCTAAAAATATAACCAAGAGGTAATAAATAAAATAAATAAAAGAGGGCCCAAAACAGAGCTTTGAGGAACACCTGTGGTAACTGAAGAAATCTGATGATCTGAAATTTTTAAGCTGGACAAATTACCTAAACCAGGTGAGAGGGACACCAGTGATAGCTATAGAGAATAATCTATCTAAAAGAACTTGATGGGAAATAGTATCAAAGGCCGCACTTAGATCAAGTAGGATAAACGTAGTTAAGAGTCCAGAATCAGCTGCCATCAGCAGATCAGGCAGGTGTTAATGTCAAGCCCTGAACGTCATCAAAAGACACATGATGTGTGTGTTCACCTGTAGGTTGTTTCAGACTGTGATATAGCACAATGTCTTCAGGAGACTGCAGATGTTCAGCCACAGCAGTGATGTCTTGGCCCGTCATGCGGTTTGCGCTCCAGATGCCGTTATTGGACACGTCGGTCCAGAAAACTTTCTCCTGTTGGATACACAGAGACACAGCGCTTGTGAGAACCTGACAAACCTATCAGCCCGTCAGCAGACGCGTCATTGGTCAGCACCACGCACCTCAAACACGGCCAGCGCCAGCGGATGCGGGAGCTTCATTTGGCCATAGATCAGCGTGTGCCGCCTGTCTCCATTCACGCCGATGCTGGACAGCGTGTGCAGCTTTGAGTCAACCCAGTACAGACGGTGATTCAACACATCTGAACACAAAGCGGTCACATGTCAGCATACATCACACACGGCGCATGTGTTTACACTCATCGTCTGTAGGTCCAACTCACCAAGCGTGATGCCGTTTGGCCAGACAATGTTTTCCGTGACGAGAGCCTGTCCGATCGGCGCCGTTCAGTCCGCTTTTCTCAATCCGGGCTGACTCGCCCCAGTCTGTCCAGAACATGAAACTAAAGGAAACAAAACAACAAAGGATCAATAATCAGCACGAACACTTCTTCCTGTAAGCAAGCGGGTTTAGTCACAGACACTCACTTGTGCTGAGGATCGATGGCAATCGCGCGAGGATTCTGTAAGTTGTCGCTGATGAGCGTCTTGCGTTTGCTGCCATCTGCAGTCGCTACGGAGATGGTTTGCAGCTCGCCGTCCGTCCAGTAGATGTTACCGTGGATCCAGTCCACAGCCAGACCCTCGGGCCTGGAGATCTGTTTGTCAATCACAGTGCTGTGGTGGGCGGGGTCAGCAGCTGCTGCACTGCACAACACAAACACACGCTCGTGATTATGAGGAAAACTATAAACATATACACAGAGATACACAAAACGCAGATGACGGATTGAGCATTACTAGAGTAAAAAAAACAAAATTGTTGAGATAGAATAGACGTGAAACTAGCACATCATAGCTATGTTTCCATCCGCCTATTTTATGCAAATTATGGGATATCGCAAAAAAAGAAAAAATACTGGATGGAAAAGCATTAATTCTAAAAAGGCACATAAAAATCCTCACGTGCTCAGTTGAGGTGGATAATCTTTTTATCTGATAAGATGCGTATAAACTACGATGGAAACACATTTACTGAATAAATCCCTTGATGCATAAAATCACATAACTTTGCCTCAGCAGAGGCTGTGATTGGATAACTGGACTAAGCAGTAGACCAGTCGCATCGCAGCATCTCAAATGTTGGTTTGGTGGTTCTGAAACACCTGAGTCAAAGTCTGTCATCAGAATGATTTGATTGAATGGAAAAAATTAAATTTTATCAGCTCTTGCTTTTCCTGGGAATTGAAACCATTACCTTGGTGTTGCAAGTGCTACAGGAAGTTTAGAGTCATTAGACACCATAGACCAATCAGTCAAGTATTCCACGTCAGCGTCTCTCACCTGTAGATCTTTTTCTGGCTCGCATCAGACCAGAAGATTCTGTCGTTGGGAATGTCCACGTCTAACGCCACCACGTTATTCAGCTGGCGGATCAGTGACGTGTACTCTCTGCTGCCCAGCGCCATCTTCCTCACCTCGTGACGGGTGCTGAAGAAGAGGAACGCTCCAGATCCTGAGGGGACACAATTTCATGATGCTGATTTCCCCATACATTCACATAATTCTCTCTGATCATTAGAGTCATTCATCACACGTGTACCTGTAATCGCTTTGCATTCTTTGGTCATGTGATTCAGCTCAAATCCTTCATTACAATCACACTTGAAGCTGCCTGGCAGGTTTACACAGATCTGAGAGCAGGTGTCTGCGTCCGCACACTCGTCCACGTCTGCACACAAACACATGACGTCATGAGACCAAACACACCCTCACAGACCATCATGCACTGGGCTCATCTAGACAAGCGCTCACCTTCACAGTTTGTGTGGTTAATCAGGTGAAATCCTGCTGGACACAAACATTCGTATCCGATTTTCAGGTCTTTGCATGTGTGAGAACAGCCACCGTTGTTAACTAGGCACTCGTTAGTGTCTGCACAGAGGAAACACACACCGTCACATGATCATCTTTATGTCAATAGTGACATTATTTAAACAAACTGGCATTTAAAGGGTTAAAAAGGGTTAGTCAGTGAAAGTGGAAAAAATAATTGTGTGACAGTTTTTTGATGCTGACATTTTTAGGTATTTAAAGGGTTAAAATCCTGGTGTTGGTAAAAAAAAATAAAAATCTAAGCCAGTGAAAGTGGAAATAATTATTAATATAGAATAATTGTATGACAGTTTTTTTTTTACACTGACATTTTTAGGCATTTAAAGGGTTAAAGTTCTGATGTTGGTAAAAATTCTAAGTCAGTGAAAGTGGAAATAATTTATAGAATTAATATTAATAATATTAATTTATAATAATTGTATGAGGTTTTTTTTTTTTTCCATTGACATTTTTAGGAATTTAAAGGGTTAAAATTTTGATGTTGGTAAAAAAAATCTAAGTCAGTGGAAGTGGAAATAATTATTAATATAGAATAATTGTATGACAGTTTTTTGACACTGGCATTTTTAGGCATTTAAAGAGATAAAAGATTTTTACCAACATCAGAATTTTAACTGTTTAAATGTCTAAAAATGTCAGTGTCAAATAACTGTTATACAACTATTCTATATTAATAATTATTTCCACTTCCACTGACTTAGATTTTTTACCAACATCAAAATTTTAACCCTTTGAATTCCTAAAAATGTCAATGGCAAAAAAAAAAAAAAATCTGTCACATAATTATTACATATTAATACTTTTTTCCACTTTAACTGGCTTAGATTTTTTTATACTAACATCAGGATTTTAACCCTTTAAATGCCCCAAAATGTCTGTGTCAAAAAAAACCCTCATACAATTATTATAATTTTTTTTTTTTCCACTTTCACTGACCTAGTTTTGTTTTACCAACATCAGAGTTTTAACCTTTAAATGCCAAAAAATTACAGTGTCAAAAAACATTTTTTACCAACATCAGAATAAGTCAGTGAAAGTGGATATAATTATTAATATATAATAATTGTACGACAGATTTTGACTGGTATTTTTAGGCATTTACAGGGTTAAAACTCTGATGTTGGTAAAACAAAACTAGGTCAGTGAAAGTGGAAAAAAAAAAATTAATTTATAATAATTTTATGAGAGTATTTTGACAGACATTTTAGGCATTTAAAGGGTTAAAATCCTGATGTTGGTAAAAAAAAAAAAACGTAAGTCAGTGAAAGTGGAAAAAATATTAAATATATAATAATTGTGTGACAGTTTTTTGACAGACATTTTAGGCATTTAAAGGTGTTGGTAAAAAAAAAAAAAAAGGTCAGTGAAAATAGAAAAAAAATATGAATTTATAATAACTGTATCAATGAGAGTTTTTTGACAGACATTTTTAGACATTTAAAGAGTTAAAATCCTGATATTGGTAAAAAAATAAATAAATCAGTCAGTGAAAGTGGAAAATAGATTATATAAAAATTATATATGCACTGACATTTTTGTCCTCTAAGGACCTCTTTGTAACTTTTTTAAATTAACACACAAGGGTTAATAAAATATGTTTAAGAGATACTGGACTCTAGCGTGAGGATCACAGTGGTGGATCTTCATTTGATAAGAACTTGTGTGTGATTCTGGAATATCTTATTCGGAATTGTGTATGTATGATCTGATGATTGCTGAAAATAAACAACTTTTACCCACAGAAGGGTTAATTTCATACAGTTTGTTGTTCGTACACTGATCACAAATTACAGGAACACTGAGGGTGAAACTCACTGCAGTCTTTGAGAGGCTCATCTGACCAGTCGAGGCAGTCCCTCGTATCATCACACACGCGGTCTGCGCTGATGCACTCGCCACTGCTACATTTAAACCAGTTTGGCTCGTTGCAAGTTTTAACTACAGAGAGACAGACAGTTAAAGACAGCACGTTTAACACATTCACACGTGGTGGAATGCGTGTGCAACGCTCACCAGTTACGCAGTCCACCTCATCGCTGTGATCCCGGCAGTCAGGACTCCCATCACACTGACGCATTCCTGCGATGCAGCTGCCGTCTTTACAGAGGAACTCATCTGGACGGCAGGTGGGCGCAGCTGCAACAAACAGAATATAAGCGAATGATCTCTAGGACACGCACATGAACCTGAAAGACATTCAGCAACATTGAACTCACTGCAGTTGTCCTCGTCTGACCGGTCATTGCAGTCGAAATCTCCATCGCACCTCCAGTTGCTGTGGATGCACTCGCCGCTGCCGCACAGGACCTCGTGATTCCTGCAGACCGTCTGCTGTTTCTGACCCGTCCCGGAAGGGCAGTTCTGCGGCCACTCGTCAGAGCCGTCTGCGCAGTCGGCATCCCCGTCGCAGGCCCAGAGCCGCGGCACGCACACAGAGTTATTGCACTGGAAAGTGCCGGGGCTGCAGGTGGGGACAGGACAGGACGATTCATCGCTGCCGTCGTCGCAGTCGGAATCCTTGTCGCAGACGAACGACTGCGACACGCACTGACCGCTGCTGCAGCGGAACTCCTCCTTCGTGCAGTTCTTCAGGGCTAAAATAGAAATAAAACTGGCGTAAACACAACTGAACATGTGACTTGTCGTCTAGTAAATGTGAGCTTGAGTTTCAGTCGTATTTACCGCAGCCCTGCTCATCTGCGCCATTCTCGCAGTCAGACTTCCCATCGCAGTGCCAACTGGCGGACACGCACTCATTCAGACGCCCGCCGCAGCTGAACTGGCTTTTCAAACACGTCTTCTCTCCTGTGGTATAATGAGATTTCTGAACTTTAATGAGATGATCGTTACACGTACACTCAGTTAACTCAACTCATTATGCAAACACAACTTTAAAGTGCCCCTATTATGCTTTTATTCCCTTTCATGTAGTCGGTAATGCAGCTGTTTGTGAAAGTAAAAGGTCTGCCAAGTTCCAAAGGTCAAAGTGCAGATTTTAGTTATTAGCTGCGTCCGAAATCGCATACTGTTGAGTAGGTACTACATTTGAATTAAAATTTACTTCACGACCATTAAAAAAGTATGTTCTATATAATACGAATGCGTGTAGTATGAATGAATTCGGACGCACTGCACTAGACATGTTGTTACTACCACATGACCTACCAGTGTCCCTTCAACTCCATTCACAAATCCTCTCCCGTGGCCTCACGGGATAGTAAAGTGTCCATTGTATGCACACTTCAGAATCTCGCCGGAAGTAGTAAGTCGTCCAGGTACTTTTCACCTACTGTTTTTCGAATACTGTGAATTCGGACATACTACTTTGTTCACATACTGTTTTTCGCGTACTATATAGTAGAGAAGTATTCGATTTTGGATGCAGCTATTGACTCCTAAAAGAAAGAAGTGATTCTGAAACGAGTCATCAGTAATTCCAGCCTCACTTCCTGCTGAACCTACATAGGTTTGTAACTAATTTTCATTGGCTGAACAGCGTCTCCTTTGCCCCGCCCTTAAACACTGTACTGTTCGTGTCACTGTGTATCAAGAGCTGAAATTCAGATATGATAATGAGCGTTTGGTTTCCGACCAATCACAGCCGACTGACCAATCAGAGCAGAGCAGCTCTCAGAAAGACCTGGGCTGCGTTCAGCCCCGACAAAACGTTGCAAAACCTTTTTTTTAAACGGAAACAGTGGTGCGTTGAACACCCTGTTCTGATGACGCAAGAGTTGCAACTATGGCAGCTGAGAAGGCCATTCTTTGTGTTCTTTTTGAAGAATTTTCGGAGCCTGATGAAATCGGTATAAATACGTGTTTAATACTGCAAAATACGCTCAATGTTACAGTCACTGCCCTTGCCATCCAGAATAAAAGAGAACATCCCAATTGAGTGAAGGGATTTGTGGAAACTGTGGTTCCTAATTATTGTGGTCCAACATTTGCCTCGCATTTCAGGATGAAAAGACAAACATTTCAGATGAAGGATAATCCACTTCTTACCTCTGAGACTGTGTTATGATCTATGACCTTATTTTTATTGTGAGTATTAGGCTTATCATTATTGCTGATCACCGTTGTTGTACTATGATATTGTAATATTTACCATTATGTAATCAGAGGAGAATAGAAAAGTTTATGAAAGTGTCACTCCAAAATACAATAGCAAAATATATAAATATGTATAGTACTTTAATGTTACATTCATACCCATTGTGCGAGCTGTCTCTTTAATATCGCGTGGTTTATATACATGTTGTTGCTGATTAGGCTGACATTTTTGACACACCCACCAAACAAGAGAAAACGTATCTCAAACCCGTTGCACACCGTTTCCAGGAAAATGTCGTTCAACCCGGAAACCATAGCAAAACATTGCGCACCGGTTTGAGCTTGAACATGCCCAGGGTTTAGAGAGACTGAATCTTGGAATGAACCATTTCAGACACTGTGAAAAAATAGAGCTGATGCTGCAGTGGATATTATGAGAAAGTTAAAGTGTTTTGATGTAAACCTGATGTAGAAAACTCCAAAACAAAATTAAGAGCCTTTAAATAGCATAATAGTGGCACTTTTATTAAATAAAAATTAAATAAAATCCCTGTTAAGAGCTGTAATGGTTTTGACAGTGATGGAGGAGTGTGTTTGACTCACGGCAGGACTCGGGCAGCTCATCACTTCCATCTCCACAGTCGTCTGCATTGTCACAAACCCAACGGCTGGTGATGCATTTCCCGTTTCCACACCTGAACTGGTCCTGACTGCAGACCGCTGCACCTGACACACACACACACACACACACTCGTCTCAATTCCAGCGTCACATGAATGCATCTGATGATGTTTGACATATTGTTTGTTATGAGTTGTATTCTAGCTGTGTGTCCTTATACAACAGAAAGAGAAGAAAGAGAGCTGATCGTTGCACAAAGCATTTGTTGATCATAAATATTCAGTGTGTGACTGATGACAGGCGTGTAGTGTCTCTTTAAGACAATGGACAGAGGCGGAGTCAATAATCACACCACCAGTTGCTCACTGGTCTCTATGGAAACATTTGCATAATCAAGATATAGTAGAGATGAAGGGGGCGGATGTTTGAAGGAGAAACTGAATGATTATTCTCAGCTGCAGTGTTTATGTATTACAATAGCAGTAAAAATTATTTTTGTCCTTTATATAAACCAAATTAACCAACTCGAATAACTAAAGTAACTAGTAACTGGTTTTCCTCAAAATTCCACAAATACACACAGTGCGACACGAACCGACCGTGTGTGTGTGTGTGTGAAAGAGAGATACAGATCACACTTTCCTTCCCTCTCTTCTATTCCAGTAAATGAGCAAACGTGTCTCAGTCACACGCCCTCTGTGTTTCCCAATGTTTTGCAGCAGTGAGTGAAACTCCAAACACACTCACTGAATGAGAAGCAGATGCAAAACATCAGAGCCGAGGATCAGAATCACTCAACACCTTTGAATCTCAAACACATGAAAATAAATCTGCTCCTGAATCTCAGTGTTTGTGTCTCATTGCATAAACAATGACTGATGTGATTTGATTAGGTGTGTGTCGGCCAAGAAGAACTGTGAAGAACTGGATAAACCACTTCCTGTGAAACTTCTCCTGAGACAAGCGTTTCCACAACAGAACATGACTGATCTACAGCAGGGGGTTTCAATCTTTTAGATGCCATGGACACCTAAATATGACCATACTGGTGTGAGGGACACCCATCCTAAACTATCTTTTATAAACACTCAAATTATATACTGAAAATTATTATAACTTTTTTTTTTTTTTAGACTTTTCCATGGACCTCCCTTGTGGCCCCTGACACATCAAACTAACCTGCAGATGCACGCTTATACAAACTTGATGAAACATTAAAGTGATGCAGGTCATAAACACACTTTATGGCATGTGATCAGCGAAGCTTGCTGATGAACTGCATCAGGACAATCTCTGATCAATGATGAGTGTCATTTCGTCGAAACCGACCAATCATAAGCAGAATTTAAAGTACCTAATTAGCGTGTCCAACCAATTAGCCACAACAGCACGCATGTGCCTCATCCGCAGCCAATCAGAAAACGCGTTTATTCCACTGCCGCTTGTTCGGAATGACAGTAACGTCTGACGCGGTTAAAGGAGAAAAAAAACACCGACACCGGATATAAGAAGCATTTTTATACACTTGTTTTAAAAAAACCCCAAACAGTTTAGTCACAGAATAAACCAAAAACAGAGTTTGAACATAACATCAGAAAATCCCAAGAAAGAAGAAATTAAAAAAAAAATGGCTGAAACGGGAAACGGTCCTCAGATGGGCTCATGACATAGCAACAGTCACTCTTACAGAAGCAGATCTTCATCATAAACTGACACTTACGGGTTCCGTAGACACAGTGAAGCAGAAAAACGGAGCAGATGAAACCGAGCCGAGCGCTGATCCGAATCTCCATCACCTGAATCGTTAAAGGCGGGTAACAGAGCTCCGTGAATAACTTTTGAGGCTCGTCTGGACCGGTACCGCACTCCCGTGAACAGTGACAGGGCAATTCTGCCCTCACAAGGAAAATCCAACCATTTCAACGAAGCACGCGGGGGGCGTGGCTCTAGCAGTGGTGTGATATTCGAAATGAGGAACGTCAGCGCGGTGGGCGGGGCCTCGCGCAACACACATTGTTGTTGATTGACTCTTATCGTTATGCTAGTTTACACATGGGGCGCTTCCACATTGAGATAAGAGAATGTATGAGACAGAAGTATCTATCTTTAACTGTGAGAAGCGGGTGCTGTGTGTTAGATGTGCAGTACACGTGTTGAAAATACACAAAAATCAGGGTTCTTAATGGAATAGTTCACCCAAAAGAGAAAATTCTGTCATCATTTACTCACCCTCAAGTTGTGGGGGCACCATTGACTTCCATAGTATGGTTCCCCACAACTGCTTTTGTTACAAACATTCTTCAAAATATCTTCCTTTGTGTTCAGCAGAACAAAAAAATATATACAGGTTTGTAAAAACTTGAAGGTGAGTAATTTATGACAGTATTTTAATTTTTGGGCGAACTATTCCTTTAAATCTAACATGAACAGTTGGCTAATATAATTTACAACAGTACAGTATAAACACA
This sequence comes from Ctenopharyngodon idella, assembly GCF_019924925.1. NCBI lineage: Eukaryota > Metazoa > Chordata > Actinopteri > Cypriniformes > Xenocyprididae > Ctenopharyngodon > Ctenopharyngodon idella. The sequence continues at coordinate 2,320,618 of NC_067225.1, forward strand.
TGCATCCAGGGCAGTGAGTGTCACTTGAAACCCATTAATCGGACCCTCAGGGGCCAAAACTCCCCACGGGGCCCTTACTGTGAAACCACTTCACAAAGCCTCAGCACGTCTGGCTCTAAAACCTATGAAATAAAGATTCATTGTACTTTATATTTCCCAAAAATTAATTTGCTTCAAGCTGAATCATATTGCACTGCAAATACAGAATCTCAGATCTTCCCTTCGGTGTATATAAAATCACAAATACAACAAAATCCTAGAATATTAAGGTGAAAAAGTCTCGCTGTCCAGGAAGGAACACGATTTGCATTGTATTTGTAGATGCAGGGAAATTATGTTTCCAAGCCTCTGTAACAGATTAAGTTACTCTCTGAATATCAGGTAGACGTCAGAAGCTCAGACTGAATGTCACCTGTGGTTATTTTACTTAAAGCCCAGAAAACCAAACTTGAAAGGTAAATATATGCATTGTATAATTAATTCAATCTTAGTGCTGTCATCCAAAATGATGAAGAATGAGATTTGTGAAGCAGAGAGGGAATGTCTCATGACAGACAGGTGTATGAGAGAGACTATGAGAGGAATGTTGAAATATTAGTTGGATGACATCAGGAATGAGCTAAAACCTCGCCTCGGAAGAGCGACACTCACAAAGAGCGTTTGTGAATCGACCTCTGACTCGCCTGACGACTCTGTTAATGATTACAGCAGAAACGAGTGAACTTCTCCCTAGTTCAGCAGGAACTCTTGAGGTGTTGTTTCAGCTTGACCTTTATGACATCCTACTTTTACACAAATGAGATTCATGAAGAATGTGCTCTCCTTCATCATCACCTTCATCTCTACAGAACATTAGTGACACAAGAAGACAAAAAACTGCAACAGATTTCTGTGGGTTCTTCAAGTTTTACTCTTTAGTGTTTTTGTGAGAGCAACATGATCACCACTGTTTGTTTTAGATGTAAACAGTCAGAATCCAAAACATTCTTACTGTTCATCGAAATCTGCAGTGAACAGTTAAAACTACATCCACAACTGAAGCTGTTCATGAACATTAATGCCACCTAGTGGTTATTTTGACTTATTACACACAAAATCACCATTTGCCTGTCAGATGCACTCAAAAGTATGCGTCCCCTCCTTCTGAGGAGTGTTTGTTTCAGTCATTCCTGTGAGGACAAAATTTAATTCTAAACATACAATGCCATTCTAGAGGATTCTGTGCTTCAGAGTTTAATATAGTAGTTTGTGGAGAGTCTGTTCTCTGTTCCAGCATCACAATATAGAGCAGGGTTTTCAATCTTTAAATTTAAAAGGCATCTATCTTTTATAAAACACCCAATTTATACATTAAAAAATATTATAAATCTAAAAATAGTTACATTATATTTTTTCTACTCACTATAGCAAAGTACTGTTAAATATATTTTTTATTTTTAGTTTAATTTTTGTTAATATTAATCATTTTCTATTTTAATGTAATTTAATAGATTAATAATTAATTTATAATTAATTTATCCCTTTTTATTAATTTATTTTAAACTAATCTAATATATATTACTTTGTTTAAACTTTCCCCCTGGGATAGAGAAAACCACCTGAGATTCCAGAGACCACATCAACCAAAGTCAGCATCTTCAATGGAAAACAAAACTACAGGACAAACAGGCATAAGGATTTAATATTTATTGGGTATCATCTAGTGAATGAAAATCTACACGCACAAACATACATTCACTACAGTAAGTGCACATGCCATTAAAGAGCTGCTAGAAACATCAGGAATAATATGATTCATCTACAGTCACAGAGCAAATCAGCCAACAAAACACCAGATACAGAGTTAAAAATCAGTGAGCAGCAACAGACAGTCTTTAACATGAATAAACAGAAACGCTCAGACTCTTCAAACGGCACGTAATCCACGGAAACGTCTGACTGAATGGCCGTTCACATGGAGAGCGATTCGACTCAATCGGACATCATCATTCAATGACAGCTGACGATTTCCAGCGATGGCAGAGTTCAGCACATTTCACCGTTACATAAATGAGCAGCGATTCAGTGACAACCGATGAAAGTGCAGACAAACTCCGCTTCTTCATTCAGGATCCCACGGGGACATTCTAATAAAAGGGGCCGTTCACACAAGTCAGTGGGAATGGGAAAAAATGCAAGGTATAGTGACGCAGTTTGTTTTAAACGTTCACACAGAATGTGTTTTTCCATTCCACTGCACTACTTTTCCAATGTTTTTCAATGTAAACACGTGCCAGACTGATGTCTTTAACATTGTGCTTGCGTCTCCTGCCTTTTGCAGCATCTTGTGCATGAAGCGGCGCTCAAGTTAAAAGAAGTTCAAGGGCCAGGTCACAGAGAACACATTTTTCCATTCCATTGCACTACTTTTCCATTATTTTTCAATGTAAACTCGCATCTTTAGCAGCATCTCGTGCATATGACGTAGCATTCTAAAAACGTAACACTCAAGCTAAAAGTGGTTTAACTTGCGACCTTTTTCACTTGACTGACCTTTAACAGAAAAAAACATATTCATTTAAAAAAAAAAATGGGTCTCAAAACCTTGCGCTTTTTTCGTTCCACTGACCTGTGTCTCGCGTTTTTAACACGTGTTGGGTGAACCGGCCCTATGTGAGCGCTACGATCTAGTCCATGTTTACATAGAAAAAAAACAACGGAAAAGCAGCAGAGTGGAATAGAACACTTAACATGAAAAACGCTTAATGTGGCTTAATGGAATAATACAGTGATATAAAAAGACTAAACCGAGGGGCCATTTACATGACAGTTTTCAACTAAAAACTGAAAACTTTTTATGCATTTTGGCCATTCATTTACACGTCAACCGCATTTTGGAGGCCTGAAAACTCAAACTTTTGAAAACGGGTTTCTAAAGTACAAGTTTTTGAAAATGATACCGTTATCATCTCCGTGTAAACATGTAATGCACATGCTTATTACGTGTTCAGTCAATAGGCGCATAGTGTTTCTTTACAAAGTGAGGTTTACCTTTATTTTGATGGTCCCATTAACACATAACTCATATATATACAAACAGATGAGCACAGAATATGAACGCAATGCGTTAAATTGCCCACGAAGCATGGCTTAATGCCTCAAGACAGTTATATTAAAATACCAAATTCAGTATATAGCTTATTAATAAAACATACTTTGTACAGGCAATCACGTGAGTCCAGAATATGAACGCAACAAGCAAAGTTTCACATTTTCCTCCCATAGAAAACCATTATAAAGAAAACGCTTAATGTGCAATTTAGCGCATTGTGTTCATATTCTGTTCCCATCAGTGTGTCTGTATATAGTAGGCTATTCATCATCAATAAGGTGTATAGTGAGTTTGGTCTTTTAATGTCACTGTCTTAGTACATTAAGCCAAGAGTTTTCTTCATAATTGTTTTCTATGGGAAAATACTTCACGTGAAACGCGTTTTTAGAATGCCGTGTCATGCGCGAGACGCTGCAAAAGAAGCGAGACATGAGTGCAGGGGTCAAACACGTTTACATAGAAAAACAATGGAAAAGCAGCAAAATGGAATGCGAAAACACGTTCTGTGCGAACAGCCCCTTAAACCGCTTCTTGTTCATGTTTACATGAGGTTTCAGAGTGTCTGCAAGAACCCTCAAGTGCCTGTAAACAGGGTCAGTGTGAACGGCCCTAAAACTCATCACATAACACACATAAACAGCTTTTACAGCAAAATAATGATCATATAATAACAGGCTGCTTCTATACTATTACATCTACTGTACATGCAAATAACACACTAGTGCAATTAATTGACAGGTTACTGGTTCATACTAAATTATTTGACAGATGATCACAAATGTTGCTCTTCTATAATGGCAATGTCTAATATTCAGTGTCACAGAAACATGACGATGTCTAAACAGCATCTCGCATAGGTCTGAAGTCTCAGCTTCACTGTGAGATTTTAAAAAGCAAACGCGTTGACAGCCACAACATCTCAATACAGGCACAGAGATTCTTTCTTTCTTCACGAACGCATAATGAATGTGTAAATGTACGATTATTCTGGGCGTAAAGCATTGTGAGGTGACGGGGATTGTTGGTGTTCATTTACTGTATGATGAGTTTATTTCTTTATTGGTTTGATGTGGATCTTCATCCCTGCTCCTCCTCGCTGGCGCTGTTGGATCGATCCTAAAAAAACACGAGAGAGTCACACACATGCCATCATTCATATAGTTTGATGAAACTAAATGTTTTGCGTGCTGTGTGTGTGCGCATCACCTCCTCCTGCTCCTCATCAGTGTCATCATCACTAACGACGGGTTTCGCACGGGTTCTCGCGGTTCTCCTGCGTCCTCTGCCGCGCTCTGCGCTTCTGTCCTTACGGCTCAGTTTAATCTTCACCTTCACAGACCGAGCTACAAACACACACACACACGTTAGAGAAACACACATGGTCAGTAGTGTCCCTCTCTACATGTGGCATCCAACTAGTTAGTTCACATATACATTTATGCTTTTTTGTTTCTGCTGATGATGAATTTCACATCACATGTACTGAACACAGAGAAACCAAAGTATACTTCACCGACCAACATCTAGTTGGTTTCAGTTACCCAGCTAACAAAAATTTGTTCTAAGAACATTCTGCTAATGTTCATATTAAGCTATGAGAATGTTATTTCTGAATGTTTAAAAAGTCTAGTTTTAAAAGGTTTTTTCTTGGTTATGTAAATGTTAATGGAAAATTCCATTTTATCATTCTGCAAACATTATTGGAACATTAGTTTTGAATGTTCTCTGAACATTTTGAAACAAGTAGTGACATTTAAAAAATGTTAGATGAACATCCAACTAAAATGTTTCAGAAAAAATGCTCCATGAATGATGTATTAATAATGTTTTTGTGCTAACGTTTTAAGGACATTATTAACAGAGAATATTTGTTAATCGAGAGAACCTTGCCAGAATGTTAGCCAAAGTTCTGAGAATTTTCCCTGTTAGCTGAGTAGTAAGATGGCACCTTAAATAAATAACTTTAAGTTTGACTGACTCTCTGAATCAGAGCCTTCATCCTCTTCATCTTCCTCACTCTCCTCTCCATCACTCTCTTCCTCTCTTTCAATCTTCTGGCGCAGGCTGGTGAACACCGACTGCAGCACGATAGAGTCCTCGTAGATCTGACACACACACACACACACACACACACGCACGCAAAAGTAAATACATTTGTAGATTTGTGCATGTATTTTCTATGGAAGTTTGTTTCTGCCAAGAAATACAAAAATTAAAAAGGTAATTGTGACTTTTTATCTCATAATTTTGCCCTTTTTCCTACAATTGCGAGGTATAAAGTCCGAATTGTGAGATGTAAACTCACAACTGTGAGAAAAATGTCAGAATAGTGAGATAAAAAGTTGCAATTTTTATTTTATTTTTTATTTTGTGGTGGAAACAAGCTTCTATAGTCTTCAGCGTGCTGAAGAAGCAGTGAGTTTAGCTGAAGAAGTGCTTTACAAATAAAGTAAATAACTAGGTAGGATATTTGAGCTTATTTTACAACAACAGCCTGTAGGTCTATAGGAACTGTGTGTGTACCTGGTATTCCCTACTTTATGGGGACAAAATGTCCCCACAAAGATAGTAATACCAGTAAATTAAGGAAACAGCTTAGAAAACATAATAAATTAAATGTTTTGAAAATCAAAAAAATGCAGAAAGTTTTCTGTGATGGGAAGGTTTAGGGGTAGGGTTAGTGTAGGGGGACAGAATACACAGTTTGTACAGTTTAAAAATCATTACGTCTATGGAAAGTCCCCATTAAACATGGAAACGTGTGTGTGTGTGTGTGTGTCTAACCAGTGAGCCCTCGAGGTTGAAGGTTTGAGCGTTTTGACACAGCAACATCACGTCTCTCTCCAGATCATTGAGGCTGCGGTACCGATGACTCCGGATGCGCTCCTGCACAGACACAAACATTTGTTTAACCAAATGACATGTGAATAAAACCTGAAATCACTGACTGTTGGCATGGACACACTGACCTTGATCTTCCTGAAGTCCACAGGTTTGCGGATCAGCTCATAGTACTCGGGCAGCTCCTTCCGTGATGGCAGCTGGATGAACACCTCACTCAACTGACGACCGTTACTGCAACATTCAGAACAGTTGGACATCAGTCATGGATGCTTAGTGAGGAATATTTCATACACTTGATGTCTTCGAAGACTTGTTCAGACTGTCAGTCCAAATCAGATTTTGTACACACCTCAGTCTGATCATATTTAGCAAGTGTGAACGGCCAAAAACTCCAATCAAGCTTCATTCATGTGTGGTTTAAAATCCTATTCAAATTTAATTTCTGGAAATCCGTTTCAGTCTGACCGCTCTGCATATATGTCACTTTCTCACGCCACATTAAGTGTAAACACTTCAGACATCATTGCCGAATCAAGGTTGTGCTGTTGTCGATGTGCAAGTCATGCAGAAAATTATAATATAATGGAGACATCTCCGTGGTCCAGTGATGAGGTGTCATCACTTCTCTGAGATCTGCTATGTCTATGAGATACGACACTATGAGGCACAAAATCGCTTTCCACAACTTCACAAGAATCATTAGAAGACACAAGAATCCGTCCCAGAGATCCGTAACTATCAGCACACTTACTGAACGCGACTGACACTGTCGCTTTGTACAGGGTTCGTACACATTTATACCAATAATTTTCCATGACTTTTCCATGACGTTTGAGGCAAATATTCATGACCTAGCGTTCCATGAAACGCCTGTGTATACATGTAAAATAAGAATAAAAATCCATGTTCAAATTTGAAATCACAGCATATCTAAACTAATTAACGACAAGCTATGTGGTTTTTGGTCCTGCGAGGCATGACATTTCGTTCCACTGTATGTCCACATGTAGCGGAATGACAATAAAGCTTAACTTGACTTGACTTAATACAAAATAAACATTTATTTAAATAACGCTGACACACCAGTAAGATGCCGATTAATAGAATACACAAAAATATTTTTGGGGAAACTGCACGTCATATTCTGGCTACACAGATAAAACAATCTAAGAACCATTTATGAATTATTTTAATGTTTTTTATACATTAGAAAATGAAGACTTCACATAATCTTATCAGCAAGATGAATAAATTATTTTAACTGGAATAAACTGCATACAGAAAGAGAGCAGAGAATGTGACCGATTGTGAAGCTGTCCATAACTTGGGTCTAGAGTGAGTTTAAGCACTCTCACAAACACTCCAGTTAAAATCACGAAAGCTGACTACACTGCGACATGAATCTCTAACATCGAATCTGCACTTTGTTGTTTATGATGGGAGTATTGGTGAGCTTCAGTCAGAATTTAGTCAGAGAGCGTGTGCACTGAACAAAACTCTTCATTTCAGCGACGACTAATCTGAACGCCTCTGATTGGCCATCACATTCATAAGCTCAACAGAAATGTGTGTGATTATGCTCAACGCTGCAAAACAAAATCTGATGGAATGCCGCAGTTGGATGGATCAAATGAACGTTAAGTATTGTAGTTTGTTTAACCAATATTATCACTTACACATACACTCTTATTATATAAATATTTTGAAACAAATTTCCATGACTTTTCCAAAACCTTCTGGGTTTATTTATTTTATTTATTTTTCTGAAACTTTTCCAGGCCTGGAAATTGCTATTTAAAATTCCATGATTTTTTCAGGATTTTCATGACCGTATGAACCCTGTTTGTAATAACCCGTCCTTTTTGGAAACAACGTTGACACTCACTTCTCCTTGTATTTAATAACAGCATCCACAATCTTCTTCATCTTCTTGGTGAGTGATGGAGGGTTCGGCGAAAGCTTCTCGGATGGCGGACGACCTCGTTTTTTCTGTCTTTTGCTGTCGTCGTCTCTGTCTCTCCCTCCACGAGCACCTGAAGTGGACGGAATGGCATCCGGATCCCGATCGCGCCTCCTCTTCCGAGCCGTTTTCTTGTGTCGCACCTCCTCCTCGATCTCCTCCAGAGTTCCATCCTCAATAGCCTGAGAAAAGAGGCAGCGATCAGAAATGTCCGACAAAAGAAGAGAAGAAAACGAACCGTATATCTGACCTTTAGCCACTGTTTCTCTGTGAGCGAATCGCTGTAATCGACCTCTTTTCTCTGCCGGGAGCCACGGCCAAACATCTTCTCCTCTTCTTCCTCACAGGTGAGTCTTTCCACCTCGGCATCATCTTTCATAATCCACGTGGGCAGCTCGTCCTCCTCCATGAGACGGGGCTTTCGCTTCGGATTGCGAGCTTCCTCGCGGCGTCGATCCAAATCCATACGCTACACAGAAACAGACAATGAAAGTTCATTTGGATTCAATCAGGATTTAGTGATTTGGTGATTGACATCGACTTGTTAATGTAAGTGAGAAAAAATGAAACGAGACCATGAACTGGTCAAACTCGTCTTCACTCCTGGCGATCATCTGATTTACGGTCTCATCGTCCGGCACTTCGTCTTCTTCCTGACAGAAAAAAAAACACCAAGGGAACAGAGCTTCAGAAATTACAGAAAATACAGAAAATAGAGAAAAGATCCATGACCATGGACACCAAAAATAAGGATTTAGATGCTTCACATCTACTGGGATATTCATATTAATCTGCATATTCTCATTAAACAACATTATCTCACTGAATCCTGTAGATGCTTGCTCTTATTATCAGATCAAATTAAAGTGCCGCTATTATGCTTTTTTGGATATGACCTTACATGTAGTGTGTTATTGCTGTTTGTGAATGTAAAAGATCTGCAAATTTTCAAAGATCAAAGTGCAGATAAATTGAGTTATTGTCTCTCAAAAGAAAGAAGTGATTCTGAACTGCCTGAAACGAGTTGTCAGTAATTCCAGTCTTACTTCCTGCTGAACCTTCGTAGGTTTGTAACTAATTTGCATAATGCCAGCCTATGGTCTTCATTGGCTGCCGGCAAACAGCGTCTACTTTGCCCTGCCCTCAAACACTGTAGTTGTAGGAGAGACTGGAAGAGTTTGGTTCATGTTGTTCATATCAAGAAGACGCTGTTTTCTGCTGCCAAAGATTTGATGAGATTTGTAAGGTAAAACCGACATCATTGTTACTGTTCGTATCACTGTGTATCAAGTGCTGAGGAAAAGCTGAAATTTAGATATGATGATGAGCGTTTGGTTTACGACCAATCACAGCAGGCTGGGCCATCTGAGCAGAGCAGACTCTCAGAAAGGAGAGGTTTAGAGAGGCTGAATCCTTGATCAAACCGTTTCAGACACTGTGAGAAAAGAGCTGATGCTACAATAGATATTATGAGAAAATTAAAGTGTTTTTTAATGCATGTAAACCTATTGTAGGAGAATCCAAAACAAAACTAGGAACCTTTAAAATAGCATAATAGGGGCACTTTAACATTATAAAAATATGTTACTGTATGTACACACACAGCCGGCCTCTTTGAATGCATCACAAACACTTCTAAACATTTGCCCATCTTTATAGTGATCCACGTTCACTTCTAATGTTTGTAAGATTAATCTCCTTAATAATGACTAAAAAAATCTTTTTCCTCGTAACACCTAGAATCATGCAGATGTCAAAAAACTCTGTTACAGCTGATATTCTGAACAAGGTGTTTGCATGACCCAATATTCAGGTTAATACAGGCAGCCTTATTCGGATTATTGACTTTATGGCAGTAGAGTTTTCATGAAGCATTCATTAATGAAGCGAGCAAATTCCGTTTAATATTGGAATATTATAATTTATTCTAAAATGAGACAGAAGATGCATCTGAAATTGCATACTGTAAAGTAAGGTAATACATTTGGTTTGAAACTTGCTTCGCAACTGTTAAAAGAATATGTTCTATATAGTATTTTGTAATTTGGACGTATTAAATTTGCCATGATGTCACTGTCATGTGACCTACGGCATCAGTTGCATCACTTCACTGCCATTCATAAATCCTCATGGCCTCATGGGATTGTAAAGTGTCCATCATATGCGCACTTCAGAAGTATTAGGTCATCCGAATACATTTCGCCTACTGTTTTATAAATACTATGAATTCGGACATACTACTCAGCTCACATACTGTTTGTCGCCTACTATACGCAGGGAGAGTGATACTCCTGACCTCGTCCTGCTCCTCGTGTTCCAGAATGGCCTGCAGAAACGCTCGGCGCTCATGACTCGACGACTTCTGGTCGAACATGCCGGCCTGGATCACCTTCTGGTCGACATTCAGCTTGTATTTAGCGGCTGCCAGGATCTTCTCTTCTACACTGTTCACGGTACAGAGACGCAAAACCCGCACCTCGTTCTGCTGTCCGATCCGGTGGGCTCGATCCTGCGCCTGGAGGTCCTACACACAGAACAAACATGAGTTCTGAACAGCACAAATGAGACACATCGTCATGTTGATGATGATGATGCAGTGTGAATGTGCTACCTGATGAGGGTTCCAGTCGCTGTCAAATATGATGACGGTATCTGCGCTCTGTAGATTGAGGCCCAGTCCACCTGCCCTGGTGCTCAACAGGAATATAAAGTACTGAGAGGCCGGATCATTGAAGGTCTTTAGCAGCATCCCACGATCCTCTGCTTTGGTTGTGCCTAAAACACAAACTCATATTCTGAGAAGGCAAATATAATTTCTACGGATGCACCGATACCATTTTTTAAGGACTGAGTATGAGTACCGATACTTTTTTTCTAGGACTCGCCGATACCGATGCCTATACATTTATTAATTTCTCTCTCTCTTTTTTTTTTTTTTTTTTTTTGATGTTGCAGTTTTCCAAGCACAACACAGTGAGACTAATGAATGTAGGACAGCTTCTTTAATATTACTCTAATGAAAAAAGTAATAATTTTTATGTGCTTGTCACAAACTTAAAGAACAAAAATTTCACAGTGTCCAATAACCTTCAAAAGGGCATAATTACTAATAATTGTTATATAAAAAGAAATTTACAAACAAATTACAAACAATACAACAAATACTATAGAGATACAAATTAAATAAACTTGTTTTTCAGATACAGTAGGTTTATTTACCATGTATACATTTATTTAACATCTTTTGTTGTTTTATTAACATTAATGACAAATATAGGCTACGGTCCCTTTAAAACTGAATCCATGGATACTGACACATATCCTCTTTTCACCCAAATGTTTACGTCGACTTAAGCCATAACCGACTGTATTTACGTGAGACACTCCACACGATGGACATTTTGACAACTATGTGTGCATTTGACCATTCAGGCGCAAGGAGAACTGATCGCGCACTGTCAGAACTGGGATCGCGCGCAAGAAAGAGAGAGAGCGCGCGAGAGAGGGAGCGCTTCTGGTCTGTGTCATTCAGCGCCATTCCGCCTAACCCGCCTTTACTAATCGATAACGAATTGTGATTGAAAGCATGCAGTTCGCAATGTATGTGTTGTCATCATTAATTTTGAAGTATTCCACACCTCTGAGGCTGACATTGTTTCTGCTGTCGCCGTGGTTGTCTCTGTGCACGGAAAATTCTGTCAGTTACGTCACGCGAAGTATCGGTCTTTGGTATCGGGAGTATTTTTACAAGTACAAGTACAAGTACATGAGCTTGGTATCGGGCCCGATACAGCATCCCTAATAATTTCTGTCTGTCAGTTCTGAAGAAAATGTAAGCGATGCTTGCTTGACATGATAGCAGAGTTGGCTTGACCATTTCCCATGAGTCCGAATGTTTCATGTTATTAGGGTCATGTGAAATTTGTTTTTATTTTGTTCAAGTTTTAATTTTTCTGGATTTCGTTTTAATGGTTACATTACATTTTAGTAATCAAAAAGCATGTCTAATTAATTGAAATCACTACAATCAGCAATTTATTAAACATTTAACAAAAATGTTAGTTAACTACATTTTATTTTTTCTCAAATTCTTTTTTATTTCTTCCGTTTTAATTTTTCTGGATTCCACTTTTAAGGTTAAATTCAATTTTAATTATAATAAATGTATATAAATATATTTACAATAATAGGGTCCTATGGAATGTTTTATTTTTATGGAAGAAAAAGTGTGATTACTCCTTAAAAAAATAAAGTTTTATAATTGTATTATTATTATTATTAGAGGATACATATACAGTATTACAGTAGTGAAATACTTCTGTCACAATTTCTTCAAGCACAGCACAGAGACTTGTACAGGTCACAAATGACCTTCTCCTGCAGATATGGGTGCATGCAGCAATTTAGTCCTGCTAGACATTAGTGCTGCTTTTGACACTATGTGTCATATCATCCTCCTTGATAGGTTGCGTGTTTTGTTAGGCATCTCTGGTGTTGTGTTCGAATGGTTCAAGTCCTATCTAACTTATCGTTTCAGCGTGTTTGTCTGGGGAAAAAACAAATCGGAGGCAACTTTAGTTCAGCAGATCGTCCTGCAGGGGTCAGTACTTGGTCTCACTTTGTTTCACATCTATATGTTGCCACTATGGTCTGGGGTTTCACGGTTATGCTGATGATACACAGATCAATGTCAGAACACTCCTGGACCCTAATCACGTTTTCACAGCTCTTACCACCTGCCTGGAAGAAATAAAGGTGTGGATGCATGACAATTATCTTAAACTTAACAAATCAAAAACTTAACTGTCACTTGTTGGTATGCTGGCAGCTTTGCACAAATATAACTCGATCTGTTCACTGATTCTGACTTACTGTCTCCAGCATCACAGGTGCGAAATCTAAGTGTTATTTGATTGTCATTCGATGCATATATTAAAATGGTTTCGAAATCTGCATTTTTCCATCTCAGAAACATTGCCAGACTTCGACCTTCTTTATCCTTGCCTGACGCGGAAAGGCTTATCCATGCTTTTATTACGTCGAGAATAGATTATTGTAAGCACTTTACTCGGTTCTCCCTGATAAGTATATCAAGAAACTGCAGTATATTCAAAACTCGGTCGCATGTGTATTAACATACACAACCGCTCGCCAGCATATTTCCCCTGTTCTTTATGAACTCTATGAGCTCCAGTATATCTCTGTATTCTAGTTGCTCCTACTCGCTCTCTCCACTCTTCTGACTCCTCTCCTCTTCAGCAGCCTACATTTAAATTGAAGTCTTCTGTTTTGTTTTATTTTTTCTTCTGTTTTTCATATTTTTGTACTTGTATATTGTTTTGTGTAGTGCTTCGGGTTTGAGAAAAGCGCAATGTATCATCATCATAAAAATATATAAATGTATCATCATCATCATAAAAATGTATCGTCATCATCATCATAAAGTTAAACCGAACTTTTATTTTGGTGAGTTGTCATGAAGACATTTGAGCTTCTGTATGTGATATGATGATAGTTTTGTTAAATGAAATGGTGAAATGCTGGTGAAGTGACTCTCAGAGCAGCTCTGGAGATGAAGTTCATGTGTTCCTGTCCTCATATAGTGAAGCGGCAGACGCTGAAAACACCACAAGCATCATGTGTGCTTGAGTAAACTGCACCGCTCATTCACATAGATTCGCAGAACATGCAGACTTCATATTTAAAATGTTTTTGGCCGTTTAATATTTACAGACACGATTCATATCGTGATTTGATTTAATGCACAGCACTACTTTTAAATTGACATTCATGACATTCCGTGTTAAACAGTAAATTCCATTTTTTATGACTGGATTCCACAATTATGCAATTTGGTCGGGTTTATCCAGATCAGCATAAGCTATAATAATAATAATAATCATGCTCTACTTTGCAAACACCACAAACTAAAGAAAAAGAGAAACACAAACTCACCATCCAAACGAAGATATTTAAAGTTGCGGTAAGCAAAATAATCCTCCATTATGGTCATCAGTGAGGTCATTTGGCAGAAGAGCAGCACTTTATGATTGCTCGCCCGTAATTTGGGCAAAATACGATCCAGCACCTCAAACTTTCCTGAGGCTCGATACAGGTCAGCCCTGCAGGTCAGACATTAAATAAAGGTCATAAAAAGGCTTAGTCCTGGCGACGTCTAATGTGTCACACTGCATTTGCGCTCACCCTTGAACTATACCGCCCGAGAAACCCAGATGCTCAGAAAATGACTCCTGCAAAAGCAGCACATTCAGCACTGCAATAAAGGCCTCACAAACATGTTAATCGGATGATCAACACACTACGACAGACACATTACCACACCTCGATTTGCTGGAACATGTAGGGGTGATTACAGATCTTCCTCAGCTGCATAATGGTGTTCATTAAAGTCTTAGTGCCGCCTTTACCCTGTAACACACAATGTTCAACAACACACAACTGGTCTGCTTTATTGCATCAAGATGAGGATAAAGAGCAGCTGGGATGCAGAACTATTTCTTGATTTCCAGCACTGAGGATGAGAGGCGTTTCCGCCAGGTCTGAGGTTACAAACACAAAGATTCATGCTGCTCTTCCTCACCTTCTTGTCTTTCTCGGAGCCGTCGGTTAGCAGCACTCCTTTGGCCTGCATGTGTCGGTACAGAACCCTCTGAAGGGCCGACATGTCACACTTTATCACATATTCCACCTGCACATGGACATAAAATAGCACAAATGTTTCATCTGTCTGAGACTCCAAAGTTGTGAATTTAACTTGTGTGCAAAATTGGAATATCGCATTAAACATCTGCGAATAAAGCAGCGTTTCCATCCCATGTGTTCAAGAGAACAAAACTTTCACTTCCTGAGAAATTGGTGCAAACTATCTGTAATAAAAATGGAAGTTGTGCAATCGGGGAAGCCAATGACTTGCGTGTCAGAGCTGCAGACGAAATTGCATTTGGATGCTGGTGTTTGGGAATGCAATCGTGCGAGATACTTCTGAGAGGGAATTAAACCAAATCATTCTGAAGACAGACTTTGGTTCAGGCATTTCAGAACATCGAGGGATTTATTCGGTAAATGTGTTTCCATTGTAGTTTATGCGCATGTCTTCTTATTGGATAAAAATTTATTCAGCTCAATTGAGCGCACATGTATTTTATCCACAATTTATGCACATCTTGGTGTTTCCATGCAGCATTTTTTTATGTGATAACCCAAAATTTGCCTAAAAATAGGTGGATGGAAACATCTTGACACACACATATTGACTGAAGTCTGCATCACACGGCAAACTCACCTTCTCAGGCAGCTGCGCCTCGACTTCCTTCTTCAGCCTGCGCAACAGGAAGGGGCGGAGCACCTTATGCAGGCGGCGAATGATCAGGATGGTCTCCTCCTCATTCAGGTCCACCTGGAAGAGACATCATCGAACACTATTGTGAGCCATGTCTACTACTAGAGATGCTCCAAATGCAATTTTCTTGGCCGATTACGATTTCCAATTTTTTGTAAGCGTGACCTGTCGATTTTCTTTCAAAGAACTATAGTTGACAGAATATGCTCTTTGATTAACATGACAGACAACAGCACAAATATTAGACTGCTGTCACTTTAAGAGTTTATGCATGGACCCAATATACTGTTACACAACTTGCGTTATCTTTCTCAACTAACGCGATTCCAAAACTGATGGGTGTGAGCGCAAAACCTTTGGGAATTAGTAAAATTATGCACAATACAAGCCATATTTAACTGAAGCGAAGAGACGAGTAAGTGAGAAGCAGGTGACGTTATTTCCTGTGCCGCTGGCAACAAAACGGACTGGCTCGGAATCGGAAATAATGTGAGACTGACCGGCCGATTACCGGTCCAGGCCAATCATGCGGAAAATCGTCCGATTCCGATCAGTGATCTACTACTCTTTATGTCCCTTCATATGTAGAATAAAATATTAATTTTTAAAAGATGGGAATCATATTAGTTTCCTTTATCACAACATAGTGCTACAGTACATTTAAATTCATTTCATGATTTTGTTTTGAATCATGCTGGAATTGATAAGGTAAAACCGACTGAGCTGAAATTCAGATATGCTAATGGACGTTTGGTTTCCGACACACTCTGTAAGTGGTGGACCAATTACAGCAGACAGGGCCATGTGACCAATCAGAGCAGTGTAGCTCTCAGAAAGGGGTTTAGAGAGACCGACACTGTGAGAAAAGAGCTGATGCTGCAATGGATATTATGAGAAAATTAAAGTGTTTTTTGACCTTGGATGCATTTAAACCTATTGTAAGAGACTCCAAAACAAAATGAACAACCTTTAAAATAGCATAATATGGGCACTTTAAACAGGCAGAATGGCGTACCTTCTCTCCGGTCATGGCGAAGGGAGCGTTGAACCACTGCTCGAACGTGCTGCAGCTCTTGAAGATGGTGGGCAGCAGGAAGTTGAGCAGCGCCCAGAGCTCCGGGAGCTTGTTCTGCAGCGGCGTCCCCGTCAGCAGCACCCGCCGCGGTGCCAGATAATGCGTGTTCAACACCTGCGTCAGCTTACAGTGATGGTTCTTCATCCGATGACCTTCGTCCACTATCATGTACTTCCAGCGAATCTGTATCAGGTGACATGAGCTCATCAGCGCGTCTTTGATCGAGGCCAAAGGTCACATGAACCGTGGCGCACAAGCATGGCTCACATTTATCCCACCTACAAGAGAGGGCTGAGAGCTGAGAGGGTCAAACATACATCCGTCTGAACACACAAGAACCCTGCGAGATTTACCTTGGCCAGCACCTGCTTGTCTTTGATGATGTATTCGTAAGTAGTGAGCAGCACGTTGAACTTGCCGCTGCGCAGCTGCGGTACGAAGGCTCTTCTAGCAGCAGGAGATCCCTGAACACATATCACATGATCTCAAGTCCATCAATGAGCCAAGAGAATCTCATCAGTGTTGGGGAGGCAATGAGCCACATCAGAGGAGCTACCCGTTTCATAAAGTGGTTAACTACACAATAAGCTACTAATAAACAGTGGCTCACTATATTGAAGCTGCTAAAAGTAACCATGAAATTGATTATTTATGTCCTTAATACATTAACATTTATTCAAAGTGACAGACTGTTAACTGTCAGTGTCTTTTTTATTGCCTTTTTTTCCCCATCACATATTTTAGTAATCATCATAAATTAGGTATCAACTGAAACACTTAAAATTCATCCTGTGAAAACCATTTTGAAATTGGACATTGCATTTCCATGAAAACGGTACTTTAAAACCTGTCAGCGGGCTCAATTTTTGTGATTTTAACTTCAAACTAGATAAAAAAGTTTGTCAAGAAGACAAACTTTATGTTGGCTTGAGAAAGCCTGACCTGAAAG
Source organism: Ctenopharyngodon idella (assembly GCF_019924925.1). Taxonomy (NCBI): domain Eukaryota; kingdom Metazoa; phylum Chordata; class Actinopteri; order Cypriniformes; family Xenocyprididae; genus Ctenopharyngodon; species Ctenopharyngodon idella. The sequence continues at coordinate 2,337,897 of NC_067225.1, forward strand.
TTTGAAGTAGTTTTAAAATCTTGAAGTTTGAATGTTTTAAGATTGAAATAAGTTTGGTTTTAGTTAAGTAGTAGCTTTAAAAGCATTACTTGACTTGATAAGCTAAAGCAGAAGCGAAATGCAACCAAGTAGAAAAAGTAGTTAGTAGTTTAGTTACTCCCCAACACTGATTCATATTCTCTCTGTTTATTACAGTATATCAGTACATCTGCATCCAGCAGCATTCAACACAAATGTTCTTGTGTGTCCAGATGGAAAGAGTCACTTACTTTGTACGAGACTTTGACAACAGAAGGAGCCCATTTATCAAACTCATAGACCCAGTTAGACAGAGTTCTGTCAGAGAAACACAGTGTTCATAAAAACAGACACTCTGTGTGAACAAATCTAAGTATGAAAGCTAATCTAAATATTGACTGACGAGAGCGGCACGATGATGAGGTAGGGTCCGTTTAGACGCTTGTACTCCATGAGGTATGTGATAAGCGCGATGGTTTGGATGGTTTTGCCCAAACCCATCTCATCCGCCAAGATCCCGTTCAGATTATTGTTATACAGAGACACCAGCCACTCCAAGCCCTTGATCTGCACACAAACAATCAGAGCATCGATAATATCTTTTGTGTATGTATCGATCAGCTGCTCTAAGATATCGGCGACTAAAAGACCCACATCAGTCGACCGCTAATATTGAAAGATTTGATGTTAAATGTTTGGTAATAGTGCTGAATGACCTGGTATTGCTTGAGTTGACCGTTGATCAGCAGAGACGACTGTTTGTCCACCCGCTCAGTAACCGCATGAGCCACAGCGTAATATGACTGCAACCCACGCGCGAACGCAGCGCTACCGTACTCATCATCCACGTCCTGTTTAGCATGTCTGCAAAAAAATAAATAAACACACACACAGATTGAGACTGCAGCACTGATAGCTTATAATTGGCCTGTAAACACTGAAGATCACAGTAACTAGGGATGCACCTATATTTTGGCTGATAATTCTTTATATTTGAAAGCCGATAACCAATACATTGCCCGATAAATCTACATCTTGATGTAAATTTTTCTGAGCCTGATTACAAAAACAAAAGGCAAACAAATACAGTGGTCAACTGTTTTTATTTTAAAAACTTAACTGCAGAAAACAAAGAAACCTTTTTCCCAAAATCATTTACTAAAAGTTGCCTACTTTATGCCAGTTAAAGACTCCTTAAATTGTAAAAATAATTTTACATTCCTATGGCAAATTGCAATTCTGATGTCCTCTTTTTCACTGTGAAAAACTTCCACACATATTGTGCATAAACTCTTTTAAAGTGTGCATATTTTGCTGCGTGCTGACATGTCGCGTCATGCGGAAAACACCAATCAAAACCCTCATGGGCAGCAGCGTCCATCTGAAGTGGTTCAACAGGAGGAAATAATCCATAATTCATTGTCTTTAATATATCGACCTAATGTTCTAATTGGACTGTTAGCGATAACATTAAAGATTAACATTTATCAGCTGATAGCGATAACACTTTATATTTGGAAGCCGATTACCGATATATTGGCTGATAAATGTAAATCTTGATATATCTGAGTCTGATTACAAAATGGAAACAAATACAGTGGACAGTTTAAAACCTTAACTGCAGAATACAAGGAAACTGAATTTATCAGCTAATTTATTAGCATTAATATATCAACCTAATTTTCTCATCGGACCAATAACGATAACAATAAATATGAACTTTATCGGCCGATAGCGATAACCAATAATTCTTTATATTTGGAAGCCGATAACCGATATATTGGCTGATAAATTTAAATCTTGATATACATTTTTCTGAGTCTGATTACAAAAACAAAAGTGAAACAAATACAGTGGACAACTGCTTTCATTTTAAAACCTTAAAGGGTTAGTTCACCCAAAAATGAAAATAATGTAATTTATTACTCACCCTCATGTCGTTCTACACCCGTAAGGCCTTCATCTTCGGAACACAAATTAAGATAGTTTTGATGAAATCCGATGGCTCAGTGAGGCCACTATAGAGAGCAAAGCCACTGAACCTCTCAAGATCCATAAAGGTACTAAAAGCATATTTGAAACAGTTCATGTGACTTCAGTGGTTTTAAAGATTGTAAAGTGATAAGAATACTTAAAACATAATTATATTTAAAACAGTTCATTTGAGTACAGTGGTTGTACCTTAATATTATAAAGCGACAAAAATACTTTTTGTGTGCCAAAAAAACCCAAAATAATGACTTTTCAACAATATCTTGTGATGGCCGATTTCAAAACACTGCTTCATGAAGCTTCTGAACTTTACAAATCTTTTGTTTCGAATTAGTGATTCAGATCTCCTATCAAACGGCTAAATTGCTGAAATTCGTAAAGCTCTGAAGCAGTGTTTTGAAATCGGCCATCACTAGATATTGTTGAAAAGTCCTTATTTTGTTTTTTTGGCACACAAAAAAGTATTCCCGTCACTTTATAATATTAAGGTAGAACCACTGAACTCACATGAACTGTTTTAGATATGTTTTTAGTACTTTTATGGATCTTGAGAGGTTCAGTGGCTTTGCTCTCAATAGAGGCCTCACTGAGCCATCGGACTTCATCAGAAATATCTTAATTTGTGTTCCGAAGATGAACGAAGGTCTTACAGGTGTAGAACGACATGAGGGTGAGTAATAAATGACATTATTTTCATTTTTGGATGAACTAACCCTTTAACTGCAGAAACTGCAATTTATCAGCTAATTTATCAGCTTTAATATATCAACCCTTTTTTTAATGAACCGTTAATGATTACAGAGAAATTAACATTTATCGGCCGATACCGATATGGCCGTTGATATATTGTGCATCCCTAACAGTAACGCTCAAGCTGCATCAGATGTGAGAGTTTGTCCTACTCTATGATGTGACGCGCGTCCACCTCTGACACGTCCTCACTGTCTGGGTCGGGAATTTTCTTCTTCTCCTCCCCAGGAGTTTGAGAGGGCAGAAGCTGAGGAGGTTCCTCTTCCTCTTCCTGTCAGGAAGAACATCTTTAATAAATCTTCTGCTGTCAGTTTAATCAATCTTGCACTATCAGAAAGCAGCTGAAGGCACCTCGTCCTCCTCTGACCCAGAATCCTCGCTGTCCGAGCGTGGCGCGACCTCGTAACTGAAGAGAGAGAGAAAGAGCGTCCGTCAGTGGAGATGATCCATTCATCATGTTGGACAGCAGATGTACAGATTGTGATGGTGATCTTACCCAGGGTTCATCTCCAACCATGTGTCCAGCTGTCCAGCTTTAGGAGCGTCCACTCCGGTCAGAATTTTCCCACTGTCCACGTGGATCACCTTCACTGGGAGATCACTCATCTGACTTGTCTCATCTAGGGGCTTTAAACATCATTATCAACAGCAGCAGCATCAAAACCACCTTTAGATAAGTGGCTTTCCTACGCTGTTTACGTTGTATTGATAGTGCAGCGCTTCCTGGTTCTATGCCTGGTTCTATGGCCGGCTAATGCGTCAGCATCACACGCATGCGTCATGCTGCTCACGTGAACAGCATCGGCCAATACAGAGTCGCCGTTCTTCCAGGAAGAACCTGGAAGCGTTGCACTGTCTATACAACATAAACAGCATTGGAGACTGACAGGGAAGAGAAGAAATTGTTGAATAAAGTCGTTATTTTTGTTTTGTTTTTGCACACAAAAAGTATTCTCATCGCTTCATAACATTAAGGTTGAACCACTGTAGTCACATGGACTATTTTAACAATGTCTTTACTACTTTTCTGGACCTTGAATGTAGTAATGACGTTGCTTTCTCTTGGGGATCAGAAACCTCTCAGATTTCATCAAAAATATCTTAATTTGTGTTCTGAAGATGAACGAAGGTCTTACGGGTGTGGAACGACATGAGGGTGAGTAATTAAATTTTATTTTTGGGTGAACTAACCCTTTAAAATGTCTTAAATGCTATTAGCCTGATCAAATAAAGGAGATGTTAAGGGCTGATCACACTACACCTTTTCATTCCATCCACTTCCATTCATACATATACGAATGCTGAAAATGCAAGCTCATACGAAGAAGTTTTGCTTTTCCTGGTTTTCCAAAGATCAGGTTTAGTGAACTCTAGTCTCACCCTCAGACGTCACGCCCACAGACTGTTGGCTGAACGTCTGATGCATATGGCAACACTGGCTTAACTGGAAACACTTTAGGATTTTCAAAGTCGTAATCTGGTTGGTTGAATTCTACAGGATGTCCAGGAGACGTGTGTGTCGCGTTCTTTAATGTTCCGCCTGGAAACAAATGCTGTGACGCCAAACCCCTTCGTGGAAGAAGAATGCCGTCGTGTTTACAACCGTGACAATGAGCGCTTACCAGAATCAACTATACGCTGGATTTTCAAAAGTATGTGGAGTTCACGGCTCCATTGATCCAGTAAACTTGCACAACGTTCTTGAATGAATAATTTATTAGATGCACGCCGGTCTGTTATTGTAAGGACATCGACTTTACATTTTCACACCCCTAAACATGATGCGGTACAATGCGAACTGTGATTGGTTGCGTGACATGTCAGTCAAATGTCCTCTTGGGCGGTCTTTGGCCAATGAAAGCTGCCATAGAGTCCAGACCTTCTGCCGTCAGACTGAAGGTCTGGTTACGCGAGACTAGGAGAACTCTGATCTGCAAATTCGTATCGTTTTAAGATGTGTGACGAATAGAAGAATGATAAGTCACCATGTGACCTTATACTTTAAGTGAAATCGAAGAACTAACTGGTGTTACGTAATTTCAAACAGAATCAGGCCAAAACAAAGTTCATTTGGTGTTTGAAACAGCTTGCCAAAGCAAACTTTTTGGAAAAGTTCATTCTAGCTGGTAAACAATGTCCGTGGTGGTTGTGTAATAGGTGGGTGTGGCTCTGGGGCTCCGCCTTCTTTGAGGTGTGACTCTTCTCCGGTTTATTTCTTCTGTTTCAGTCCTTCGAGGTCAGACACAAGTAAAAACATGAACACACTGGAGAGCTGTTTTATAGTAGAAACTGAAGTTACAATTCTAATTAAAAGAGACTGACACTTTTTTAATGTTTAATACTGTAAAGCTGAATACTTTAAAGCAGGGGTCTCCAACCCTGCTCCTGGAGGGCTACCGCCCTGCAAATTTTAGCTCCAACCCGAATCAAACACACCTGAACCAGCTAATCAAGGTGTTTAGGGTTGCTTGATAATTACAGACAGGTGTGTTGGAGCAGGGTTGGAACTGAAATCTGCAGGACGGTAGCCCTCCAGGAGCAGGGTTGGAGATACCTGCTTTAAAGCAATCTATTGTATAAAGTACTATTAATAAACGTGACGTGACTGGAGAGCTGAATTGCAGAGTTGGTGCAAACATATTCCTATTGCTATGATCAGATGCTTTCTTAAAGGGTTAGTTCACCCCAAAATGAAAATTCTGCCATTCATTACTCACCCTCATGTCGTTCCAAACTCATAAGACTTTCGTTCATCTTTGGAACAAAAATGAAGATCTTTTGATGAAATCTGAGATATGCCTGTCCCTCCGTTGACTGCCTTTGCAACTACCACTTTGATGCTTCAAAAAGTTCATAAACAGATCAGAAAACGAATCCCTATGAATCAAGCAGTTTAGTCCAAATTTTCTGAAGAGACTCGATCGCTTTTTTTGACGAAAAGATTTAATTTAGGCGTCTTCTCACATGTAAACTTTTCTCAGCGAAGCAAAGATGAAGCTCACCCGAACATGAATTACGCACAAGAACAAACCTTTTCCGGAAGCTCAAATGTGCTGTGTAACACATGAGAATGAACCTCATTGGTTACGCAGCACGTTTCAGCTTCCGGAAGAGGTTTGTTCCGAAGTCCGAAGAAATTTTGCATGCTCAAAATCTAGTATGACTGGCCCTTTACAGTCAAGGTTGATATTCGCTTCTAGTTTGAGTGCATTGCATTGTGGGAAACAGCATTCAGTGCAGTGAGCTCATCTGGACGCACAGACACAGTAAACGCACTCATCAACCCACCTCTCCATCTGGTCCCAGAGTCCCCGTCTGTCCCTCTGCATTCTCCAGCTTCTTTTTCTTCTTCTTCTTCTTCTTCTTCTTCTCTTTCAGGGCCTGGACAGCTTTATGGGCGCGGACAAGCTCCGTCAGATTGGCCACGTACTCGTCCGTCTGCTGGAGCAGATACGCCAGACGCTTGTCCTTCTTTTGGTCGATGAGCTTCCTGTAACCCTCCTCATCCTCAGCCTGAAGAAAAATGGGTAGCAATTTACAACAAGATTTCAGTTGTTAACTACATTAATTAACTTGAACTAACAATAAACAATACTTCTACAGCATTTACTAATCTTACTTAATGCATTTAATGCATAAACTAATGTTAATAAATGAGACCTTATTGTAAAGTGTTATCGAAAAACGCACAAACACACATCATGAGCTACACCTCCGACCTGTGTGTGTGTGTTTGTGTGTGTGTGTGTGTGAGACGCACCATCAGGCGTCTCATTCGCTCTTTCTCGATGCGCTCATTCTCCTTCTTCTGCTCGCGCTCAGTGTTGGCATGGTACGTGGCCACGGCTTTGGTCAGTTTCTGGATCTTTGCTGTAATGGAGCGATGATATTCCTTGAAGTCCTTGGCATGCTGCAGGATGCTGTTGAGATACTCCTGCACCAGAGCACAAAGAATCATGGGAATTACAGCAATGACTGAAGTGGGCTTCAAAAGTCTCAGAACACTAGTTGAAGTGAAATTAGAGTACACACTAATTTAATACTAAATATTTCATTACTAATCATACGATTAGCATAACGATATGAGTGAGCAGCTGAGAAAGTCTATCAGAGCTACACAAACTAAACCTGATGATCATGAGATTTGAGATGATCCAAAGAACATCTTAAGCTTCAGAACAACATCTGACTGGTTGTACTGAGTCAATTGATCAACAACATTTGACATATAGTTCTATATTATTAATAATCTGCCTGTCTAAATTGCCACATTCATTTTTATTGAGTGTATTTATTGCATGTTTATATATATATAGAGGCTATTTGAAAATCATGTATTTACTGTAATACATGTGTATTACATATGTGTGAATTTACTATATCTAATCTCTCTATGTGTAAATGTGCACTTTATGTATACTCTATATGTGTAAGTTATCGTGTATTTTAGTACTATATGTTTTTTGTCTGAAGACTGCCTTGTCTGTCTGTCTGTCTATCTCTCTCCATCTGTCTGTCTGTTAGTATCCGTCTGTCTGTCTATCTATCTATCTGTCTGTCCGTCCGTCCGTCTGTCTATCTATCTATATCCATTCATCCATGTGTAAATGTGCACTTTATGTATACTATATTTGTATAGACCTTATGCGCCAGAGAAACAAGCACGCCGCCATCTTTACAATATTGTCTTTCAACTTCCGTTTTCGCGGTAGCTCTGTACATTTCTATGGCATCGCTGTCAAAGAATAATTAGCTGGTGAAGTGGATTTACTTCTTGTAGAGTTAAAGAAAGTTATCATGAGCATTGTAATGTTTAAAGCAGATGTCTTAACAAATGTCAGTCGACCGGGAAGATTTTAAAATGAGCAGTTCATTCATAAATACGTAAGTTCGCTGTGGAAATACAAACCGGAAGACAAAAGACAACGAGAGCAGCGCTGAAAAGGGGCGGGGCTACATAAGTGTAAGTAATCATGTATTTTGGTACTGTATGTTTTTGTCTGAAGACTGCCTTGTCTCTCTGTCTATATATCTCCATCTGTCTGTCTGTCAATATCCATCTGTTTGTCTGTCTATCTATCTATCTCCATCTGTCTATTGTCTAGTCACACAGAAATAGAGCTCAAAATCTTTGAGCAAAAATTTGTGATTTGTTTTGCATCATAACTTTTCCTTTAAATCCTAAAATGGTCCGTTTATTTGCAGGTTTTCTGTCCCAGATTTCCAGTGTAGTCTCAGATATTTAGAGGTATCAGGGAAACAATGAGCCAGTGTGAATGAGGTAGAGACGCTTGCCTGGTGTTTCTGTCTGCGTTTGCGTTCCTGTTCGATCTTCTGCTGTTTCTCTAGTTTCTCTGTGATTCGCGCCTCACGTAACGACTGTCTCTTGCTGCGCTTATAGGCCTTGGAGTCCAGTGATGTTTCTAAGGCCGTGTCTCGTCTCATGCAAACCACCACCTCCTGACGCAACTGTGGAAGCAAACACACAATCTGTCAGGGCAGTTTTGGCAAAGGACCTAAACCAGATGAACTGATGCAGTGGCCACTAGGAATATGCCAACAGCCTGACATGGATCACTGTATTTGAGTGAATGTTTGAAAGGTCCAGACAGCTGTCACCTGTCTCTGGAAGTTGAGCAGTCTGAGAGCTTTGAGCTCAATAGTTGCTTTGGTGCGCAAATCTCCAGCCAGAGACCCCGGAAGATTCTCCAGCTCCTGAATACGGTGTGCGATACGAGCTTCAAGCCTGCAGACACATCATAAAACAAAGCATCAGAAGAGCTCCTGTCTCAGCTGGTCCTTGGTACAATAGAGTCACACAAGAGCTATCACATCCGTGATGTCATCAGCGCAATCATTCAAAAAAAATCAGACATTTGACATTTGCTGAACTGCTGAACCTCAGGCTCAAAGTATTAGAGACAGAACCATTGCAGACGGACAGGTACAAAACTAATATTCAAATTAGTGGTCAAATCACTATGCATCGATCCACCTATTTTATTTTTTTCATTTATTTTTTTTTTGTTGCAAATTTTGGGATATCAGATAAAAAAAGCTGGATGGAAACAACAAAGATGCGCACAAATTCTAAAAATGTGTACAAAATATGTATGCGCTCAATTGAGGCAGATAATTTTTATCCGATAAGAAAACTACGATGGAAACACATTTACTGAATAAATCCCAAGATGTGCAACAAACTAACATGACTTTGCCTGAACAGTGGATGTGATTGGATAACTGGACTAACCAGCAGACCAATCGCATCACAGCATCTCAAATGTTGGTTTGGTGGTTCTGAAACGCCTGAGTCAAAGTCTGTCATCAGAATGATTTAGTTTAATTCCCAGAAGCATCTCACATGATTGCGTTCCCAAACACCAGCATCCGAACACAAGAGAACATGACAGCGTTTATTGCGCTTCGTCTGCTGCTCTGAGACACAAGTCACTTATGATGGAGGAAAAGAGAGACACAGCTTCTGCCCCGATTGCAGCAACTTCCATTTTTATCACAGATATTTTGCACCAATTTCCCAGGAAGTGACGATTTGAAGACATGGGATGGAATTGGTGCTATGTTTTATGCGACATTCCAATTTTGCACACAAGTTAAATATGAAATATTGGATGGAAACATAGATAATGGCTGAATCTTGAACTATTACCCACAATCCTGAATACTTGCTCTCAGCCTTTTAAAGTACCAGTACCAAGTAACAACAAAAACATAGTTTGTTTTTTCTCACAGAACATTTGCATTTATGCATTTGGCAGACTTACATTGCATTCAAGGTACACATTTTATCCTGGGAATTGAACCCATGACCTTGGCGTTGCTATCAAAGCCGTTGCTGTTTGAAGGCCGTCAGAGTGTCACTCTGGATGCGGTTCTGCTGTGTCTCACCTGTACTCTCTTTCCTGCAGAATCTCAACCGGGTCCAGACCGCAGGGCTTCTGAACTGGCGTGATGCGGTTCTGCTTCTGGTGCAGCGGCACCATGGTGGTGGACTGAGACGGGTGGGCCAGGTGTCCTGGTGATTGGGTTTGTGGCGGCATGACCGGTGAGGCGGCCGGTGGCACCGACGGCGGAGCAGGTGAGGGACGTCCAGTGGGCTGCGGTGGCATCAGCTTCTGAGGAGCGTTGGAGGGGGTTGCTGCATTGACCATAGGACCTGTCGCATAGGACATACATCATCACAGGCTGCATTTCCATTCAAGAAGCTCAATCGTTACATGCTGCACGGATGCGTTCTCACCTTCAGGCCATGGTTTGGGGGGTCCGTTGTGGTTCTGGCCCTGAACACCAGCTGGAACTCCAGAAGGTCCAGGAGGAGGCATGTTAGGTCCCACCATCCCTGCAGAGCAACCGGCACAAACTAACCCTTTACTAAAGTCACCACAGATGACTGAATGTTCTTAAGAACCACTCCATCATTCAGAAGAGAACTGAGAAAAATACAGCTCCTGAACTTGAACTGAATTAGAAACGAGGTAGCACACAGAAGACAATTTTGAATTTAAGGGTTTGCGCTGGCACAAGCTGTTAGTAAATCTGGCCAAATAATGAATCCCATTATCAGTTACAGAACAACCCAAATAACTTGTGCCGTCAGATACATGTGTGGTAGTTTAACTGTGTAAAATCTCTGCTCACCATGTCCTCGGCTGAAACCGGCACTTCCTCCACCACCCGGTGGCAAACTGGACAAGGATGGTCCCTGTGGCATGCCTGGCATGGGCCGCTTACCCTGCACTGCCATCTGCAGGTGATCTGGTAGAGGCTGCCCGCGCGCCAACATCTTATAGGCCATGATCTGAGCACGCAACTGGTGAAGCTGGCTCTGGTTGAAGGGTGTTGGGGTGGCGGAAGAGCCTGAGGCGCTGCTGCCGGAGACAGAGGCGGCACTTTGGCTTCCCGGGCGGTTTTGCTGCGGCAGCGTTTGGCCATCCACACCCTCCAACGAGGCTGAACTAGAGCCGGAGGTGGACAGGAGGGGACCGGATGGAGGCCCGCTGGCAGACACGGGACTGGACACGTGCTCTGAAGCGCCCAGCGGTGACGGGTATCCTGCGGGAAGAGACAGAATGGTCGCAAGTCAATCAAACGGCAAAACACTGTTTATTTCCATAAACACCTTAATTTCTATAGCGCTTTATAGCAAACAGAATTCAATTAGCTCTAAAAAGACAATAGTGTCATTACTCAGCAGAAGTCAGTTCAATGTTGATTCAGTTCAGTTCAATAACAGTGTCAATGTTGCAAAATTTGTCAAATATGAAACAAAGCTGAATCAGCTATGAAGCAGCTCTGCTGTGGTATCATCCTACAAATCAACAAAATTCAAGTTTTGCTTTCATCCAATAGGCTTTAAAGGGTTAGTTCACCCAAAAATGAAATTTCTGTCATTAAGTACTCACCCTCATGTCGTTCCAAACCTGTAAGACCTTCGGAACACAAATTAAGATATTTTTTATGAAATCCAAGTTTTTTTTATCCCCCATAGAAAGCAATGTAATTACATTCATTCAAGGTCCAGAAAAGTAGTTAAGACATTGTTAAAATAGTCAACGTGACTACAGTGGTTCAACCTTAATGTTATGAAGCGACAAGAATACTTTTTGTGAGCAAAAACAAAACAAAAATAACTACTTTATTCAACAAATTCGTCTCTCTCCTCATTCCCCTGTCATTATCCTATGCTATTTACGTTCAGCACTTTCAGGTTCTACGTCAGAACGCCGGCTCGGTATTGTGCTACTCAAATGAACAGCGTCGGCCAATACTGAGTCGCCGTTCTGATGTAGAACCATATCCCTCATAATTGTTGTGCATATCCTGCATAGTGTCAGTGCAATCAAATCGATAATATTATTGAATATTAAGTGTCTTTTAAACCCCAAATAAGCAAGCCAATAGCAACAATGGCAAGAAACCTAAACTCATCAGGTGACAGAAATGGACGATAAAATGTAACTAGTAACTATGAGGAGACGTAACAGAGAGCAACGCTTCTCAACTGCTGGGTCTTGTACAGAAGAATAAAGCAACAAAACAAAAGGCAGTGTTATTTTAGCATCATTGAGAGACTATTATAGCTTTTATTAAAGGGGTCATGACATGAGAAATCAAATTCGCCTTGATCTTTTGGCATAAATGGTCTTTGTACCATCAAAACATCCTGCAAGTTTCATTTTTAATCAAGCTCCAAAAATGGCTCATTTTGATATTGCGGGATCTGTGATGTCACAATGGCAAATACATTTGCATATGACTGCCTCCAGAGCAAGACATTGACAAATGGTTTTACATCATCGCACCATAGGCCCCGCCCACTGGCGTTCAGTCGTCGTTTAACGGCTTTCATTTGTCTACACCGGATGTGAGCATTGCATCAAAAGCAAATAAAAGCCATTATAATCACTGACACTGTCTACACTGGATACAATATACAGATACAAATGGAAGAGTGAAAGGACGTTTGCTTTGATGCATCCTGCTTAACAAGGGGATGGTTTATTTTTAGTCATGTCGGAGGATTATATGTTTGTTCGGAGCATTTGTCTGCAGATTGTTTTGTTTGTAACCGAGGCACAGTTTCGCAAAGAACCTTTTGTTCTGACAAGACGAAGCAGCCTGTATTGAATCTGACAGCAGCTGCATCACAAACTGTAAGTAAATTATTTAAAAATTATTTGTATGTAAATGACGGTTTTATATGGATAAAGTGGTAACATTTTACAATAAGGTTCATTATTTAAACATTAGTTAATGTATTAACTAACATGAACTAACCATGAGCAATACATTTGTTACTGTATTTACTAATCTTTGTTAACGTTAGTTAATGAAAATACACTTGTTTATTGTTTGTTCATGTTAGTTCATAGTGCATTAACTAATGTTAACAAGATTTTAATAATGTATTAGTAAATGTTGAAATTAACATTAACAAAGATTAATAAATGCTGTAGAAGTGCAGTTCATTATTAGTTCATGTTAACTAATGTAGTTAACTAATGTTAACTAATGTTACGGATAAGGTTTTCAAAACACTTACTCACATGCAATAGCGAGTGTGCGTTGATACTGTTTCCTAGCCAGTCATAACAGTGGCTACTGTCAAGTCTTAAAGGAGCCGCGCCTTAAAAACGGATCATTTCAGACAGAGGCTCAGAATGAGGGTTGAAAACAATAATTTTTCCAAATATATATTTGGGGTTTTTTTGTGCAAAAAAATGTATTAACATTATACAGTAAGTGAACCTCAAGGAACATATTAAAATAAAAAATCAATGTCATGACCCCTTTAATATTTGAATCAGTTTTATATTTTCCATTTTATTTAAATTTTAGTTAAAGTTTTTGTAATTTTGTGTGTTTTTGTTATATTTCAAAGTTTTTTAAAATATGTCTATATAGTTTTTATTAATTTTATTTTAGTTTTAGTACATCAAGTTAAACTAAATTAAAATGAGAAATGTTGCCTTGGCAACTAACTGAAATGAAATAAGTTTAAGTTTTTTTATGTTATTTCATGTTTATTATAATTATAACTATAATAACCCTGATGCAAGGGAGGTGAAAACATTACTTATTGGTGTCAGTCAGTCTCTATTGGTCAAATGGCCTTTCGGCTGAGGTTCATGAATGCGATACAGGAACCTTGAGAGTGCTGGTCCATCGGGCTCCCTGGACGCGTCATCCCGCTGTGACTGGCCCTCATTGGAACGACCTTCATCTGACTGAAACGAGTGTCTTCTGAAAGACTCTCCTCCACAGGCTTTAGGACAAACACAAACATTAACCCTCTGACCTTTTTTACCATTAAAAACATTTAGATTGATTGAAATTTTCACCTTGTGCATCTGGTGCAAACTCTCCTGGCTGTATCCCGCAGATGTTTGCTGAGGAAAGGAGTGTCCTGTCGAAGTAGCCGGTCCAGGACTGGGGCCCATCATGCTGTGTGAGGATCCAGGGGACAGTCCTGAACCCAGCACGGCCCCTGGAGACGGGCCTGGACCAGGCGAAGGCCCCGGACAGGGCGTCCCTCCTAACGGGGGCTCTGGGGTGGACATGCCTCAGACTCACCCTGCACCTTGACATAAGGAAAAACCTTTAAAATTTGACGTAATACTCATATGAAATATACTCATCCAAGCACAATTTATTTACATGACATGACTTTTTTTTTCTCAAGAGACATTTTCTTAGTAATATGGCTTTCAGAATGATCCAGAATCTGATTTTCTCCCTCTGGGATCTATATGAAGACTTTCTAAATGCAGTTAATTACAGAGACAGTAAACTCTGCTGAAAAAGCAGCTAAACCAGCCTAAGATGGTTGGCTGGTTTTAGATGGTCTTCCAGTCTGGTCATAGCTGGTTTAGCAGGCCGGCTTTCGAGGATTTTTGACAACTTCTTTAGCTGTCTTAGCTGCTCAGGCTGGGAGACCAGCTTAAGCCAGCTAAGGCTAGCCAACCAGCTTAGGCTGGTTTTAGCTGTTTATGTATTTTTCTTTTCTCAACAGGGACATTCAAATAAACTCATTCAAACAATCAGTGTTGGGTAAGTTACTCACTACTAGCTACTAATTACATCTTCAACAATGTAATTAGATTACTTTACTAATTACTCTGTATAAAAAGTATTGCATTACTTATTACTTTCTAAATCCCATATCAGCCTCGGCCAACTGAACAATACAAGGATAGACATGAAACAGTTATTGAACTGAAGTATTTAAAAGGAGCTTACATTAAAAACATACATTAGACGACATTAAATTTTAATGTTAAATCCAATATTGTTTTATATAGAATTGTTCTATAGTCTAAGTCTGTTCTAAGTATTTAATGCAAGTACATCAGAAGTAACTGTAATTAAATTACTGAAAAATAAGAGTAATCCCTTACTTTACTTTTCAAGGGAAAAGTAATTCAATTTTAGTAATTATTAATTACTTAGTAATGCATTACACCGGTAACACTTTATAATAAGGTTCATTTGTTAACATTAGTTAATGTATTAACTAACATGAACTAACCATGAGCAATACATTTGTTACTGTATTTGTTAACGTTAGTTAATAAAAATACAGCAGTTCAATGTTTGTTCATGTTAATTCACAGTGCATTAATTAATGTTAACAAATACAACTCTTTATTTTAATAACGTATTAGTAAATATTGAAACTAACATAAACAAAGATTAATAAATGCTGTAGAAGTATTGTTCATTCTTAATTCATGTTAACTAATGTAGTTAAATAATGTTAAATGAACCTTATTGTAAAGTGTACACCACCCTTCTGCACTTTTGACCAATGAATTTCATATAATTTATAGAGATGACCCACACAAATAATAATTTCTATCCAATGTAGTTGAGATTTATTTTACACCAGGAACAAATCATTATGGAAATTCCCAAGGCTTTTTGAGATTGTATTAGTATCAATGACTTTACAGGGCCTGGAAACCACATTTTCTAAATGCACTGTATTGTACAGGTCTATGATGATACTAATAATGATGAGGCTTTATTACAGACATGAGTAGATGATTCTGCATGATGAACTCATTCCTGCCTCTGGAAACATCAAACTGCGGCTCATTATAGGAAAATAAGCAAAGCATAAACATTTAACAGGGAAATAAAATGTCGTCCAGCTCGTGCTGCTGGATGATCCTCCGCCGAACATCTGCACATCCCCCGATCATCCGCTGCTATCAAACTCACATGAAATACTGAGTCATATTGAAACACTGCGATAGAAATAATGACGTCAAGTGGCCAGACAGTCTGATGTGGTCGCGTTCACACTAATGAGATCAGTCCGATAATAATTCCTTGCCTATTTAATTAGACTTACCCTTAGTATAATAAATGAGGCGGACGCGCTCGAGGTGATGACGGAGCCCACGGTGTGTTTAATTAACCGAGCAGCGCCGCCCGACATCCGTTCCGTTCATTCGGTTGATGTTCATGTACGGAGCGCCGCTGCGGACACAGAGCATCAAACGCTCGAGAGAGAGAGCAAGCGAGAGAGAGGCCGAGCGAGAATACGTTTTAAATTATAAAAAATATATATTAAGTTATATGTTTTATATGTTGTCTGTTTTCTTTATTTGCGTTTTGCTGTTCTGTAACATTCTGTCAGGCGCTTCATATGGGTTCCCATCATGGGATCATTTTGTGGGTTTAGTTTCCATTAATTAATTAATATTGATTTAATGTCAATTAAATTGTATGAATTAAACAGCTCGTAAACATACTTAATCACTAGAAAAATAAATAAATAAAAATAACTCGTTGCACATAAAAGCATAAAGGGTTCTTTAAAATTCAAGAACCCTAGGGTTCTATATAGATCTCCACTGAACCTTGTTTTCTATGTTTTCAACTCATGAGATGCTTTTATAAGTCCACCAACAAAATAAACGTCAAAAACATAGATGACCTATATAACATGTATAAATTCCTATTTTTCATGCCAGGTACTGTAATACTATACTATACTATACTATATCATTTCTTTTAGAAATTGATAGATTTATACTTGGAACTCATGCAAAAATAAGTAGATCCATATCATTTAATCCTTATCATTCCCTATCATTTGTCTAACTCATCCTCACTCTCATCACATGGAAGAGCTAACTCTGCACTCTTCCTATTGCCCTTTTCGTAAAATATTGCTGTATTCATTTTCTGAAAAGAAGAAATAATTTTTATATTCATACATAAATGCAACTATACTACAAAAAACACTTCAAAATAAATAAATAACAGCAATCATATTGTTGATGCTACTATCTATAAAAAAATCCCAATGGGGAAATACATTACTGCAATTCCACTGTGGTACAGCGTTGCCATATGGCAACATTGATATTTTCTCAATTTACAGTAAAACTATAGACAAAGTTGATTTGTGAATAAAACTTTCTAATTTACTTATCAAAAAATGCAGCAAAAAAAATCCCCCTTGAGAAGAGATTTTTAGAAATGAGGTAGCCTAAATAGAGCAATTTCTGGAGCACTTCAACAGGTGTCTTCCCTGTGAGGAGAGAGCTTTTGTGGGACATTCAAATGTCATGTGAATTAAAAACAGCACATCATTGGCACCCTTAAGGCCTACCCTTTTAATTTCCATAGTGCAATATATTGTATTTTCTTCTGAATAACAAGGAAACAAGTAGAAATTAATTGTTGCCATATGGCAGCTCTGTACTATAGAGGGTTAAGAGTAATATACTGAAAATTGTATAATTACAAATCATTTTAATGTCTATGTAGGCTATACATATCAGTTCAGAATTTCTTTGACTTTATGCTCTTAAAATCACCATGAAATCAAAATTGACAATTTATTTTCATTTAATTTCACACATTCATTTTTATTTAATATTGGAGGGTTTATTATAAATGATCTTGAATCTTGAATCAGAATAACTTCCTCTCCCTCTTGCGGCAACATCTCTTCTCTTCATTGATGACATGTTTACTGGCGCGACAGCGGGGCAACCTGTCACTCACATGAGATCTACCAATAGCAAACCACAACTATCCGATCAATTCCCCATGAACAAAATCAAGCCCTGCCCTACATTTGTTCTTTTTTTAAAAAAAATAATTTTAATAAAAGCAAATGTTACAAGTTAAAGAATTTAACAACAATAATAGAATTATAAACAGTATACACAAAAACAGCAAAGAAACAAACAAAAAATAAATAATTAAATGAGCCAGAGGTAATATAACTTAACGTAGATTAATATTGAAAGAAGGAGAGAAAGGTCCCTTTTTTTTCTTACTTGTACATCATAAAAAGGCATAAATGTTATACTTTGTGTACAACGAAAAGGACTTTAGGGCTTTGACATTGCTGGAAGAGGAATTTACACTTATGTATAAAAAACTTGGCTAGAAAAATAAATAGATTTATAAGAAAATACTTGTCTTTTAGATTTTTGTCAAAGTTATATAATCCAAATACATCCTTAAACACCAAAGAAAAAAATTTCAAAAAAAGAAGCACATACAAATAAACAAAATTTCTTCCAAAAAATAGCTACATGAACACACTCCAAGAAAAGGTGAGGGATAGACTTATCTTCCACCCCACAAAAAGAGCATAGAGAATCCTTCTCAGGAAACATTTTTTTGATATAAAAATTGACAGGGTAAAATAGGTGTAACAACTTAAAGGATACCTCTTTAACCTTATTAGTGATTAAATATTTGTTGGGTAAAGACCACTTTCTTCCAAGGAATATTATTAAAACAATTACTCCAATAAAATATTACAGAAGGGACAGTAATGATATCGTTCTGAGTTGTCTGATCCTTCTATTCCTGAGAGAAGGACTGGACAAAAAACAAATCTTCCCTATTATTGTCTCACAAGGATGAGCCCAAGAGGTAGAAAGAGGTTAAGAGTTTTTTAAAAGAGCAGTAGCTCCTCTGGGGATGGCATCCATCACTATGGCAAAATCTCGTGGGGTGACAGGAATACAATATTTAGTTAAGAATTCAGAATAAGAAAACAAAAGACCATTGGAATTTACAAGTTGAGAAACCAAAAGAATATTATTAGTAAACCAATCTATTTTTATATCAGATATCATGGTTATTCCAAATAAAATACCTGTGGGGACTAAAATTATGTTAATAAATTAAATGCCAGGCCAAAAGCATCTGCTTATGGAAATTTGATAATTTGATGGGCAATTTAGAAATATTGTAGTTACTAACAGAAAGGGGAGACCACCGACTTTAGAAAAAAATATAGTTGGGAATAGTGTTCCATATGGATTCAGAATCAGTCAAAAATTGTACATTTGTTCTTCTTCAAGAAGCGTTTCACTCAGATGTACGTCACTACAGGGAAGAAAAGTCTAGCACAACTTCAGTTTCATGCTGATTTTGATCGTTTTCACAGTGGTTTTTTTTTTTTTTTTCAGTATTTTCTCTGTAAATTTTAACTCACAATGACAAAACAGGGACATTTCGGGGACGTCTGCTCATCCGTTCTGCTGCTTCTGTATGTAACGTTATATTGAACAGTTGTGTATACTATGCGTGTCCGTGCGCTTGTGTTTGTCCTCCGCTGCTGTAGGAGGCGCTGCTGTTTGACGTTCATGATAATCAGGAGCGAGTTCCGGTGAATATCAAATTTCTGCTTGTGTTCCTGCTCACCGATGAATTTCGTTGATAATTTACACAAATGGACGAGTAGGATGGATCTGGTGAGTGTTTAGTGGTTCTAATAGTACAGCCTGTTCGATTAACGGGGAATAGAGACGATTTAAAGGCTGTTCGATGTGTTGTTTGTGTCGAGCGCTCTCACGCGCTGCTGCGTTTACTTAAATGAATTTAATCTGATGTGGAGAACGTGTCTCGATCTCGAAGTATATTCGTATTCAGTTGCCCTCAGACATGTTTATTGTGTAGCATATTGTCCTCTGTCAGTCCCGGTTGACGCGGCCCGCGGGGTGTGTGATGTTATTCACTCTGTTTTAGGACTTCGGGAACAAACTGCCCCAGGCTCTGTCGACAAACACTAAACTGCCCCAGTCTCTCTCCTCTAGCGCTAAATTTCTGCCCTCAGGCCCGTTTGAGCACTACGGGCGGCCTGTGGGAGTCAAAGTCAAAGAGGAAGACGAGAGTGTGGAAGATTTCTTTCATTTCGGTGAGTGACGTCACAGACGCATTTCATATTCGTATATTAAATGTGTTATTCTCATGACTCTTCTCACATTTTCCATGATTTCGTCATTACCATGTTTATCAGCACACCTTAAGATGTTTAATTTTTGAACTTTACCGGAAGATGAGTAATTGTCTTAATGAGTCATTTTCAATATCAAAACTTGTTGTGACATTAAACCTGAGTGTGTTAGTAAAAGATTTATACATTTTATTCACAAACACAGGCACCTTTTCAGTTGTACATTAATTAAAATGGGGAGAAATAAAAAAAAAAGTCTATTAAGTCATAATTGACCAGAATATAAAAAACTGCAGTGTGGTAGAATGGTTAAAGAGACTGTTCACCCAAACATGATCATTCTGTCAGCATTCAAAGACTGACTTACTTTGAAATGAAAGTCAATGTTGTTTGGGTGAACTAACCCTTTAACATCTATAAAATTCGGTAATAATCTCCATATATATCGAGTCACTCATAGCCCATTTATTCAGCTACTTTTAAAGCGTTAGTTCACCCAAAAAATAAAATTCACCTCACCTTCATGTCGTTTCAAACCCATTAGACTTCCATTCATCTTCAAAACACAACTGAAGATATTTTTAATAAAATCTGAGGGTGAGTAAATGACAGAATTTTCAGTTTTGGGTGAACTATCCGTTTAATTGAATAAAGAACACACTCCGCTCCCAGGGCTGCGAAACATCCACGCCTGATAATAGTTTTCATGGGAATGAATCCAATAGTTTTTGACATTGAAAATGGTTTTGTCTATTATGTACATGCATTTCTGAAATTGCAATGAATTGTGGGTAATTCTGTGTGGAATCATGTTGTTCTTTCATGACCAGCTCAGCATCTGCAGCAGCAGACAGGAGAGTGTCTCACGGCTTGTTGCGGCGGCGCGAACCCTAAAAGCCTGTCTCTCACGGATTCACCCAAGCCGAACAATCGGCCCTCTGCGGACCGGCCATACCACTGCCAGGACTGCGGAAAGTACTTCAGAATTAACGACATCAAGAGGCATCAGAGAATACACAGCGGAGAGCGGCCGTTCCCTTGCTTCCAGTGCGGTAAGAATTTCCCTACATCCGGGGACCTGAAGAGGCACGAGAGAATCCACACAGGAGAGCGGCCCTACCACTGTCTGCAGTGCGGCAAGAATTTCTCTGATTCAGGACACCTTAAGCAGCACGAAAGGATGCACACGGGCGAGAGGCCGTACCAGTGTTCGCAGTGCGCCAAGCGCTTCTACAGATCGGGAGACCTTAAACGCCACCTGAGGATCCACAGCGGCGAGCGGCCGTACAAATGCCTCCAGTGTGGCAAAACATTCTCGGATTCCGGACACTTGAGGGGCCACCAGCGCATTCACACAGGAGAGAGACCCCACCGGTGCACCCTGTGTGAGAAGAGCTTCTTCAGATCGGGCGACCTGAAGCGCCATCACAGAACCCACACGGGCGAGAGGCCCTACCAGTGCTTCCAGTGCGGGAAGAGCTTTTCCGAGTCAGGACACCTGAAGGAACACCGGAGGATCCACACCGGAGAGAAGCCGTACCACTGCAACCAATGCGACAAGAGCTTTTCCAGGCTGGAGCGGCTGAAGGGTCACCAGAGCATCCACACGGGCGAGAGGCCGTTCCACTGCACGCAGTGCGGCAAGAATTTCTTTCGCTCTGGAGAGCTGAAGCGGCATCAGAGGATTCACAATGGGGAACGAGCATGAGCTGGTGTTCTGGAGGGCAGTTCGAGTTCGCTCTGTGCTGCAGACGTGTCCTGATTCATGTGCCTCTTCATTGAAGAGGGGTGTGTATGTGAAGGCGAATGGAAGGCCGTTCACGTTACTCTACTGTACCTGTAATACTGTAGAGGACTGATTCTCACTGACTTTTCCTCTATTTCCCCATTAGAAATCAGCATATGCTGTACTCTAGCATCGTTATAAATAAATGCACCAGTTGTTCATTGCCGTAGACCGTTATGAACTGCTACCTCTGCACACCTTTAGCCCCAGATTTCACCCTCCGTTCCTGTCAGACTCAGCGTGGAGCTGATCATGTGATCAGGTCATTCATCACACTGTCTGTATGTTGTTGCAAGATATATAGTCAAGTGACTCATTAGAAATGTATATTGTACAGGAGGATATTATTGTTGTGTATGGTTACATTCCCTGTATTTAATGAATCCCACTCAAATTGTTTTTTTTTTTTTTTTTAAATATAAACCTGAATACTGTTTTATTGTCATAGTGCAGAAGCTGTCAACATGAGGTGATGCCACTGCAACATTTCTGAATCTCATTTTGATGTGATCATATGGTTTGTATCAGTCTCTTAATGGTGGCCGTGTTTTACCAGCTGCTGTAAATGAGTTATTGTTTGTTAACTAAAACACTTTGTCACACCTATCATGAAATAAGTTACAAAGTATAGATGTGATCTGACTAATTCGATTTTGAGCACCAGGTGAGTTGTATAGCAATCTGAGCTTCTCATAAATCACATTAGATTTAGCTTTTAAGTTTTTTGTTTGTTTGTTTGTTTTGAGCTCTTTACATTTATTGTTTTGAAAAGTCTAATTTTTACTTTCTCTATATATGTGTGTATTTAACCATTTGTAGCCTGTGTGTTAAGTTTGAAAGGCTTTAATGCGATCAGAAAGGCTTTTACAATAAGAGGGTTTGAATTATAACTTTTGCTTCTTCATGTGCATGAATGTTTTCTTCATAATGTGTGTCATCGTCTCTTAATAAACACGTCACCTGTATTAATGCCAGCACACGAATATTCATTTAAGGGTCTTGTGTAACATTTTACATTTCCACAATAGATTGACTCATTAAATCATTAATAAATGATGTAACTTCAGCTGAATCGAGTGATAAAGAATTGTTTAATGTTTGTATGGTGCTGAACGGAAGGATCATAAAATCATCTGTCATAGTACTCGCACGTAGCCTTTATAGATATGTTTATATTTTTTAATTCAAATGATATAAACATTAGAAGTAAACACTGCAAACTATTTCCGCTTTCTCGTGGAAGCGACATTCGTTTTACGACATCTGCGTTGGCTTTACGGCACTGATCAGTCGGAAGTCGTAACCAGGGAAACGGCTGGCGGGACTGCGGCCAGCGCGAGATGGTGAGCTGCAATTAATCGAAAATCCCTCATTAAATGCAAACAGTCAGTTTTATTAGTCAGATATGCGTCTTCTAATGTTTCCACGAAACTGTAAACAGCGATTGAAGGCCAAGGACAGAAGCGGAGCACGGTTGGTGTGCAAACAAAACAAACACTAACACAAAAACTCGTGAACACTAGCAGCGTGTTTAAAAATCTCAGTCTCATGTGATCGTCATTAGCTTTAATTTGACTGATTGGCGGCCGGTTGCGTTTGTTCTCGATCTTTAAACTGGCTTTGTTGATGTTTTCTAGTCAGTTAGCGATTGTTGAGTTGCTGTAGTTCAACACTGATCAGAGGTCAGGTGTGTTGTTTCTTTTGCAGGTGGTGATGATGTCAGACAGGTGGGATGTTCAGCTATTGTGACGCTTCTGCAAACTCACCGACTGCTTGCACTCACAGGTGAGATGTTTATGAGGATTTATACGCGCTGCTGTTAATGTTTTTGTTTTGAAACTATCATGATGCAGCAATAAAGTGCCCTGTAACTGTCAGCGCGAGTTGCAAGCACATTGTGTAAAGCCCTCATTTTTTACATGATTTTGCCACAAAGAGAGTATTAATCTTCCAGTTCTGTTCTAGTCAAGTTCACAAGGCTTCTGTGTTTCTCCAGAGCGATTCCATGGAGGTCCGTAAGCCAGTCCTGGAGCTGAAAGACGTGCCGCCGCCTCCTCTCCACAGCGCTGGCCCGCAGGCGCACACATGTCTTGGCCCACCGCAGACACAGCCGGGCGGCCTCAGTGTAAGCGTGTGTTCCTGCTGTGAAGCAAGCGTCCGCCTGCAGCAGAGTTCTAGCGAGGCCAGCGGCACCACCGGTGGAGGTTTTCCTCTGTATCTCTCCCGCTCACAGACACACAATCGCACCCCACCTCACCCCTCGGCACTCACTCATGGTGGCCCTGGAGCGCCGCCGCAGACCCCTGGAAGCTTCGGGACGCCCTCTGCCGCGGCGAGCCACTGCCATGCGTCCTGCTGTGCAAGTCTGAGGCAGCTGCACGTCTGTTCCTCTCTGTGTAAACTCTGTCACTGTCGTCGGGTGCAGTCGCACCCTTTTTCACACGGTGATCCGTCCTCACCCTCTCACCTCTGCTCTAACTCACTCCACCTCAGTGTCGAGCATACGCCGCTGTGTGTGAAGGGTGCTCACTGTTTGCAGGACTGCTGGAGAAAGGTTGGTGGATCGCTCTCTCACCATTGATTCGAGCACATCCTTCATTCTTCAATAAAATACAAAGAGAAGGCGAGGCAGGAATGTGGTAAAGCGGCACTCGTGTGGAGTCTGCAGTGAAGTCTGACATCAGTCTCTTCTGCTTTCAGAGTTTACATGTCGAATCGGAGAAGGTTTGGCCGAACATTCCTCCACCCGTCCCTGTGTGCAATGGCTGCGGCGTGACGGGCGTTTCGTCTGACAGTCTGCTGGGTGTCCACCTCAACAAAACCCCACAGAAATATGGTCTATACACACACCAAGCACACATTGTTTTACTTAGTGCTGTTGTTAGTGAGCTGAGGCTGGTTGCACCACCTTTTCGTAAGTTATAACCTAGTTTGGAAACCTAGAGGAACTAAGTTACAACTTGCCCACTACTAAATATTTTTTGTTGCGCCATTAAACTTAGTTGAAACGTAACTATATATAAACAAAATATTTTTGGAAGCCTACAACCAGGAGTAATGGTTGGAATTAAAATAGTGGACAGACTAAATTGCATCAATTTTACCCAACAGACTTCAATTCTTTATACATATATGATAATGCTTACATCAGAATTTCTGTGTGTCTTAAAAAGTCTTAATTCACTCTTACACAATTTAAGGCCTTAAAAAGGTCTTAAATCAGAACAGAAAGACTTAAATTCATAAAGTTATGGCATTAAATATTGCATTCATTGCAAAAAATTGATATCTTCCTCAGTATTTTTGTCCTGTTCTTTGTGTATCTTTGATACACTTACTTGAGATGCAAATGTAAAATGAAGTCTTGAAAAATTGAACAAAATGAAGCAAGTTTTTCCTATAAACAAGAACAAAAATCTCTCAATGAGTTATGAAAACTTCCCTTTGAATTAAGTTGATTTTTCTGACACCATTGGCAGATTTGTTCTTGTTTTAAGCATAAACTCACTTCATTTTGTTTTCAGTTTCACAGAAAACAAGACTTCATATTTTCCATTTAAATTACATTTAATCATTTAGCAGACGCTTTTATCTAAAGAAACGGCAATCAAAGAAGCAATCAAATTTTGTTGTTTTGTATCACCAGTAAATCTTGAGGTAAGAATCTTTAGACAATTGCACTGGAAAACAAGACAAATATATGGAGGAAGAACTTCATTTTTTTTGCAGTGTGATCAGAAGAAACAGTAAAAGTTAAATCTATTCTTTTGGTTGAGAGCAGAGGTATTCAAGCTACTTTTTTTCTGAATTAAAAAGTAATGGATATCTTGGAAGTTGTATTTTCAAACTCTGAAGTGTTGCTAATACATTGTGTTTCTCCCTAGACATTTACATTTAGAGATCATATTGACATTCCCTTCAATTTATTCCTTGGATTACTAAATTACTTGGTCTTAAAGTCTTGATAAAGTCATGTACCGTCATAAAACCTGCAGAGGCCCTGTTACATTTACACTCGCTTACATTCTGCCTTAAGAACAAATAGTGCAACCGAATAAAGTACAGTTCTACAAACTAGCTAGTAGTTAGTAGCTAAGCCTCTAGTGTAGACTTTGTAGCACAAACGTACGGATGGCTGGTGCAACCCTGGAGAAAGCGGACGAGTGTCGCTCACTGAATCTGTGTCTGCAGGTTCTTCAGAGAGCGGCGCGCAGGAAACACTGCCCCCCATCGGGGTGTTCTGGGACATCGAGAACTGCGCGGTTCCCAGCGGGCGCTCTGCTGCTACAGTGGTGCAGAGACTCCGAGAGCGCTTCTTTCAGGGACATCGCGAGGCAGAGTTCATCTGTGTATGTGACATCAACAAAGAGAACAAAGCCGTCATCCAGGAGCTCAACAACTGCCAGGTGCGCATGAGCATCACGGCTCATCCAGAGCGTTTCATTGACATTTGATTGATCTATGTGCATTTGTTTATTGATGGCTTGATTTCTTCCTGTTCAGGTGACTGTTGCCCACATTAACGCTACAGCCAAAAATGCAGCCGATGACAAACTGCGTCAGAGTCTCCGGCGATTTGCAGACACACATGCTGCACCCGCAACGGTCATCGTTGTTTCCTGTACGTGTCCACAAACGTAAAACTCTGTGTTTAAAATATTTAAGGGGCTTAAATCATGAAAAATCTGATTTATCTCTTGAGATAAAAGTGCTTGATATAATAGGACGTATACTATTATTTCTGAACAGCAGAACCACCAACGATAAATGTGGAATAGTGTCAAAAGTAGACTGAACTGACAGAGAAAACACAGTGAAGTGTGATACTAGGGGTGTTCGATACGTATATGATATTATCGTAATTGTTGTTTTAACGATGTGTGATCTGACAAAAAAAAAAAACACCTCGAGTCCACGCATACAGTGCTTGATGTAGTTTATTAAAATGCCGTTTTTGTTCCATATCTTGAATTACGTGGGCAAAAAATGCCCCTGTATGAGATTTTGTCTGTTATATTTATATCGTATGATAGTTAAACATTAGCACATAAGCAAGATTGCTGTTTTTTCCCCAATATCAGCATGATTGCCAAATATGGTATTGATTTTATACAACAGTTCAACAAACAAGTTGAGTAACAATTTACACACAGTATTGCCACAATTTTTGTTCTATTTTGCCAATGAAAATAGTTCCAAACCAATTCTTTGCTGTTGTGTCTCCAAGCAACACAGAGCGGTGTTTTGTTACTGAATGAATGCGCATTTTTTTTTTGAATGAATCGGATGAGCCAGTAGCTGTTTTTAATGCAAAACACCAAGATGTGAATAAATTCTAAAAATATGTAAGCACTCAATTGACGCAGATTTTTTTTTATTTTATTTTTTTTTTTTTTATATCCGATGAGAAGACATCCACATAAACTGCGATGGAAATGCATCTGAATAAATCCCTAAATGTGCAACAAAAACCTCACATGACTTTGCCTCAGCAAAGGATGTGATTGGGTAACTGGACTATCCAGCAGACCAATCACATCACAGCATCTCAAATGTTGGTCTGGTGGTTCTGAAATGCCTAAATCAAAGTCTGTCATCAGAATCATTTGGTTCAATTCCCTCCCGGAAGTATCTCACACTACTGTGTTCCCAAACACATACAAGAGAACAGCGTTTATTGCATTTCATCTGCTGCTCTGAGATGCAACTCATTTATTATGGAGGAAAAAAGAGCCACAGTTTCTTTCCCGATTGCAGCAACTTCCGTTATTCCATTATTTACTACAGATAATTTGCGGCAATTTCACAGGAAGTGACTATTTTGTTCTCTTGAACACTTGGAATGAAAACGATGCTTTATTCGCAAATGTTTTTGCGATATTCCATTTTTGCGCACAAGTTAAATTCACAACTTTAGATGGAAAAATAGCTAGTGATTCAATGACAAATTCATAAAGTCCTAAACCTGTCAAGGTACTAGCACAATAACATACTCAGCACAAAGTCTAATTATCGTTAGTCTTAGCCTCAGATGTCTTGCCCACGGACCGTTGGCTGAACATCTGATGCATATTAAACACTTAACTGGAAACACTTCAGGATTTTCTAAGTCGTCATCTGGTTGGTTGAATTCTAAAGGATGTCCAGGAGACGTGTGCCGCGTTCTTTAATGGTCTGCCTGGAAACAAATGCCGCGACTCCAAACCCTCTAGTGAAAGAAGAATGCCGTCATGTTTACAACTGTGACAATAAGCGCTTACCAGGATCAACTACACACTGGATTTTCAAAATGTAAAGTTTGGCTCCATTGTTGCAGTGAATTTACACAATGTTCTTAAATTAATATTATTAGATGCACGCCGGTCTGTTATTGTTCTGCCATCAGTCTTAAGGTCTGGTTGCGTGAGACTAATTATTGTTAATGACAAAATTACTGAAAATATCAAAAGAGCTTTTTTATTTTATTTGTTTATTTATTTTTTATTTTTTATTTTGTCAAGCTCACCTCCCTCCCCCCACTTCACATGTGAACAGGCGTTTAACATAGAAGACACACAGCAGCAAAAGGGGCTCATCTAATGAGGGTTAAAGAGTTAGACATGAAAAACATTGATTGTTTTAGACACAAACAAGTTGCTTTAGAATGTGGCTTGAACTGCACATTTCTGGATAAATTGAGAATCACATTTTTTTTTTTTTTTTTTTTTTTTTTTTGTTAAAAATGAAGATCATGATTCTCCCACAATTCTGAATAGTAACAAAATTAAAATAAAACTAAACAATTTACTAGAGGTTTTGTATTGATGTAATTGATACAAATGATTTTTTTTTTTTTTGAAGCATTAACATTGTTTTGATCGCTACCGTAAACCTCAGTGTTTATATATGAAATTTTTATCCCTGTTCTTCTGTGAAAATTTGAATTATTGTAACAGAAATAATGATACTGTGTGGTTGAAAAGACTTTATAAAGCTGTTTTTGTACCTATGCATGACAACTGCTCTCTCTGGGTCAGCAGCAGCACCACCAACGCAGATCTGAATGTTTGCTGTGATTGTACTGGTTTAATAGACAGACAGATCATTGTCATTTAGGAATAAGATTGCGTGGGTGTTTGGATCGATACTTTGATCTTTTAACAATTAATCGTGCAGCTTCATGTACAAAAGCGAAATTAAATTTCTATCTGTCCTTCCTGCAGCGGATGTAAACTTCGCCAGTGAGCTGAGTGACCTGAGGCATCGTCACGGTTTCCAGGTGTTTCTGGTACACAAGAGCCAGGCCTCATCTGCTCTGCTGCAACATGCACACCTGCACGTCCCTTTTGAGGAGTTCGTCTCGGACCTTCCGCCTGGGATGGTCGTCAAATCACAGGTCAGCCACCACACCTCACTTTCTCTGTATTCCTGACTGCATTTGGTTCTGCATTTGAGCACTGATTTGATGAAGGCAGAAAACCGCTGGCTGGTGTTTCTGTTTGTAGACAGACGCTGCTTAGTCAGGCTGCTTTTTTAATCATGTGATCATAAAGTCATTCAGTGTGTGACTCCATGCTCTGAGGTTCATAGAGTTACAGTCCCATTAATTAAAGCTCCCAGCGGCAGAAGCTGAACTCCAGCTTCATCTCAGATCTCCCAGAGTGCTGTTTGTGTCTCTGCTCCTCAGCCCAGTTTCAGTCTTCTGTTTGTGCACCACCTTCCCACGCACCGTGACGCCAAAGCTGTGGCGAACCGGCTGCAGCGCCTCTCCAATAACTGTGGAGGGAAAGTGTTGGGCGTATCCGGCGGCTGCGCCGTGCTCCGGTTCGCCAGTGCCAGCGCAGCTGAGCGCGCCCGCAAGCGCATGGAGAACGAAGACGTCCTAGGCCACCGCATCGTGGTGTCCTTCTCTCCCGACGGCCCGGAGGAGGAAGAGGAGCGCCGGCTGCCAGCCGCCTCCTCTTCGGTCTTCCTCCCCGTAGAGAAGCCACGCTCACCCCGTCGCCTGCGCCGGGCGTCTCGGTCGTGCCAGGCGGGAAGCCATGCCACCGAGCGCCCATATACCCCCAGGAAAGCAGGCCACGCCTCCTCATGCAGCCCTGTGATGAAACCCCTCCCCCAGGTCAGCTGTGTACCCGCCTCTGCCCGCCTCCTCCCCATCATCCTCCAATCGCACGCTTCCTCTTCTCATGCCATTCTCATTGTGCCTGTGTGCTGCCGCTTGACCCTGCTTGCGCTGCTCGTGTCCCGCTGCTCTCTGTGATGTGTGGCTGCGCCCAGGGATGCTTTTACGTGCCGCTGCTGAGACTCCATCTTCCTCTGTCTTCATCTGTCCTCCCCGTCACATTCCTGTCTTTCGCCTCATTGGGAATCGGCTGTGTGATTATGTGTGTTGTGAATTAGCACTGTGTGCCTGTATTTGTTTGCTGCAGGCTGTGTGCAGTGCGACCCGACCTGTGAGTGCCTCGCCCCAGAGTCACACCCTCCTGCCTGCAGCCGGAAAACCTGTGGAGCAGCCACAACAGCGCAGCCGGAGGTAACACACACACACATATATAATATAATATAATATAATATAATAGTGTGTGTGTGTATATATATATATATATATATATATATATATATATAATATATAATATATATATATATATATAATTTTATTATTCACACATACACACAGAAATCACATCACAAGTAGTGTTCATCATGTGTTCCCAAGATTGTGAAGGTAATGATTTTGTGTGTGTGTGTGAAGGCGAGACTCTCCTGGGCAGCCGTTTCAGATTAGCACTCCTTCAGCATTCAGTAAACTAAGTTTACAGCGGAGCTTCAGTCCTGTGATACTCTCTCAGAGTTCATGGTCATCACGGTAAGCGAATTGCAATGTCATCAAAGGCTTCATAAAACTCTCTTAAGTTCTCGTCATGTGTCGGTTGGTCTCTGATCTCTTCAGGAGTGCGTCCCCCTGCCTGTCAAACCGTTCATCTCCGCTGAGCGCTCCGTCCCCCAGCAGCTGCACCGACGGCCTATCCGAGCCCTTCTCTGATGGAGCCGATGTTCAGGTCACTAATCTGGACTACAGAATGTCACGCAAGGACCTGCAGCAAATACTGCGAGACGCTTTTGCTAAACACGGCAGAGTGAGTTGCGTCTCACAGAAATTCAATACCAGAGCTTGTTGAAAGCGAGCTTCATAATGACATGTGTTTGTGTGTGTAGGTGAAGAGCGTTGATCTGAGTCCTCATACTGACTATCAGCTGAAGGCACGGGTGCACATGAGTTCACTCCAGCAGGCCATCGGTGCCGTCAGTCTGCTGCATCGTTATAAAATCGGCAGCAAGAGGATTCACGTGTCACTCGTCACTGGAGCCAGTAACAAATCTCTCGCCTGCCTAAGGTAGGCATGATGTGATCGACCGTATCAAGTTTTCATATCACAATAATTGCTGAAGCTGAATCATCAATGTATCACTAATCGAGCAATTATTCTGGATCGATTCTGATATTTTCTGTATGTATCGCAATTCTCTCTCGAATCAATTCTGAGCTTAGTTTTAAAAAGCAGATGGCCCTGCGTGTTTAGAAACAGCCGTACTCTGCTTCCTTCCAATTCCTTACATACCACTTGAACCTTCTATAAAATAATCATTCATAAAATTCGAAAAGGTTGGAGAGAATTACAAGGGTGTTTGCAGTGGGCTGTTTACATTGATCTCACGTAATAAAAGCATTAAGAACTAGCCTAGAGCGCCATCTGCTGTTTAAAAACTAAGCTCAGAAAGATCCACGAATCATAATGCATTGATATATTGTCCCAGCCCTAGTATATGGTATTATCACTGCAATGAATTAAGTGTTGTCCTCCTAACAGGTCCTAACACTGTATATGTGTGTGTGCTTGTGTATGTGTATGAGTTTTCTTCTGGGAATGAACACGTCACAATATCCTCATTTAAATAATTCCTGCCCAAGGCAAACGCAGAATGAAGGGGCGGGGCCTGGTTGAGTTAGTAGAGGTTATGGTAAGGGGCGGCACATTTCCCAAACACGTTCAGAGTGCTTGACCAATTACAACTCACTGTCAGAGCATACTGTGCTTTTCAGAAGAAGGGGCTTCATAGAGACAGAAATTAAACAGAGCGTTCCTGACAGACTGGGAAGAGAGGAGCTGCAACAAAGTCAAATATGGGGAAAATAATGAATGTTTCAAGCATGAAAACCTGTTCTAGTAGAGCCCAAAAACAAAATCAAGATTTTGAAAAAGGGCATAATAGGTCCTTTTTAGTAACTTTTTTCTTAAAACAAAAAGAATGTAAACAAATGTTTCAAACAGATTAAAGTTCAAAAGAACTATATATAAAAAAAAAAAAACACAGTTGTCACTATCTAGGGCTTTTTTTTTTTTTTTTTTTTTTAGTCCAGAATAATGTTTAAAAATGTAAACAAATGTTTGAAAATAGCCTTTTAAAGTATTTGGTGCTATGATGCATACACCGTAGCGAATACAAAACATGCTTCTCATCCGTTTTTGGGTTGTTTACATCAGAGTGCACATGCCTCTTTGACGCAGTGTTGGAAATTTTAACTGGTTAATGGAAAAGTATTTTAAAAATGCATTCTATAAATCGAAATAATTCATAATAAAGAATTAGTCACATTTAAGTCCACAATAACAATTCAGTGGATGTTCAATATTGTGATGTATCATATTATTACCATATATTGGCACATGTCTAGCCTCAGTGCTCAGTCTCTTCCTGTTGTAGATGTGATTGTGTTTGTTTCTCAGCTCTGAGATCAGCAGCATCCTGCAGGACGCACCAGCCAACTGCCTGCCTCTCTACAAGTTCACTGAGACCTACGAGAGGAAGTGAGTGACGCACAAAGTTGGACACACATTAGTGTTGTCAAAAGTACTGACTTCGGTACCAAGTCGGTACTGAAATTTTAAAAATGTGACACCACCAGCATTTCCCCCTCTAGCATTTTGAGGTCTGTTGAGCGGGTTCGTAAACGCCTCTGATTGGCCGTTGTTCACGTGCTCAACAGATATGTCTGTGATAGGCTACAATGATCAACACTTCAAAAACATGTTGTAAATAGACATCTTTAACCAAGCGCTTACACAGATACACATGGGAGCATTTGAAAGCAGGCGTCTATCAGCAGATCTGGTACCAAGTCGATACTTTTGACAACACTAACCCACATGCCCGTGTGTTTGAGTGGTATCTTGACCGCCGTGTCTGTACTGCAGGTTTGGTCATAAGCTGGTGGTGAGTGACTTGTACCGATTGCCGGAGGTGGTGTGTGTGCGTGAGCAGGGCGGCGGGCGGCTCGTGTGTCTGCTGTCCAGCACTCAGGCACGGCAGAGTCCGTTAGGATCTGCACACTCTCACGACAGCTCCAATACAGCCAGTCCGGTTCTGTTTGAGGAGCTGGAGTACCATGAGCCCGTCTGCAAACGGCACTGCACTCAGCAGGACTTCAGGTAAATGTGGACAGGCGTGTGCTCACATATTCATCAAGTTTTAGTCATTTTAGCAGTGACGAACATGACTGTTTGTCTTCTGGTTTCAGTGAATCTGACTTTGATCCAGATTCTTACATGATCCCGTTTGTTATGGTGTCTCTGAAAGTTCTGGCTGCACATGTCCACAGTTTACTGCAGAGTCACGAGGGAACTGTACCACTGCTCAGGTAACACACACTCTTGCTGTTATTTAATAGGTCTGCTAATCTCTATTGTATGTGTGACTGTTTCCTTTCTGTACAGTTTCCCAGAATGCTATGCAGCAGAGTTCAGTCCTTTAACTGTTGCAGAGGAGGGGAAGCTGGAGGGAAGCGTCCCGTTAGAGCACCTCATCACCTGCATCCCTGGAGTCACTATAGTAACGGCCCAGAACGGCTTCAAAATCATCAAGTGGATTCACAACAAACCCCCACCGCCCAATGCAGGTGTGTGTGTGTGTGTGTGTGTGTGTGTGTGTGTGTGTGTGTGTGTGTGTGTGGCACCTGAATAAAAGCCAGTACAACATTCAAACATGAGGTGCAAGTGATGTTGAGTTTACGTCCAGAGATGTCGCTGCAAGAGGAAGGGGAAGTTATTTTGATTCAAGATTATGAGGCACATGAATTTAAAAAAATGATGAGCACAGATAAATAATTTATAATAAACACTGCAATATTGCATAAAAAAAGTGGTCAATTTTGATTTCATGGTGACTTCAAGAACCACTAGTTCAGACAATCCACAAACTGGTCGATCCTAATTTATTGCACAGTGCTCATCTTGTCGTAGCATTAGTCACATGCTTATCTGGAGCTAATGAAGTGCAAAAGTGAAAGCCCATGTTTGTTTCTCGGTGTTTGTGCTCAGATCCATGGCTGCAGCGCAGTAAGAGTCCAGTTGGGAACCCACAGCTGATCCAGTTCAGCCGAGAGATGGTGGATCTCATGAAGAACCAGCCATCCTGTTTGATGCCCATCACAAAGTTCATTCCAGCGTATCACCACCATTTTGCCAAGCAGTGCCGTGTGTCTGACTACGGGTACTCCAAACTGCTGGAGCTGCTGGAGGCTGTTCCTCATGTGCTGCAGGTCTGGATGCACCTGTGAACACAAGCTCAGATTTTCATTCAATTCACAATTTGACGTTCTCCATGCTTCCCGCGTGAAACTGAAGTTGTGCTCATATTTTCTTCCCTATTGTGACTTGTATCCCAGTGAAACGCTTCTGGAACAAGAACAAATGTAGGGTGGTGCTTTATTTTGGCCATGGGGAATTGATTGGATGGTTGTAGTTTGCTATTGGTGGATCTCATGTGAGTGACAGGTTGCCCCGCCCTCACGCCAGTAAACACATCATCAGAGAAGAGATGTCACTGTAAAAGGGAAGGGAAGTTACTTTGATTAAAGATTACGAGCCATGTGAATTTAAAAAAAAATGATGTACACGGATGAGTCATTTATAATAACGGAGTTTCTGTTTACACTAAGTGCAAATATACGTCCCATGTTGGCAAATGCTGTTTACACTAGCTCCGCCCACCAATGTCTGGTTGGGCCAAAGACACACAGAATTCAACGTCTTCAGTGGCGCAGCCTATTAAATGTTTATTGGGTAGGGTTAGGGGAAGGTGTAGGGAGGGTTTTTATTCTCCCAATAAGGCAGCATCCATTTAATAATTTTTAATAAATATAGTCATTTACACTCTATTATTGCATCCTGTTAATGTACAAAAATACTGAGGTGCAAATAGTTTGCCAATATATATTTTAGATAGCATCCAATTACTATTTACTCTTATTGCAAAGAACTGATACTTTTACATGGTGTAAATAGCGATAGATTCTAAGAAAATGCTGCTATTGTCACTTAGCGTAAATAGAATATATTGCTATTTTCACTTGGTGTAAATGGCATCTATCGCTCAGAAAATATGCTATTTTCACTTGGTGTAAACAGTGTAGGGGAATTTTACAGTTAAAGACCCAAAAGACCAGATATGATGAATGAAGACCCAGAGTCAGAGTAGAATAGTTCGCAGTTTCATCAGCAGAAGCCAGCTTCAAGTCTCACACAGAGTTTGTAGGCTGCTCTGTGTACATTCACATTTCCACAACAATTATACCCTAACAGAGTCAACTAACTACATCATTACTTCAGGTTGAATGATTCTGATTGGCTAAGAAAAATAGACAAATTTGGTAATCTTCTACACATGGAGAGATAGTCAGAAGCATATTTCCATTCGTCAGGATGCTGAAGAGGGGACTATGGATTTAGGTACTGGATGTCCTTTGGGGTCATGACATGGTGTCTGTCTGTTCTCCAGCAGAGTGCCATTTGTCCACCAGTACAAAGGACCTGCACAGAACACTTAGCGCACATACACAGATACAAATGATTCACAGCTTCTTTAAGGTTGAAGTTGATCTGAGCTCTGCTCTGAGCAGGAAACGTTCCCAAAACATACTGATAACATGTTCTTTTCTCTCAGTGAGAGGTACAGAAAATATTTGTTTGAAAAGGAAAATAAATGCTTCAGCATACGTTGAAGAAGTCATTCAAATAATTTAACAGAAAGCTAAATGTTGATTAATAACTTAAAAGATATATATTTAAGTGGCAGGGGTTTCCAGAATCCACCCCCCTTCAACAGCATCTATTGCTATTTGCACTTAGAATTCTTAAAGAATTGTCCATTTTGATTTCATGGTCACTTTAATTCTTTTGTGTGTGTAGATCCTGGGTTTAGGCTCCAAGCGTTTGTTGACGTTGACTCATCGTGCTCAGATCAAACGCTTCACTCAAGACCTGCTGAAGCTGCTGAAGTTTCAGGCCAGTAAACAGGTGGTGATCAGGGACTTCGCACAGGCGTATCACTGGTGAGAATCTCAGTACGGCCGTCTCTCTCTCTGCTTCTGAAGCATTAGGTGTAACCTCTTCCTCCTGATCTGTGTGTATGTCAGGTGTTTCTCCAGGAACTGGCAGGTGGTGGATTATGGGATGTGTGATCTGATGGACCTGTTGGCCGAGATTCCAGACACGACCATCACAGTCACTCAGCAGGACTGTGACACACTCATCTCTGTTCCCAAAAGAGGTGAAACACTGCTGCAAATGCATGAATCCCTGACACCATGGCTTAACCAGGCATGACGCAACACTGCAAAATTACAGTAGCTATGTTTCCAATATTCCAAAGTCAGAATTGGAATATTGCATAAAACTTTTGCGAATAAAGCACCGTTTCTATCACGTGTTCAAAAGGTCAAAATCGTTACTTCCTGGGAAATAGGCCCAAAATATCTGTAAGAAAAATGGAAGTTTCTTCAATCGGGGATGAAACTTTGGCTCTTTTTTTTTTTTTTTTTTTTTTTCGCATCATAATATAAGCCAAGTTTCCATCCAGTTTTTGTGATGTTTTGTTATCGATAAAGCAAATATGCGGGGGGAAAAAAAAATATTTGTTAAATTTGCTGTCTCAAGGCTGTTTCCATCAAGTTGGCCTTTTAACGGTACTAAGACCGACGGAAAATGAAAAGTTGCGATTTTTCTAGGCCGATATGGCTAGGAACTGTACTCTCATTCCGGCGTAATAATCAAGGAACTTTGCTGCCGTACCATGGATGCAGCAGGCGCAATGATATTGCGGTGAATACACTACGATTATGAGCTTAATCTCATCAATTTGATCAAAGTATTGTTTACATGAGGTAAAATTTAATCACAATATTACCTAAATCTCATTATAATTGTATTTTGAGGTGCATGTAAATGTAGTGCTTTCATCTGGTTTCCCTTCAGAACGGACGGCAGAGGAAGTGGAACGCACACGACAGTTTGGGAAGGAGGTTGTAGACCTTCTGAGACATCAGCCTCATTTCCGGATGCCCTTTAGCAAGTTCATCCCCACGTATCACCACCACTTCGGACGCCAGTGCAAACTCTCCTACTACGGCTTCACAAAACTCATGGAGCTTTTCGAGGCCATTCCAGACGTTCTTCTGGTCGGTACACGCCCGCAGATGTGAAGGTTCTAGAACAGTAGGCAGGAGTCTTTGATGTGCTTTGTTTCTCTCTCTTTCTCTCTCAGGTGTTGGAGTGTGGAGAGGAGCGGCTCCTGGCACTGACGGAGGTGGAGCGTGTGAAAGCATTAGCGGCTCAGCTGGTGAAGCTCCTTCGGGCCCAGAGAGACTCAGGACTTCCTGTCAGTCAGCTGCTGGGCGAATACAGCAAGACGTTTGGCTACAGCCTCCGTCTGCAGGACTATGACGCCAGCACGCTGCCCGCCCTGCTCAACAAACTTTGCCATGTTGTGAAGGTAGAATGGCAAGGCCTCGATATATTCACGGTGAAGTTCTTTGCTTAGAAGTAAAGAAGTTTGTAATACATTTTCAGTGCTATACTGTTAGCAAACATCCCAACGCTGCCCACACTGATGAGTGACGTTTAGATGAGTATGTAAATATGTGCTGTGTGCTTTCCTCTCCATAACAAAATAAACGCAGCAAAAATGACAGTGGTGAGAAAACGGTTAAGAAAGCATTTGATCTGTGGATATGTTTGCACCAGTTCTGCAGTTCAGCTCTCTAGTCACATTCATTTAGCACTTTATACAATAGATATCTTTATAGTATTAAACATTTAAAAAAAAAAAAGTATCAGTGTCTCTTTCAATTAGAATATTATCTTCAGTTTCTGCTATAAAGCTGCTCTCCAGTGTGTTCATGCTTTCTGACCTTGACGAAATGAACTTGAGATGATTTCCATGTCAACAGGCCAATTCACACTGCACCAACAGATGTCAACCAACACGGAAAATCACCAGATTACAGTATTTTTACTTCTGAGACATTCGACAACCCAACAAATGCTGATTCAACATGTTCAGTCGGCAAAAACAAGTGCCAACCAACGTCAACAGACGCTGACAAAGTAACACACTGATCCGTAAAAACCAACAAAATGTCTGCTGCCGTTGGTCTGCACTGACGGTTCAGTGTGAATTGGCCTAAAGCTGGTGGAGCCTCAGAACCACACCGACCTATTACATCATCACCACACAGGGCAATGACAATTCGAAGGTGCTTACCAGCCAGAACAAACTTTTCCAGGAAGTTTTCTTTGGTTTCGAACTCCAGAAACAAACTTCTTTTTGGTCTGATTTTGTTCGAACTGACATCACACCAGTTCATGCTTTGATACCGCTTGGAGTATATCACCAGATGAGCTGCTCTGAAACCTAATGTCCTCTTAGAAAACTGTAGAGGATGCAGCAGCACTGATGACTAACAGTTCTTGAAAATGATCTCTTTCTGTCTTTCTCTCTAGGTGGTAGATGCTCCCAAAGAGAAGGAGGTACAGCTGATTAACAGGAAGTCCCTGCGTGCCTTGACATCTCAGCTGCTGGCACTGATGATGTCCCTTCCTGAGGATCGTGATCATCTCGGAGTGGAAGAGCTGAGGAAGCAGTATGAGCTCGCCTACTCCACGCCGCTCAACCCCTGCGAGTATGGCTTTATCTCTCTCACTGAGCTCCTCAAGAGTCTGCCGTACCTGCTGCAGGTATGAGCGCCACTACGGCACGGGTCAAGAGATTTAGTCCTCACCTGCATACACTAAACCCTAAAATTATGTACTCTTTTTGTGTAGATACATTTGAGCGTCTAGCAGAAGAGTAGGCAAGCTTTGGGACATACTACTTTGTCATAATTGACCGTTCGCAAAGACCCGCCCCCTTTAGTTACTGTTGCTATGTCCAACAAGCCATGCCGATCTCACGCCACACAGTTCTCACGCAGTGAAAAATACATTGCGGAGCAAAGAGGACACTGACAGCGCGTCGACAGACAAGACAGAGCAAGTTACTTTTGATATGAAACAAAGACTCAAATTTCAAATGTTGTCATTTTCAAAGAAATTTAAACAATATATACTGTTTTGTGGCTCTTTAATGTGTTGTGGTCCTGACAGATCACTGTAAGGGTTCAGGCGGCTCGTGAACCGATCATCTCTTCCAACTAGTTCATTTATAGCATCAAATAAACATGAATGAGCATCATAAGGAATGTTGTTTCAATTGCGGAAAGACATCAGTGCACACCATTTTTCAAATTCAAGTCCACGTACGTTAATCTGCTAACTCCCCTGACTGCTTTGTCGGACAAAATGGCAGATTCGGCGTTATGATTGGTTAGATCACCTGTCAATCAAACTCCTGGTGAAGGGTCAATTGCTTCTTTAACATAGTTGTGTGCATGCTTTCACCGTTTAAACTGCCCAGTCAATTATCTTGCCACAGTTAACATCCACCACATTTCATTTCCTACCGTGATGGAGAAATGTAGTAGCACGTTATGTTAGTCTGTTAGTTACATTTTTATCTTCCTCCCCAGCTCTCTGAAGATGAAGATGATGATGGTGACGCTGAGGAGCGTGTGAGGTTGACGAGACTCTACCAGTTTGCCCGCAGTGTCCGTGCGTTGCTGCACACCTATCATTATAACCAGATCTTCTTGTCAGAGTTCTGTGGCGCTTTCAGCAAATACACTGGCCAAGAGTTTCAGCCGCAGACTTACGGCTATAAGACGCTGGACGAGCTGCTGGCTGCCATACCGCAGGTTCCCTAAACACACTTCTTAATGTCTGCTTTGACGCACACAAATGCCTCTGGATGAACCAAATCTCTCTTTTCTGTATTTTGAACAGGTTGTCTGGATTAAAGGTCACGGTCACAAAAAGATCATAGTCCTGAAAAATGATATGAGAGGTATCTGAATCCTTTATTTTTCCCTCCATGTCGGTTTGACGCCCCTGATGTAGCTTTTTGAATCATGTGTTCATGTTTGTCAGAACAGAAGACGTTAAAGGGATAGTTCACCCCAAAATTCTGTCATTAATTACTCACCCTCATGTCGTTCCAAACTCTCAGAAGCTCAAACGTGCTGCGTAACCAATGATGTTCATTCTTGTGTGTTGCGCAGCACGTTTGAGCTTCTGGAAGAGGTTTGTTCTTGTGAGTCATTCAGGTTAGGTTGAGCTTCTGTTTATCTTCGCTGATCAATGTTTATATGCAAGTAAAAGCCTACATTAAATCTGTTCATCATTTAAAGCGATCAAGTCTCTTCAGAAAATTTGGACCAAATCACTCAATTCATATGGATTATTTTTATGAACGGTTTGTTTATACTCATGCCAGATGGGCGTCTTTGACTGTTTGTGTTGCATCATTCTGCATCAGTTGACCAAATAATTATTACTAAAAAAAAAAATGCGCAATACAAATGTGATGCCTGGGCTCAGTGAAAGAGCTCAAAGCATCTCTTTCCTCTTCCTGTAGCAGAATTACCATAATTGTTTTAATAGTAATGGTTCAGCCAAAAATTATCATTGTCATCATCTTTCTCTCGATAATTAATTCAAATAAATGTAATCTTAACTCACTGCTTTATCTCTTTGTCTGATTTAAAGTGGGCAGAATGCTAGATCTAACGAGCCATAACTAATGAAAATAACCATCATTTTTACCCTTCCGTTCAAATATTGCACTGCAAACATCAATGACGGCTTTAACTTAATACTGGTAAATGACCAATAAGTGGGATAGCATTTGAATGTCGGGTGGGGTTTTTTTTCCCTCAACATTGTGCATTAAAATTTCCTGATAATTTACTCACCCCCATGTCATCCAAGATGTTCATGTCTGTCTTTCTTCAATCGAAAAGAAATTAATGTTTTTGAGGAAAACATTCCAGGATTTTTCTATATAGTGGACTTCAATGGCAACCAACGGGTTGAAGGTCCAAATTGTAGTTTCAGTGCAGCTTCAAAGGGTTCTACATGATTCTAGCCGAGGAATAAGGGTCTTGCCTAGCGAAACAACCAGTCATTTTATAAAAAAATATATATATATCCGCAAATGCTCATCTTGCACTAGCTCTGCGATGTACCACGCATTACATAATCACGTTGGAAAGGTCATGCAGGGGGGGAGGAGGAGAAGAAAATAAGATGAGTTTTTCCACCCCACCACAGTACTTCCACCTACGTCACGCGTGACCTTTCCAATGTGATTACTTAATGCATGGCCCATTGCAGAGCTAGTGTGAAACGAGCATTTGTGGTTAAAAAAAAATAAAAATAAAATATATATATATATATATATATATATATATATATTATTATTATTATTAATTTTATTTTATTTTATTTTTTTTTTAAATATAAAATGACCGATCATTTCGTTAGATAAGGACCCTTATTCCTTGTCTGGGATTGTGTAGAGTGCTTTGAAGCTGCACTGAAACTGCAATTTGAACCTTCCTCCCGGTGTACCCTAGTGAAGTCCACTATATGGAGGAAAAATCCTGGAATGTTTTCCTCAAAAACCTTAATTCCTTTTCGACTGAAGAAAGAAAGATGTGAACATCTTGGATGATATGGGGGTGAGTAAATTATCAGGAAATTTTAATTCTGAATTGAACTAATCCTTTAAAAATCAAGCTGAATGTGTGTTTTTGTCTCTCTAGCTCGAGGCAGTCCTGTGGTCACTGTGGATGGGCCTCATGCCGATGAAGAGCCCCGAGCCGCCGACAGCCCCGCCAGCGGTAAAGACCCTGACAAACATGCGTCCATTAACCTGCGCTTCGGTCATACATGTGAGTTGATGATTCTGTGTCTCTGTCCATCAGGAGAGATGGAGCTGCTCTGTCTGGGTTCGGGATCTCCCGTGGATCTCTTGTGCGCTCCTGTGCCGTCTTGCTTGCCATCTCCTCAGCTGCGGCCCGACCCCGTGCAGCTGCAGCCTGGAGATCTGATCCACTTCGAGCCACATCCGCACGGTCCGTCTGAACGAGAGCCGGTTCATGATCGGCAGCCTCGGCCAGTCAACAGTCACCTCACAGCTTCGGCTTCTGAAACCGGAGCGACTGAACCAGCAGAGCCCTCGAAAGCATGCATTATGGACAGCCCTGGCCGCCGGACGGCACGTAACAAGGTTAAACTTGCGGCTAACTTCTCCTTCACCTCTACCCTGTCAGTCTAAAGCTACATGAGTCCGAGATAACATGACCTCTGTTGTCATGATGAGCGTGAGTTCATGTTAGCGGCAATGAGACGCTCTGTGTGTCCTTCCCTCTGACTGTGTATGTGTGTCTGTACAGAAACATCATGTGAGACAGATGTTATTCTGTAAGAGGAAACAGACATTCTGTGTGGTGAATTTCTGTTTTCAAAACTTTGATTTGGCTCCAGACTGCAGGAGATCATGTTCTTCATTCGTGTTTCTCTCAGTATGAGCACCAAACCAACCAGCGCTGCTCCTGCCTATGGGATTGTTTTTTTCTTTACTACACTTGCTAGTTATCAATGGCTAGGTTGAGCCTGAAATGTGCAGACAGCAGCTGATTGGAACTGTGAAATCATGATGCTTTTGTTCCTTCATTACGGTGAATCTGTCCTCTGTGTGCTTCTGCTGAGATGTGCAGTTGTGCCTTTGTTTTGAGACGTTATTTGTGTTGTTTGAAGCACATGGGCTCCGTCGAATGAAATGGAAGGTGGAATTCACTTGATTCTTTTCAGAACACTTTTTGTTAAGTCCGTTTCAGAGCAGGAGCCTGTTATTGAAGGGCCTTCCTCTCTTTTAACGCATTCGTTAGTTAAAGCCGCCCTCGTCACATGACTTACGGAAGCCGAATAGCTTAAGTTCATATTGTGAATGAAGTCCGTATTTATTGAAATTCTTAAAGGAATGTTTAGTTTAAACCGCCTCAGCTGCTTATCGGAGGATATTCACACTCATCTTACGGTTTCACTGGCGTCCAGATGAATTACAGCAGACCAAAGAGCAGCACCCTCATATCCTGCCATTTGTCTTTGTATGGATGTTAATTTTGGTCCAGAAGTTGCTTTGAAAGTTATATGCACATTGTGCATAAGCCCTTGTTTATGATGAGTAGCTGCAGTTTCCTCT
The DNA here is from genome assembly GCF_019924925.1 of Ctenopharyngodon idella. NCBI lineage: Eukaryota > Metazoa > Chordata > Actinopteri > Cypriniformes > Xenocyprididae > Ctenopharyngodon > Ctenopharyngodon idella. Next base: position 2,380,640 of record NC_067225.1, read on the forward strand.
TTTATGTGTTTTGGCAAAATCGTGCTAATCAGATGATGTTAATCACCTGCTCCTCTGGAAATGCCAAGGTTGTTTTCGTGAACCTTGAGTTTGTGTCTTCGCTCTCTGCAGATGCACTTCGTGATTTGAGACGCCGGCTCTCTGGAGGCTCTGTGGCCTGAGCCGGGCTTTTACAATGGTTTGTATCAGCCGTGGCACTATAAGAGTGAGAGACGCCAACGTGGTGCTTCGGTCACGATGAGGTTGATTTGTGTAACTGTGTCTTTGTGCGCGTCATGCATGCTTTCGTCTCGAGAAGCTAACGTCTGACGCTCAAGTGTTCTGTATCATGCCTGTTGAACACATTGATTTGTTGATGTTCGATGGCACATCCTGTTTTCCGTTTCTTTTAAGGGTGGCTCTCTTTGGTCCTGACATCTCTCCTTTCAGTTGAGAATGTTTTTGGAAGCCTTTCTAAATGGCAGCAGCTGAAACTCTGAGGTGAAGTACGTGTGTCTTCAGAAGAGAAGCTCTCAGTGTTTTTATGCATGTTTGCATAACGTTCGCCTCTCGTGCTGTTGGATAGATAGATAGATATTTGATTTATGCAGAAATGTGGTGTGTGTCCGTACAGGTGGATCTGTGTGTGTGCGCGTCTCCCATTCGTCAAGTGCAGTTTTAATATTTGTTTATCCTCTCGCGTCCATCCGACGACCACAATGAATCTAGAAGCCTCTCAGGTTGCTATGTCAGCTGAACATCCGTTCGGTTCATGTGAAATGACATTGAAGTTCAGGCTCAAGACGCTGGAGGTCTTAGGTATGATTTTAGTCTCCACCAGAAAGTCCTGTTGTTTTTTTGTTTTGTTTTTTTTGTTTTTTTTTGGGTTTTTTTATGTAATGACCAAATATTTTCTGTCATGTATAATAAATATCACAAGCATCATTTGGTGTCCTGCTTTCAGTCGTGTTTCTTCTGTTGAGGTTTGCTGCCTTTCTGATGGGTTTGTCACATACAGTTGTAGTCAGTATGAAATGCATCTCATGTAAGGAAGAATTTTTGCCTCAAACCAGTGTTCTTTTAGTATCATTGAGATACTCTTACAGTTTTATTAATTTTTTGAATTAGATTTTTTTTTTTGTTTTTTTTTTTTTTTGTTTAAGTTTTAGTAATTTTGTTGTGTGTGTGTGTGTGCGTGTTTCATTTTTTTTAATGTATAAATAGTTTTTAATTTATTTAAATTTTAAGTTTGTTTAGTACTTGGTTAAACTAAATGAAAATGGTAAATGTTTCCTTGGCCTAGAAAATAAAATAAGCTTAAGATTTTGTATATTTTATTTTATTTCAGTTAATGTTTATTTTCTTTGGAGTCCTGCACATGACATGCAGACAGAAATACATATTCATCATATATCATTACCTGTGTGAGGTAAATACAAAGTTTAGTGGCATGTGATGCATATAACAGTAAAAGCTCTAATGTCAAGGTAGGGCATGTTTACACGACAACAATGTACTAAAAACATACGTTTTTCCTGTGTTTTTGAAAAGTTTTGTGTACAGACGACAATGTTGTCAAAACAATCCCTGTTCACAGGGATCCGTGAAAACGATTAAAAACGATGTATTCTGCTGCCAGGCCAGAAGATGGCAATGTCACTTTGTAAAGAAACACTCCGTGCCTATAGACCGAACATGTAATACGCATGCGCATGACATTTTTCACATTCACATTTTTGTATTTTACACAGAGAAGGTAACGGTATCGTTTTCAAAAACTTGTACTTTGAAACCATTTATTGTCTGACACCTCTTGTTGAGAGAAACTAGGAGTAAATGCAGAGGGGTTGTGCATAAACATGATGGCTATTGTAGTTCTAGACTAAATTTGAGCATGCATTTACTCATCTCACCTGCACAAAAACAACTTCAGTATTCCTGAATAAAAACAGTGAAATGCAAACTCAGAATATTACACACCTCCAATAATTAATTAAATAACACAAATATACTTTATGTATTTAATCACTTTATCAAGCAATGTCTTTGCTGCTGACTTTTCATGATCCAATTCAACCATATAAGCAAAAATGACGTTTGTTTTTTTCTTTTTCTTTGTTGCTTCTGTGAACCAGAATGGCAGCACAGCTAAAAGGTTTGTTTGAGTTGCGCCATCTACTGTACAGGCATGAACTTGCATTTCCTTCAGCCTGAGGCTTATTCATTTCACTTTTGGTCTGAAAGTGCCTTTACCTTTGCCAAAAATAAAACTTTTTTTTGTTACTGTTATTAAAAAACAAGCAAGTCCAGCCCAGTGGAGAAAAAGTAACATAAAAGTAATCTATTGCATTACTTTCCATAAAAAGTAACTAAGTAACATTTTTAGGGAGTAGTGCAATATTGTAACACATTACTTTTAAAAGTTACTTTCCCCAACACTGTTCATAAACATCTTCTGATTTTAGCTGAATTACTTTATTTTTTTTTTATTCCTTGGTGGATACAAGCTTTTATACATATGACATTCAGTCAATGAAAAATACAGAAAATCAAAACACTTTTTCAGAGCACTGTAGTAAATGATGCAACTGTACTGGATAACTGAGCACTCTGAACAAAGCTTGAATATCAGAAGATGTTGAATAAAGGAGCAACACAGACTGCTGGAAGATACTTTATTTGCAGAATATTCACAAGCACCGCTGATATCCTGCTTTATTCAGGTAGTCTGTTTACTTCTGATTATTGGGCCTGCTTAAATATCAGCACGTTCCAAAAGGCAAAGGAATGCTTGGTTTTCATATTTGTGCACGTATATGACATGGTGGTGTGTTGATTCAGTTCTGTGTGCAAGAAAACTTGTTCCTGTTCAAAGAAACAGACTTGTACAAATCCCCTAAACTTCAGAATCATTTTCAAACAATGATGAATTAAGTTATAATTATTGTGATTGTGTGTGGTGTTTTTTTTTTTTGTTTTTTTGTTTTTGTTTTTTTTGGTGGTTCTGTTGTGCTTGTGACTGATTCTTCGTAGCTCTTAAGGCTCATTCACACCAACAACGATAATTATATTAGCATCCACACCAGCGAGGATAATGTTCTGTTTATTCTAAGCGCATGCTTGTCTGTCACTTTAAATGCTCAAGCTTATTCTAACAGGATTGATTCTGATTGGCTGTCAATGTTTTTATCGTTCATTAGCTGGATAAAATCGTTCTGAAAGTGATTGCAACTATATTGTTTCTCTGTGCCGTTGTTGTCGAGTGGACTGTGCTATTCTTTAATTTTGAGAACGATTTTTAGAACTATGTTTATCGTTATCGTCCTTGGTGTGAACGGGCCTTTAAGGTTTGTTCACACCAAGGACAACTATTACGATAAAAATCATTCTAAATATAAAAGAATAGCAAAGTCCACTCCACAACTATAACGATAATGACACAGAGAAACGATATTCTTGGATTCACTTTCAGAATGATTTTTTTTTTTTTTTTTCCCAACTGATGAACGACACGAACATTGAGCTAATCAGAATCCATCCTGCTTTAACGGGCTCGAGCATTTAAAGGGACAGATGACAACTGCAGCGTGCTTATAATAAACTGAATGATATTGTGCGTTGGTGTTATCGTTCTTGGTGTGAATGGACCTTTATGGTTAGGGTTAAGATTGTGTTTGAGCTCAGTTTTGTTTCAGGTGAATTATATGGGACATCGACGTGCTCCTCTTCTGTTCCTCCTGTCTGCAACGAATCGCTTGCGATGGAGTTTCTGTTGACTTTGACATGCTGCAGAATCACACTAAAAAGTCTTTTTACTGCTCCAGTGAACAAATCCAAACTCATTAACATATTCATCAAATTCACTTAATAAGATTTGCTTTGGGAGATCACAATTAACTGTCAGACGGTAAGGTGTGACATTGGTGGGAGATTTTCACATGATGACGCACTGGGTGGCTCCGCAGCAGTCTTTAATGATGGCCGCGCTGCTCTTGGTGATGGAGGGTTTGTTGGGTGGAGGTTCAGTCATTCTTGGCTTTGGAGCTCCTGCGGTGGAAAGAAGAGCAAATCCGCTGAACAAAGATGGGTTTAGGGCTGTCACATGACTCACATGTGATCTCTTTAGTATTTAGGTGCGTTCACGCCATGTCAGAATTACTGTACAAGATTACAACTTGTAAAAAGTGTTTACATCCTTGTAAACTCGTAATTACAACTTACGATTTTCGGAGAGCTCTGACCGCTGCACGTATTGTCTCAAACAAAGCATCGTAATTCCAAACTTCTCCTGGGAAGTTTGGAATTACAAGTTGGGAAGTCATAATTACGATGTCAGGTGCGTTCAAGTCACTTTTGTCGGAGCACGATGACAGGGATTCAGAGCTCAAAGAAAATCCTGAGTTTCCTACTCATAATTACGACTTTGTGGAAGCATTCATGTGCATTCAGCTTGCACAAACGATCTTTCCGACATGACTTGAATGCACCATTATTCTCCGCCACTGCGTTGTAACAAGTTTTTAAAAAAATTTTTTTTATCAATTTTTATTACAAAATTCAAACATGATCATAAATCAAAAATTAGATGAACTATATACAAACAGATGCCATGAAAACTGTCCAAATAATTTCAACTTCAACTTGTTACCTAGCAACTGCCTTCTGTCACGCTATGTGCAATGCTTGTCATGTCAAGGTCAGAGTTGAGTGGAGTGTGTGTTGATGCCCAGTGCAAGTCCCGTGAAATCAAAAGGGACAATTCTTATTTTTTTGATGGAATATTGCAGCGTTTATTATAAATGATTTATCCTAACACATCATTATTGTTTTAAATTCATGTGCCTCGTAATTTTGAATCAGAACAACTTCTCTGATGACAAGGGAGGGGCAACCTCTCACTCACATGAGATCCACCAATAGCAAACCACAATCATCTAGTCAATTCCCCACGAACAAAATCTAGCCCCGCCCTACATTTATTCTTGTTCCAGAAGCCGTTTCACTCACATATACATCATAATAGGAAAGAAAAGAGTAGCGCAACTTCCATTTCATGCCGAAATGTTTTCAGGTCACAGATTTCTCTCATAGTGAAATAAACATTTATGAGAGATTAAAGTAAAAGAAAGTGGCTGTGAAAACATCAAATCTCATGAAAGAACTCTTACTCTGTATAACACTGAGCTTCTGTCTGAGGAACTCGGCCATCTCTTTATCTTCCTCCTGCTCCCTGTTAGATAGAGACAAACCTAAGATCAGGGAAAACTCACAAAAAGTTTCTGAATAAGTACATTTGACCACAAATATGTCGCCAATAAAAGATGTGATGTACTTAAATTAATATTTACAGGTGCTGGTCATATAATTAGAATATCATCAAAAAGTTGATTTATTTCACTAATTCCATTCAAAAAGTGAAACTTGTATATTATATTCATTCATTACACACAGACTGATATATTTCAAATGTTTATTTCTTTTAATTTTGATGATTATAACTGACAACTAAGGAAAATCCCAAATTCAGTATCTCAGAAAATTAGAATATTACTTAAGACCAATACAAAGAAAGGATTTTTAGAAATCTTGGCCAACTGAAAAGTATGAGCATGTACAGCACTCAATACTTAGTTGGGGCTCCTTTTGCCTGAATTACTGCAGCAATGCGGCGTGACATGGAGTCGATCAGTCTGTGGCACTGCTCAGGTGTTATAAGAGCCCAGGTTGCTCTGATAGTGGCCTTCAGCTCTTCTGCATTGTTGGGTCTGGCATATCGCATCTTCCTCTTCACAATACCCCATAGATTTTCTATGGGGTTAAGGTCAGGCGAGTTTGCTGGCCAATTAAGAACAGGGATACCGTGGTCCTTAAACCAGGTACTGGTAGCTTTGGCACTGTGTGCAGGTGCCAAGTCCTGTTGGAAAATGAAATCTGCATCTCCATAAAGTTAGTCAGCAGCAGGAAGCATGAAGTGCTCTAAAACTTCCTGGTATATGGCTGCGTTGACCTTGGACCTCAGAAAACACAGTGGACCAACACCAGCAGATGACATGGCACCCCAAACCATCACTGACTGTGGAAACTTTACACTGGACCTCAAGCAACATGGATTGTGTGCCTCTCCTCTCTTCCTCCAGACTCTGGGACCCTGATTTCCAAAGGAAATGCAAAATTTACTTTCATCGGAGAACATAACTTTGGACCACTCAGCAGCAGTCTAGTCCTTTTTGTCTTTAGCCCAGGCGAGACGCTTCTGACGCTGTCTGTTGTTCAAGAGTGGCTTGACACAAGGAATGCGACAGCTGAAACCCATGTCTTGCATACGTCTGTGCGTAGTGGTTCTTGAAGCACTGACTCCAGCTGCAGTCCACTCTTTGTGAATCTCCCCCACATTTTTGAATGGGTTTTGTTTCACAATCCTCTCCAGGGTGCGGTTATCCCTATTGCTTGTACACTTTTTTCTACCACATCTTTTCCTTCCCTTCGCCTCTCTATTAATGTGCTTGGACACAGAGCTCTGTGAACAGCCAGCCTCTTTTGCAATGACCTTTTGTGTCTTGCCCTCCTTGTGCAAGGTGTCAATGGTCGTCTTTTGGACAACTATCAAGTCAGCAGTCTTCCCCATGATTGTGTAGCCTACAGAACTAGACTGAGAGACCATTTAAAGGCCTTTGCAGATGTTTTGAGTTAATTAGCTGATTAGAGTGTGGCACCGGTGGCCTGTTGCATGAAGCTAGTTGAACAAACTCTGAGTTTCAGAGTAGGTTTGGAGTCCAGATAAATCCAACCTGGTTTAGATCAGGGTCAACTGTTGCACAACGCTCGGTATAAACTTTCTCTGTCAACTCAGGTTCAATCCAGAGTTTGCAAAGAGTGTGCACCTGAAAGTGCATGCGGCACACAGCCAATCACACGGAACAAGGAGAACGTCAGTTTGATTCACTTCTCGCGTGAGAGCTGCGCAATTCATGTCTCTTCTGAAGATTAAGAGATCGTTATGAAAAATATGAAATTAAACGCATTTACAAAACAGGAATAAACACTGATGCAGTGAAAGTTTGAGAAGGCAGCTGAAAGAAAATATCTGACTATATCAATGCATGTGAATCAAACAAATAGACCAAATAATTAATATAGTTTCACAAAGAGTTCAAAAGAATAAATGTAAGCTTAATCTGTTTAAAAGTTTTATATTATGCATGTATTTATTTTATTTTAAAAGTAAAGTTTAATATTGTTAATTAATATAATAGGCCTAATTATATGAATGTCATGAATTATTCATAATTTTAATTTATTTAATATAAATGTAATGAATAATTAACAGCAAATGCTGAGCAATTTTGTCTCTAAAATGTTTTCACTATAAACTGATTTAATTTGGAGCGAGATACAGGGGGAGTGGCTTTATTGCATCAGATACGTGTCACTTTACTCACAGCTGATTGGTCGAGTTTGGGTTTGTGATCTCTAACCCAGAATAAAACCTGCTCCGGAGCAGATTAGCCGTGAAGCGTAAGTTACCATAGCAATGAACCCCGCTAAAAACCAATCCACCTTCATAAGCCCGAAAAAACAGAGTTTGCTCAAACTAATCTTGAACTTACCTGGGTAGCAACTGAAACTGGCTTTGTACAACAGGCCACGGGTGTCTTCAATATTGAACCTTTTCACAATATTCTAATTTTCTGAGATACTGAATTTGGGATTTTCCTTAGTTGTCAGTTATAATCATCAAAATTAAAAGAAATAAACATTTGAAATATATCAGTCTGTGTGTAATGAATGAATATAATATACAAGTTTCACTTTTTGAATGGAATTAGTGAAATAAACCAACTTTTTGATGATATTCTAATTATATGACCAGCACCTGTTATAATAGGGCTGTCAAGCGATTAAAAATGTTAATTTAAATAATTTTTTTACGCAATGTGGTGATTAATTAATCACACATCATATTTGGCTGAGAAATTACCCCCAAAAGATCATTTAAAGTCATTATTGTGTTAAATGAGAAAAATAGACATTTAAAAAAAGTAGATTTTTTATTTTTTATTTGATTCAACATAGAATTTATTACACACAAACTTTTAGGCTTCAAAGACCATGAGGGTGAGTAAATAATGACAGAATTTTCATTTTTTGGGGTGAACTATCCCTTTAATGGGTTTTATATTAATATGGAAAAATGAAATTATTTTTTTTTTTTTATAAAATGATACTCTAAATAAGAAACCAAACCTGCCAGTAGATGGCGGTAAATGTCTAAAAATGAGTAAGTCATTAAGTCATTCATTCATTCTCTTCATGAATGAGTCATTGAATCATTAGTTCACCCGACTGATTCTTAAAAACGCAGATTCATTCAGAAACAATGGGTGTATTAAATGCGTTAATAATTTTAATGAGTTATTTTTTCCCATAACTAATTAATTAAATGAATGCATTAAATCGACAGCCCTAATAATTTTTGTTTTGGGATGTAGACTAGTCACTTGTACACTCTTGGAAAAAAAAGTGAAGTTCTATATAGAACTTTAGGGTTCTTGACTCAATTTTAAAGAATGCTTTATGCCAAAAAGGTTCTATATAAGGAGAAATGTCTTAAAAGACTGAATAATATTTTCACATTTAACACATGTTATTTCAGTTTTTTTTGCAGTTAAAGTGTTTACGATGTGTTTAATTCATAAAATTAAAAAATAAAAATGCAATAAAACAAAATTAATTCAAACTATATTCATAAAATGATCCCATGATGGAACACCTAAAAGGTTCTATATATGAAGCATCTGATGGAACCTTTTAAGCTTCTATACAGAAGCTTTTCTCACCTCAGACGCTCAACTTCAGCATCATCCACCAGGAAATCTCTCTTCTGCACCAGCTGATGAATCTCCTGGATTAATTTTTCTTCTCTCTGACGATGTTTCTTAGTCTTCTCTGCGTCTGTGTGTTTGAGTGAGTGTGAGTTAGATGAAAATATATGGATCACTTACAGAAATCCAATCTGAAATGTCAGATTTGAGTCTAAATAGCAGCTGTGGTTTAGTGCTGCTCCATCATTTATCTGTTCACTGTTTCACTGGCAAAAATATAAGAAATTTTCCTTACGTTATAAAAATGTTACTTCTGAATGTTTTCTGAACGTTCAAAACGTCCAGATTTAAAAAAAAACATTCCATTGTTTCATTTTGCAAACATTATGGGAATGTTACTTTTGAATGTTCTCTCAACATTCTGAAACAAGTAGTAACATTTAAAAAAATGTTAGATGAATGTCCAACTGAAATGTTCCAAATGTTTAAATAACATATATTTTGAGAACATTATTAAAAGTGCAATAGGTGATTCTCTTCAGAAACATTTTTTGTTATGCTGATTGAAAGTCTGCTCATATCCTGATAGCAATCACTATGTTAAGCGGTCTAAATGTATTTTTATAAATATATATCGACTGTGGAAGGCGTAGAACCATAAAATATTCATTCAGTCATTATGTTCGGCCCGAACGGTCCGATAGCATGTGTTCCCTGTCGGTTAACGTGTGTGTGCATATCATTGCGCAGCCTGTGAACAGCTGGACCGACAACAAGTGGCACTGGAAAGTATCGATCAAAAGAAAAAGAAAGGGCTACAACAACAAAAAAAAAAGGCTGGATCATAACACAGCTAAAACCCCAAATTAATATCGGTGTTGCTTTTCCACACTGGTGACGACTGCGGGAGTCAAAGGGTCTGAAAGGTGATGCCATGGTTGCAGTAATTCTTTTGGACAGGTAGGTGCATGGTATGATTCGATTTTGATGTGTTCGTTTTTAAAAAGTACTGTAAAGTTTTCTCACCGGTGAATGACACATGATGTAATCCAATAACATCGTCTCTGGTCATCTCGCTTCTGATCTGTGCGCGTTCATGTGTTTTGGAGGAGGCGTGGCTTTGGACGCCGATTTGCAGGGAGGGGACGTATGCTTTCAATGCTAACAGGCTAAAGTTAGCATTTTCCCAAAACACATATTGCACTTTTAAAGACCAGATAACTTTGAACTAATGTTTTATTAACATTACTGGAAGAACGTTTGTTCATAACATTGAGAGAACCTTGCCGGAACGTTCCTTGTTAGCTGGGTCTCATTTGCTGGGTTTCCACTCAACTACATATATATATGTAAATTTGAATTTGTGCTTAATTGCAGAATGGAAATGTGCGCAAAAATCATCAGAATTAACTCATAAAAGTTTATGCTAAGGGGGATTTTCTGGAGTTTCGTATTTATGAAGTTGATGGAAATGCATTCTCTTTCATGTGTGCGTCAGTCACCTGGCATTGTCACTATCTTCCTCAGTTCCTGTTTCAGGTTCATAATGTCTTTGCAGAGCTGAATATCGTCCATCCTGAGAAAAACATGAGAGAAAACCAGTTGCTCAGATTCTGTCCTTCCAGAACTATGACTTTCAAAGAGAAAAGTTAAGGAGAATCTCAGTGTTTTGTCATGGACACGTGCTGTAAATGCAGCAGCAACTCACATGAATCTCAGTTCGGACTCACGTCTCACTAGCACCTCCCGCAGGCGCTGAATCCGAGCCATTTCCGCCTCGATCTCGTCTGGAGACATGGAGCTTTCTGCCATGGACACGTCCATCTGGCCTTGGGTGCAAACAGACGGCGAGTAAGTGTGTGTGTGAGTGTGTGTGAAAGCTTTCTCAGGACTATTGCATTGAAAAATCTGTGCCATATATCACTGCTGTAGTGCTGTTGATACAGTAGCCTCCCCAAAACATCTTAAAAATGTCTTAAAGTACCCCATTATGCTTTTTTTTAATATTACCTTTCATGTAGCGTGTTATAGCTGTTTGTGAATGTAAAAGGTCTGCAAAGATCAAATTATACGACAAATAAAGTTATTGTCTCCTATAAAAGAAAAGATAGATTCTAAACTACCGAAACTGCCTGTTACATACATTCCTACGTAACAGTGTAACAATATTTGCATAATGCCAGAATATGGTCTTCATTGGCTGCCGGTGAACAGCATCTACTTTGCCCTGCCCTCAAACACTGTAGTTGTAGCTGAGACTGGAAGAGTTTGGTTTGTGTTGTTCATGTCGAGAAGACGTTGTTTTCCGCTGCCAAAGCAAATCCACTTTGATAAGACTGATATGGTAAAACTGAGGCCATCATTACTGTTCGTATCACTGTGTATCAAGTGCTGTGGATTGAGGATGAACTGAAATTCAGATATGTTAATGAGCGTTTGGTTTCCGACCAATCACAACAGACTAGGCTATCTGACCAATCACAGCAGAGTAGCTCTCAGAAAGGAGGGGTTTAGAGAGGCTGAATCCTTGATCAAACTATTTCAGACACTGAGAAAAGAGCTGATGCTGCAATGTATATTATAAGAAAATTAAAATGTTTTTTGACCTTGGATGCATTTAAACCTGTTTGTTGTAGGAGACTCCAAAACAAAATTAGGAACCTTTAAAAATAGCATAATAGGGGCACTTTAATGTCACAGCAGTAGATACAAAATATCAATTATATTGCAAATCTTTTCTCTTCACTAACGCTTTTCTTCATGCTCTCATCGTGTGAAAACATTGTGTGTTTTGAAATTGGCCAATGCGTTACCACGGAAATGGTACTTTAAAATCTTTTTAGCGGCTGAATTTTAGTATGAATAGTGCCCCAAAGTTGTCATCTTTTGGTGAATTTCTTATCACCTGCTCATATAATTCTCGGGTGTAATAAAGGTAAACCAATTTAGCTTGACTTAGCTAAATAATAATTACTAAAATGAGTAACAAAAGAACAGAAATATTATTCAATTAAATCTTCCATTTAGAACTCTATTTGTTATTTCCAACACAAGATGTTATTAAACACAACATTTGTGATCTTTTAATATCATTGAGAAATTTTGTCTATACAATTTTTATTCATTTTTATTTCAGTTTTAGTTTTTTAGTAGACTACATTACAAGTTAAACTAAATTAAAATAAGAAATGCTGCTTTGGCAAATAGCTGAAATAAGTTAAAGTTTTTAATATTTTATTTTGTTAACGTTTATTTTATTTAAAGTAAAAAAAAAAAAAAAAAAATGTTTTTTTTTAGTTTTACTTAACTGTCATAATTATGACAGACTATGAAATTAAAGGGTTACATATAAACAAACAACAAACAAACAAACTGGTGACCCTTAAAAACACGAGGTCATTGGTGTTTTTTTTCTTTCTGATTTGTTATGAATGACACTAAAACCATAACTGATAACATCAACACCAATATCGCATCTGTTAACAACACTGCAATCATATCTAATAATAAACCTAATATCGCACTATCAATAACACTAGTATCATTTCTGACTGAAATAATACCTGAAACACTAATGCACGTCTGATAATAATATTGAAATCACATTTCTATCTAATAAATAATAAGCCTACTATCACATGGACAATAACACTGTCACGTCTGGTAATGACAGCGAAACCATATCTGATTATAAGAGTAGGCTAATATGATATCTGATAATAATAACGTGGAAATCTGAAGTGACTGTCACCTTTGTCTCTACTCCGGTTTGTCTCGTGCATCGCGCCGTATGTTTTCATCATCCCGTCGCTCTCAGAAATTGCTTTCTTTAATTCCATAGTAAATGCTGATGTCACAGATTTTGGATTTATTTTATTTTGTCGCTCTGTCGTCGCTGCAATCACGCTGATCTGCGCTCATCCGCGGAACCGAACAACATCTTGACAGAATGAAGCTCCGTGACGTCACCATGATGAGGGATGCAGAGCGCATGCGCACAAGGGATGACAGCCTAACACGAAAAACTGGACAAATAACGTTTTCTCTGCACTAACATAGATACCAATGGCATTATTTAAATAATCATACCAAATATCCTATAGTAAGAGTATTAAGACAATTTTTTTCCTTGGCCCGCACTGTTTTTGATTGCTCTTTTTGTCAACATGTTCTTAAAAGAAGTTCTGCATTTAAAACTCGTTTTGGGCCCCGCGTTCTGTTCGTTCTATCTAACAGGGAACGTTCTAAACTTTAGCTTAAGTTTTGGCATGGTTGAACAAACGTTCTTCCAGTAACAACAATAGAACGTTCGTTCGTTCAAAGTTATCTGGTCTTTATTAATGTAACGTTAGCACAAAAACGTTATTTTTACATCGGTTTTTTTTTTTTTTTTTTAGAAATGTTTTAGTTGGACGTTCGTCTAACATTTTTTTTTTTAAATGTTACTACTCGTTTCAGAATGTTCAGAGAAAGTAACATTCCCATAATGTTTGAAGAATGATAAAATGGAATGATGTTTGCATAACTAAGAAAAAACGTTTTTAAAACTGAATAATTTGAACGTCCAGAGAACATGAAGAAATAACATTTTCATTTCAGCAAAATGTTCTTAAAACATATTTTTATTAGCTGTGGTTCCGTTCTGTAGCATCCATTTGCTTTGAACGTGAACAGCTCCTTTACATAAGCTGAGAAAGTTTATGGATGTTTTCTTAGTCACAAAGTTGGGAAAATTAGTCAATTTCAGCACTACAGAATACATTTATTTGACAATCTAGCAAAACTAGATCACACTACATTTCTATAGCATTCATTAATGCTGTGAGTATCAATCATGAACATTACAGTAAAGAATACTTCTGTGCATTTATTGATCTAAGTTAAAATACAAATAAGTTATTTAGTACTGTTTGTTAATATTTAACTAATGTTAATATATAAAACCTTAGTGTAAAGTTATACTCAAACACCAACCCACTGTGTTGAACAGTATACAAATGATTTATTTAAAAAAATGTCTGTTATTTTAGAACACATTATTTTATTCTGTTAACATAGAAATTACATTAAACATAGAATACTTCATCATATATATTCACCATATATGAATCATTTATTTTAATAAAAAACATTATGTTGAAAATATTTACAGTTTGCTAAACAAGCACCAATACAGCAATATGTAAAACCTATTAAATATAGTTTAATAATTTCATTCCACTTAACTTGCTGTAGACTGACAATTGGTGTGCAAAACAAAAAAGTGCCTTAAGGTGGATGAAAGCAAAGGCTAAAAGTAGCATAAAGAAAATGTATGTTGTATCAAAGGAATTAGCTGCTTATTACAGAAATAATAATATTAATATATACAAGCATTAAAAACAAGTTTTCATAAAATTAAAGATCATTTTAGTAGGTACCTTAGGTATATACAAAGCATCAAATACACAAGAAAGTCTAACAGAAATATGTGACCAGATTTCAGCAGCCGGTTGCAACAAAACCCAAAAGTTAGGAAAAATCTCAATGATCATTCATTTGTAACCTTTAATGCAACCGGGTCCAGCAGGCCCTAAATAAATTCTGAAATAAATTAATTTCCACAAAGAAAAATGTGCAAAATACTAATTAAACCCCAGTCAAACATATACAAATAAATATTAGTAAAATAACTAAATGTTCCAGGAACAGTGTGTGAACAACAGAATCAAAAATGGAGACAAACAAAACCAACATAACAGGATGAATTAAAAATAACTGCTTTAACTTAAAAAGCCAACCTCAAAAAAAGAGGAAAAGTGGATCTGCAGCAAATTTGGACTGGTCACAAATAATCTCCATTGATTTTCCAAATGTGACAGTGTTTCTGCTAATGTTTTAAACACTGCAGAAACAGAAACAGAATGGATGAATAAAAATACAAATATGAACTGTAGGAACATCTCAAAATCCTTTCCTCACTGAGCTTCATTCAACCCTCTTCTTTCCTGAGATCCGTTGCTCTGGTTTGCGCTCTACGCCACGAATCCAGTCCAGAGCTGCCGTCATGGTTCCGTCTCCGCTCTGGTGGGAAAAGCAGAGGAACGTAGCCCAGATGAATCCACAGCAGCCGGTGAACGCAGTGCGGATCAGTGGCGGAACCAGGATGAAATTCAGGAACTATAAGCCATGAAGAGCACTGACATGTGAGAAGAACACACACAAACTGTCCCTACTCTCAGAGAAAAGGGTACAAAAGCTGTCACCAGGGCAGTTCCCTTACACTTTTGTACCTTATTTTCTGCTAAAGGGTGAATGTATAAGCAGGGCTGAAAACATTCATTGGTATGGTGGTTTTGGCCCCACTAATTAGAAATGCCCCCCAATATTTGACATTCTTGATGCTGCTCTCCATTAAGATGCAGCGCTCTGTTTGTGGTTAGGATGACAAAAAGTTTTAAAAGTTAAATTTTTAGGCTGCTTTGCATCAGCGGTTGTCAATGTCAAAATGATTGAAATGGCCAATCAAATCAAAGAAGACGGCGCTTACTGTTCACAGAAGATGAGAGCGTACTAATTAGATATACTAATTGTGTTGACTAATATGATATCTGAATAATATAACTAATTGAGTGAATGTGTGCATATTTTTAAATAAAGTATTATTTGCAAATAGTTTAAATTGATTACTTCACAACTACAATTAGACTTAGAATTATTTATTTTTCTTTATTTCCTCAAAAGTGCAGTAAGCGAATTCTGAGAAAAGCTATTGAAAGTGGATCAGGGGGGAGGTGCCTGTGTTGCATAGTGTTGGTGGATTTGGGGGCGGGGATCAAAATAGAGGTGTGATCCTTTTGTGATTTACCTGCATGAACGGCCAGTAGGTTAGCCCGGTCTGCACAAAGAAACAAACACAAGACTGAAATCTGAAGTATATGACTTTGTCAAGCTTCCTTGTAAATCTAACATGTTTCAGTAAACCTATAGATCCATAATGACACCTGCAGTGACTGACTGCTCAGATCTGTATGAAATGACGTTCACAATCGGTTCAGACTCACCTTGTATGTGTTGAGGAATTTCTCCTTCCAGTCCTTTAGGATCTCATCTCTGCCCTCCATAAAGCTCACACCTGCTCAATGACATCACCACACATCTCATGTAAACCTGCCGCGCGCGTGCGTCATCAAGTCTGAAAGTCACCTGTGCTCACCTGTGTAAAAGGCGCTGATGGCGAGCGGCGCGGCAAGCGTCTGGTCCAGCAGCAGCTTTCGCAGCACCATTCGCAGCGCGTTGCCGGGAAAGCGTCGCTCCAGAAAGCGCATCCAAAAGAAATTGAAGTTGCCATGAAAACTGAACGCAACCACGGCGACGTTTCTCGTGTGATACCAGTCCACTTGTTCTTTACGCGAGAAGAGTTGGTGGACGAAATCTCCGCCTGCGAACAGGCACCCGTACAGGGTTACATTGGTCGCCCACGGGAAGCGTCTGACGGGCTTTAACAGCGCGTCGCGCATCTCAGCTACGTCCTTTCATTAATAACAACAATGATCCAAGAACAGTTGAGATGAAATGTGGATTGATCTTATATACTATCTATATAAGTAAGTTCTATATAGTATATAGATATATACTATCTAAAAACTCTATTGTACAGTGGCTGTTTGACAGTCCTCGGTGGGTAGGGCAACCTACCGAACCGAGAGCGCATGCGCAGAACCACCCTATCGCCCCGCCCACTGAACCGAAAGGGAGTAAATCGGGCTCCAAGCGTTCTTTTTTAATTGTTTATTGTACAAAACAAGACCGGGAACAAACAGCAACGTAAAGCACAAGCACCAGGATGAACACTAACTAACTAACTAACTAAATAGCAAGGAGCAAGAATCAAGACAAACGATTAGCTGACAAAGACAATACACTATTAAAACAAAGAGGAACATAAAGTTTGGGACCTTCTATTTTTTTTTTTTTTTTATAAATACACGAATGAACACTACCATTTCAGAAAGGGTGGACTTTACCATCAACCACTTGTTCCTTAATTCTTTTTGAAATAGACTAAGTTCTATTTCGAACTTAACACTAAATCGATTGCTATATTAAAATACTTTACATTGAAATTTATGTTTTTGAAAAACAAATAAATAAGTAGAAAGTATAACATGATAACTGAGTTTTTGAGTGATTTGAATTAGAATTAATTTTATATTGGTGTAATAATGGTGTATTCATGTAATAATAACCATGAACTGTTATAATATGTCAGTAACTAAGATCCACACATCATGTAACAGTGTGTTCTACCTTCCTTAAGCCATTAATAGTATTATTAGCTACTAACTATTCATTTATTTGGATTTTACTATACATATTTTATTAAGTAGGATATGCAAATGAAAAGGACACTGATACAGCTGAGCATAAAGTTTTTATATTTAGCCTTTTTTATTCAGTAAATACAGGTATAAATCATATTCACGAAGCATCAATGTTCTGATGAAACATTTAATAACATCCTCTGTGTGTCCCGTCATGCCCCGGTGCATTGTGGTTGCTTGTCAGGGGCGCATGCGCACAGCGGAGCTCCATCTTTCCATCCCGAGCGCAGAAGAGCAGCGGATGTGTTGATGCTTTTGGCCGTTTTGTTTTTATTTTTAAACGCCCAGAGTCGATGTGAAACAAACCCGAGCGGATTCTTCCTCCGTTATTATCCTCCTGGGAGCTTCCAGCCGACAGAAATGCGGCGTGTGGCGGGTGTTATGAGGTAGATTGAGCCGCTGCTGCTGCGCTTCGGCCGCGGCGACACATTTGAGTGTAAATCCGCTGCAAGAGTGTTTCCGGCCCGCACGCGAGCAGGTACGTGCGTGCAGCTAGTGAGTTTTTGTACGTGTGATTGTATGTTTGTTGCGCGTGTACTGTTTAGGTTAGCAGTTAGCTGTGTGTGTGTGTGTGTATGTCTGTATGTGTGTGCGCGTGTGCGCGCGTGCGCTCGGATTCACCCGCAGCCATAATGAGCCCAGAGCTTTATCCCGAACCGAACCGAAGCGCCTGTGCTGAGCTGTGATCCGACCTCTGTGTGCGAGTCTGATGTGCTTCGCCTTCATCTCTGGCTAGCTTTAGCTTTAGCTGTGGGCCAGAAGCTCATTTATCTGCACTGGGTTAGTGTTGTCATTATTAAATACAGAAATAAGTGATTGTAAATGTGATGTTTGTCGTTATACAAACACACAAGTGTTTGAGCGGGACATTACGGTTTCATCTCTGTCAGTTTGAATAATCTTCAAGAGAGAATCTGTCTGGTCACATCTGAAACTCACATTATTTTACTGTCAGTACAACTGTCACTCATTTATCAGTGTGAATACAGTGATTAACACAGTATTTGCAGCTATTAATCGGTGGATAAATCTGACAGGCGAGATGGGAATGGCCTTATGTCATGTTAATGACAGGTAGGCAGCACCTGGAGTGTGACACACACACACACACATACCACACACACTGATCTGATGTGTCTCATACTACACTCATGTAGTGGTCAAGACGTTCTGTGTCTCTGTCATGTATGTTGTCGCATGTCCTGTTGTCGTTTAACTTGTGAATATTTTTCTGTGGTTGGTGAGCTGATTACATTGTCTTTTTTGATTGTTGTTTTAGCAGCACACATTGCAGAAAATGACCTCCGACCTTTTTAAGGTCACTTCAGAGCATAACAGCTAGACTCTGTAGGTCCATCTCAGTTTGCGTACTTGTGTACTATTCGATGCCATTTCGTAGTATAGTGTGAGTAGTGAAAAAGCGATGCACGAAGTGTGGAATTTTGGATGGTTCATGCACTCAACTGTCGCAGCTTTATTTACTAGATAGATGTTGATAGATGTTAAATGACAAAAATATTTTAAAATTCATACACTACACAGTTGAGTGCATAGTATAGTGTATGGTGCATCATTTGGGACACAGCTTGTGTGTATGATCGCATTGTGTCATCTCTGGTGTTGTTGTCATTAAGTTGCAGTGTAGTTTGTGCAGATTTGCTCCTGATTGCTTGGGTAAAGGGTTTCATTCTTGTCAGAATCTTCTCTGACAGCACACATGCAGCTTCTGCAGGTGAGATGTGTGATTGTCATTGTCGCGTGCGTGCATGTGTCCAGCGTTTGTGTGATCTGGACTCAGACCTGTTCACACTGCTAATGTTCAGGAGTGAATTCAGATCCGAACACCAGAAGCCAACTCAGAATGCCCCATGTCTCAGTTCTTGATTCATTCTGTCTGTCGTTTGTGCTTCAGAATAGAAAAACTTACTGTTTATAAGATGACCTGACATTCATCCATGATTTCAACATGATCTTCTTGAAATATCACTTTGTGAGCTGCGTTCAAATGTCGTTCTGAAATCAACAGAGCGTTTTTTACCCTTGCTGGTCTGCGATATCTGCATATGTTTTTTTTATTTTTTATTATTGTTTCATCTTTCATATAGGTGATGCTAATCTGTCACTTGCAGTCCTGACCAATCAGAGCTCGCTTCTCAACACGTATATTGTTCAATAGATACTCTACAGTTCAAAAGATTAGGGTCGGTAAAATGTAATTTATTCCTGTGATCAAAGCTGAATTTTCAGCAACATTACTCTTGTCTTTAGTGTCACATGATCCTTGAGAAATCATTCTAATATGCTGATTTGCTACTCAAGAAACATTTCTGATTATTATTAATGTTGAAAACAGTTGTGCTGCTTCAGATTTTAGTGTAAACCTTCCACACCAAAAGGCGATGACATTCTGATTATTTTAAGAGCGCTGCAGTTTTTTCACCAGGTCTATCTCTTTAAATGCTCGATCTCTATAAAGCAGGATGGATTCTGATTGGCTGTCAATGTTTTTATCCTTCATCAGCTGGGAAAGATCATTCTGAAAGCGATTCCAATGGTGTAATTTCTCTGTGCCGTTATCTTATAGTGGTGGTGTGGACTATTCTTTTACATTTAGAACTGTTTTTAGAACTATATCTTTATCGATATCATCCTTGTTGTGAATGAGCGCCATAGAATCTGTCATGGTGTTAAAAAGGAAAGAAAGAATTTAAATATTTGACCAAATTACATTTTGTTCCTTTCAGTTGGTTTTTGAAGTTTTGAGAATGTGATCACAATCACAGATTCACTGACTTCATTAATGAGACTTATTGCAGCATTTGGGTGAAATCTTCCATTTATAGATCATTACAGTATTTATTATATTATATATTGAGCAGAAACCCATTGTATTTTTTTTGTGTAATAAAGGTTTGAGAAGAGCATTTAGACGAAAGCTCTGATCTTGACTGTTTAAAAAACTGTTCTTCAGATATTTCCAGAAGTGTTTGGTTTATGATATTTTCTTTCTCTCATTTAGGAACCATGAATTTACGCGAGCTGCACCTAAATGGTCCATGATGAGCAGCACATCTAAAGACCTGCCGCAGGAACGTGACATGTGCTGTCCACTGTAAAGACGCGTCACCTGACCTGGACGGACGCCTCCGGTGCTGAGCCCGCGGGTCCCACTGCCTGCCGGGAGCTGCAACTGTTTCCATGTGTCTAGTCATTTGAGGTGCTTTTATGTCAAGATCAGAAGCGCTTTCAGACTTCTTTCTCATGGCTTTGATTGGTCAGACTCTAGCAGCGGAGTCCCTGTCTGCGTTGAGTGGCAAAGTAATGAGGCCCTTCCGCGGCCGGTCTGCGCTGTGAGCCCGTCTCACTGCGGTCTGGCCTGCAACTTCGCCCCGCTTTCAGGAAAGTTGTGCTCCGTCTTCCCTCTTCTGAACGTCAGAATGAGACATTGTGTCGGGACAGAGAAGAGCGTGTGATCTCTCACGAGGAGTTTTGCACTGGTCCATAAAAATGAATGGAGGTAAAGATAGGGAGGGTGGGGATGGCAGAGGGCAGCTCGCCCAGGTGCCCATCGGCTGGCAGCGAAAGGTGGAGTCCTCGGGTGTCGTTTATATCAGGTATGGACAGTAGTTCTTAATGCACTTTCTTTTTGTGTTTAAGATGTTTGACTGTTGCATTAGCAGGGTCCAAATGAATTTTTCATCACCTGCCAAATTTTACTAGTCATATTGACGATATTTGCGGGCACCATTTCTTTGCATAAAAGATGCGTGACGGCGTTTGTTATTTCTTTGTGCTTTTTTTTAACTCTTTTCGTATGGTGTGCAGTTCGCAAATGTCTGTATTCGGAATGGTTAGGGTTCGGAATGTGCCATTGTTTTTCTATGTAAACACTCGCTAGATGGATGTCTTTAACCGTTGCACTTGCATCTCACGTCTTTTGCAGCATCTAGCGCATGACACGGCATTCTACATAGCGCTCAAGGTTAACAAAGTTCAACTTTTAAATAACATGTCTCTAGACCAATGTCACAAAAACACGTTCTGTGTGATAGACCTACCTAGTTTTGCTGCAACGATAGTTTGACAGGTTTTTTTTTTTTTTTTTTAAAGTACTTATCCTGCCCTGAATTGATCTTCCCTGTTTCTGTGCTTTCTTCCATGTCATAACAGTAAACCCGCTCTGTTCTGTTTTCTCGCGCTAGATTTAAGCGCGCAGCATTCAGATTGCACGCTGAGGGGGCTGGCGGAAAAATCTTGCTTTCTGTGGTTTAGAAATCATGCATGCTCGTGATTTTTATTACGATTCAGATTAATCACACAGCTCTAGTTATTTTTATCAAAAATATATTTTTGTCAATGCAACAGTGGCATTGTTTAGCTATTTGTCTATTGCATATTAGCAACAAACAGTAGATTTTGTCACTTGGTGCATCATTTATTATGAGAGCTGCTGTGCATTTCAGTGAAACTTCATCTATTGAAGTTGGGGGGGAGAATTTTACGTGTGCAACACTACATAAAGTAGAGGGAAATATAACTGATAAGTTACCAGCCAAATAGGCCTGTCGTGATTATTGATTAATCGTCTGATTGCGATTATTTGTTTTAATTGCAATTGTTTGAGATAACCGTAGTAATTGTGCAGTTTAAATTCCAACCACAATTTTGCCATCCAAATAAAGGACATTTAAGCGCTCAAGAAAATGCCATTAAATACATGATATCGTGTCTCCTTTTCCGGTGTGGTAGAGAGAAACAGTAGATTCATAATCTAGCAGGGAATTAAAAATATAAACACTGTTATAAAGTACACAAAGATAGTGAAAGGTCTAACTTCATACAAAATTATATTATATTATAAATAATACTATAAATATGATTAATTTTAACAGCAATAAAGTAAATAATATGGGTCTATTTTATTTATTTTATAATCATTTGAATCTTATTTTTTAAATATATAATTTTTATTATATTATATACAGTGCCAAGAGATAAAATATTAGGCTAACACTGTAAGTGACATGAACAAAACAGAATTAAAAAGTTAATAGCAATTATTTGTATGACAATTATTCGTCAGCTCAAAATTCATGATTGTGACTCGCCCAAAGTCAGCTACTCTCATTTGTTGTGTTCCAGTTTGGACCCTGTATGAAACGTAATTTCATATAGTCCTCCAGACACAAGCAAGTATTTGTCAAAACTAAAGTGTCTATTTTTACTTTTATAGATTGATGTCTTTCCTGTAATAGTCAAGTCACCTTTATTTCTACACCACTTTATACAATGCAGATTGTTTCAAAGCAGCTTCACCATGATAAACAGGAAAATAACAATCTAATTTCATTAAATATGAGACAAATTCAAAATTCTTCTGTAAAGCAATTGTGTAATTGCTGTGTGTGTGTGTGTGTGTGTGTGTGCAGTCCAAGTGGATCAGTGCTGTCCTGCCTCGAGCAGGTTAAGTCTTACTTGCTGACTGATGGCACCTGTAAATGTGGTCTGGAGTGTCCTCTCATCCTACCCAAGGTCAGTACTGATGTTGTAAGGCAGATGCACAACTGCCCATTTCACAAACACGATGCATACAATCTAGACATGTTTCCAAAAGCCACATTTTTACATTGTCACTGGTAATAGTCTTGATGCGGAGAATAAATCACTGTCCTGTTTTTTTTTATTTTTTTTATTGCAAGATCAGTATAAATACTCCACTCCATTCCTCAACCTGCATGAGTATTTCATGTATTCATTCACTGTTCAGTTGTAACCCTTGCGAACCACGCATTCTCCAACTGACCTGAGAAACATTATGTCTGAGAATATTTCTCTATGCACATCCAGTTTTTTTGTTACCCATTTAAAATCAGAACTAGCGATGGCAATAAATCACTCTTTTAAAGGGATAGTTCACCGAAAAATTACTTATCTAATTTCAATTACTTAACATCCTCAAGTTGTTCCAAACCTGTATGAATTTCTTGCTTCTGCTGAACACAAAAGAAGATATTTTGAAGAATATAGGTAACAAAACAGTGGATGGGCCCTATTGACTACCATAGTATGTTTGTTTTCCCATCGGGGGCCCATCAGAGAAAGAAATTCATTGATTTACGATTCATTTTGATTTGTTCAGATGCTCTCTCACTGAATCATTTGGAGTTTAGTCAGTAAAATGGTATCAGACAAAGAGAGCAAAAAGAACAGTCAAAATAGAACAAAAGTTAACTTTTTTGAAAAGTAAATTTAAGAAACTTTAGTCATGAAAATACGGGGCTGTTCAGGCTAAAAGTGTTTTTATCTAGTCTACTGTCCTAGGCTCATTCTCAAATTCAGCTTGACAAATGCTAGTATGTTGTGAAGTAATGGGGAAGCACAGAGGACCATCACTTCTCACACAAGCTTTACAACTTGCTTGCATCACAATGTCCAACTCATGAGCGCTCTTTTGACAGTCGCTGTTTGTTTTTTTTTTTGGTTCAAGCATCAAACGAGCGGCAGCCATTCAGTGGCATTATATGGACTCACAGAGATGGATTATTTTCATAAAAATCTTTGTTTGTGTTTGTCTGAAGAAAGAAAGAATTTAAATAGGCTAATACTTAAGAGTCTGTGATTGGATCATTATTGCAGTGATGATTATGTTTCTAGCATGTTATATGTTTGGGAACTGTTCTTTTAACCCTAACTGATGGAGTGTGTAGCTTTTCACAACCATGTAGGACGATGTATCATTGCCACATTCCAGGATGACAAAGCCAAGATTCATCAGGCTCAAATTGTGAAAGAATGGTTGGAAAGGAGCATGAAGAATTTTTTTCACACGTGAAAAAAAGTCTTCACACGTCATTAAAAGTCTTTGGGATGTGCTGGAGTAGACTTTACAGAGTGCTCGACTCTTGCATCGTCAATACAAGATCTTGAACAAAAATTGATGCACCTATTGATGGAAATAAATGTTGTGATGTTATTTACATCAAGAGGTGCATCAATTTTTGGTCAATTTTTGACAATGCAAGAGTCAAGCAGTCTGTTAAGTCTAATCCAGCACATCCCAAAGACTATCAATGAATTTAAAGGGGACCTATTACAATTTACTGTGAGAACAACCAGCCTTATTTTTTTTTTTTTTTTTTTTTTTATAGTTCTCATAAATCAAAAACAGTCTCTTCAAACGTGCTGATTCAGATTCCCCCTACAGTGACATCATTGTGGGGAGAAGCCCCGCCCACAACTGGTGACGATCTGCCCCATTAGCATAGACACAGCCCTGAGTGAGAAGCACAGAGTCAGCCATTTCTGTATCCTCACTGTAGCAGCTGGAGTTGTACAATGTCTGCCCCAAAAAGGCATTACAAGTGTTGTTTTGGGATGTACCTATGCACATAAGAGTCTCCATAGACTCCTGCCATCTGAGTCACTGAGGACATCGTGGTTAAATTTCATTTTAGAAGGAAATGTCCCGAAGAAAATCTCAAGTCCATTTGTGCCAATTATTTTGTGCCGGACTGCTTCACAAATAAGGGGGCGTTTCAGTGCTGGATTTTCAAAAAAGTTGATTCAGAAAGATGGGTTAATACCAAAGCTTTGCGTGCAAACTTCAGATCCAGACAAAGTATCACATGTCAGATGTTGTTGAGTCCTTCCAAATTGCCTTTCTGAAAGAGCTGAGCCGTTTCTGAGCCGCACTCTGTACGGCTAATGTTGCTAAAGCTACCATTGTCTCTGCCTGTTTTCACTGATGCTGCTATCACATGCAGAATTATTGTAAATGCATGTTAAAAATTGTTAACTTGCATGTTAACTTTCCTAGTTAAAAATTGTACATAAACGCCCTTTGAAGTCGCCCATTTGAATGCAATGAGCTCGTAATGACGACTTCATAAGTGGGAATTATGAAATTTCTGATAGCACCAGGAGACCAGAGCTATGTCGTTATTTTTATCCAACCATACTCACCATCTGCGTAATTCATAAATGCGCATTTATTATGCACAGTACAGACAGATGACTGAACATATAAGGTTGAACACCACTACTGACAGTTTCTGACATTTTCAGTGCATGAGATTGTCCTGTTTTGTTGTTGCTGGTATGCTGGAGCATGAGCTCTTGAAGATCCGCCCTCTTCTTGAGAACTGTTGCCAAACATATAACATGCTAGAAACATAATAATCACTGCAATAATTATCCATATTTAAATCCAAACAGCGACTTTTTTTTTTTTTTTTTTTTTCGCCGGGCAGTTTATATCCGGGATGGCATGATGAGTGATGAATGATTCAGATCAGGTCATAGTTGCTGTGTCCGAAATCACATACTCTCTGACTAGGTACTTATTTTGAAGAATTACTTTGCGACTGCTAAAAAAAGTGTGTTCTATATAGTATGAATGTAATCTGGACGTACTACATTTGCCATTTTGTCACTGTCATGTGACATTCCAGATTCAGTTGCATCGCTACACTGCCATTCACAAATCCTCTCCCGTGGCCTCATGTGATAGTAAAGTGTCCATCGTATGCACACATCAGAATCTCGCCGGAAGTAGTAGGTCACCCGGGTACTTATAAAAGAGTAGGCAATGAGTACTGTGAATTCAAGCATAATACTCTTGTCACTGTTTTTTTTTTTTTTTTTTACTAGTAGGGAAGTATGCAATTTTGCAGCCAGCGTGTCACAGATTGCTCCATGTAATTTAGTATTTTAGGTCTACACATCAGGGCTCATGCTCTGGTCCGAGTCAGTTGAGTTGCATACAAGATCAGTAATGAAACAAGATAAAACCCATTAATTAAAATGAATGAGTCTTTTTGCGCTGATTTTAATTATCCAGCAACTAAGAATGCACTGTAAATTCTCATTGTGAATGTTACACTATAATGTGTAATGACACTAGTGTCTAAAACACAGGAAATTAACAGTCTCTGAAGGAAGAATTATTCACTATACGGTACTGTCTGAAAAGTAGGTACTTCAGCATACTGAATTATCATTACAAAGAGGTTTATGCAGCTGTATTTATTTAATTTGTATAATAGGAATTATATAAAATATATAAAATAGGCCCGGTTTCACAGACAGGGTTTAGATTAAGCCAGGATCATGCCTTAGTTGTACCCTAGAAAAAAACATTACTGGTGTGCATTTTGAGACAAAACAATAACACTGGCATATTTTAAGATCTGTCAGTGCAAGCTGCTTTCAGTTAAAACGGCTCAAACATGCATTTTAGCCTAGGTCTAGCTTAAGCCTTGTTTGTGAAACCGGGGGATAACTTTCCGTCCTCAGTCTGTATTCTTTTAGGATATTATATTCTGTTTATATTCTACAAAGGATGAAAAGAATGTTAGAAATAAAAGGAGAATCGTACGGATGAATGAACTGTCGATTGTATTGTAAGTCCTTAAAAAAATGGTGCTGGAAAAAAGTGCTTTAAAGTCCTGTATTGAACCCTGTGTCAAGTTAAAAAAGTGTCTTGAGACACCTTTATTCTGCTCCGGTGTCTGTTATGCAAATAGTTAGTTATACTTGGACATACCATGTTGGCATTGTCACATGACCTACAATGTTAATTTTCCCTGCCATTTGCTTCATAAATATTGCTTATACCAACATATTACTCATTTCATACATACTATATTTGTAGGGAAATTTCGATGTTGGGTTAACTTATAGGGATAGTAATTAGTATGGTATCATTGACTTTGAGATTTACTCACCCCTAAATATTACATCAAATAAACAAAGCTAACTGTGACTTTGTCGAAGTACAAGTCTTGCTCTGACAATTCTGTTTTCTTAGGTTTTCAATTTTGATCCTGGTGCGGTGGTGAAGCAGAGGACTGCAGAGGATGTGAAGGCTGATGAGGATGTTACGAAGCTTTGCATCCACAAGAGGAAGCTTATTGCTGTGGCGACGCTGCATAAAAGCATGGAGCTGCCACCTCCTTCCCTAACACTCACCAGTCCAGGTGGAGGCACAAGTATGACATCTTATCTGACAACGGAATGAGTCGTTTTTGTAAATTTAAAGTGCCCCATTATGCTTCTTCAGATATTACCTTTCATGTAGTGTGTTTGTGAATGTAAAAGGTCTGCAAAATTTCAAAGATCAAAGTGCAGATAAATGGTGTTATTGTCTCCCAAAAGAAAGAAGGGATTCTGAACTGCCTGAAACGAGTCGTCAGTAATTCCATCCTTACTTCCTGCTCGAACCCAAGAAGGTTTGCAACAAATTTAGTGTTCCGTTTCTGACACGCACTGTAAGAAGTCGACCAATCACAACAGACTAGACATTTGAATAGTCAGAGCAGAGAAAGCTCTCAGAAAGGAGGGGGTTAGAGAGACTGAATCTTTTATTAAACCGTTTCAGACACTGTGAGAAAAGATCTGATGCTGCAATTTATATTATGAGAAAATTTGTGTTTTTTGACCTTGGATGCATGTTAACTTATTGTAGGAGACTCCAAAACAAAATTAGGAACCTTTAAAAAAAGCATAATAGAGGCACTTTAATATGAATGTTTATGAACAAAAACCTTTTTAATGAACTTCCCCCTTTTTGTGCATGTTTTTTTCCTCAGTATTTGGTTATTTTACTGTGAATTGTAGGAGGGGTTCCTATGATGTAAATTAAGTAATGCTAACCTTTTGATAAATATAATAAATGTCACAAGATATCACAGTTTATCACAAATGACAACCAATGACAATCTCACAAACCCACCCCAATTCTAGCACAAACCCCTAGGGTTCATATACCCTCACTGGGAAACCCTGTAGTAAAGAAACAATCACACAGCAAATGACTGACAGTGACTCTCTGTTTTCCTGTAGGTGTGACCTCCATGACCCCTAACGCACAGCCTCGAGCAATAAGGAATAAAACCCACGAGGGCCAGCCAGAATGTAAGAACCCATTTAAGGTGATGATGGCGACGGGGCAACGGCACTTCTCTCCGGATCTGTGCGGCCCGCAGCAACAGGATGTTTTTCCTGCATACTCCAGGCAGAGACTGGCCAGCGGTGAGCCAGGGCCCAAGTCTCCGTACCGCAGTGGGCACGGAGGCATGTTGAGCCCTCCCTCGCAAGCCTTCGGGGATGGTTCTCTGTCCCCAAGAACAGACGCTATTGGCAGTCCCGACGGGTTTGTACGCAACAACCCCTGTGGCTTCCAGGGGACCGGCAGTCCCAGCACCATCCACAGCAACAGCCGCATCCCTTTGTCTTCTCCTGGGGTCATGATCCACGGCTCACCCGCCACCCAGTCATCCTGTGTCATGGCTGGAAGGACTAACATGCCTCTGTCCCCCCCAGTCCCCAACAAGAGCCCCGTCATGAAAAAGCCCCTGTGCAACTACCCGCCCAGCATGGACTCGAGCAGAACTGTGTTTCACCACAAGGCTCCATCTGCTCCCGCACCCCCTCTGCCACCTCCCTGTGCCCTGCAGAATAAACAGGTGAGCTCCGAAAAGGACCCTCTTGGCATCCTGGATCCCATTCCCAGTAAACCGAATCCATCTACTTTCCAGCCCAATGCCCACTCTCAGGTACCAATGGTGAATGTAAACATCCCTCCTGCCATCGTCCCATTGCCGAGCAACCTGCCTTTGCCCACGGTGAAGCCGGGGCCGGTTGGTCACATGCAGAGGACTCAGCACGGCACAGCCACATCCATCTCCCCGTCACCCGTCACCTCTCCTGTTCACATGTCTGGGCCCTCCCTGGGCCGGATGGAAGTGTCTCCACAACGATCCCGCTCCTCGTCCACCTCCTCCGAGCAAGGCAGCTTTGCCGTTCCCCCGTGCGGCACTATGAAGGTCCCGCCACGCTCGCCCAGATCCTCCATGAGTTCGCCCCGACCTGCTTTGCCTTCCAGCCCATCTGGCAAGCCGGACGTTCTCCACCAGTACAAAGAAATGCCCACCCAGCTGCTGGCAGGGATGAGTAGCAGCATGAGCAGTCAGCACAATCCAATGTATCCCCCCGCCTCAGGCGGCACCACGTCGCAGAAGGAGCACCCGGGCCTTTTGGGAATGCCACTGAACCAGATCCTTAACCAACACAACGCTGCCTCTTTCCCTGCCAGCAGTCTCCTCTCAGCTGCCGCCAAAGCACAGCTAGCAAATCAAAACAAGCTTGGAGGAGGAGGTGGCTGCAGCGGTGGCGGCACTTGCGCAGGCAGTGCAGGGGCGTCTGCAGGGCTCTCTTGTCCTCTCGGTGCGACTGATACCAACAGGGCTGTTGAAACCCACAATACTTTAAATCCTATGTTGCCACCCAACCCTGCCATGATTATGCCCAGCAGTGAGGGCCAGAGTGGACGTGCGGCCCTTCGGGACAAGCTCATGGCACAGCAGCGTGACCCTCTCCGCAAGCGCAAGCATCCTCCAAATGCTGCTAACCACGAGAACAATTTCTTCAACATGGCTGGCATGAGGACGCCCTGCTCTTCCACCGAGCAGATGAGAAAAACCTCTCGACTGCCCTCGAACACATCAATGGCTCAATTACTCCAATCTCTGAGCAACCACAGCTCCCACATGGCCAGGGGCAGAAACCCAGGCCTTGTAAGTCCCAGGTCGTGTGCACTTTGGCGAGGGGGCCGTGGCCTCTGGTGCGGCGCCTCAGAGCGCACAAGTACAGCAGCGGCTGCATGGCCAGACGGAAGCCATGCTCTGCCCCGGTGTGGAGTCCCAGAGCCAGTATTCAGGCATGATGAACCAGATGCAGGCTACAGCGATGGGAAACTGTGGACCTGTGAACCAAGGCGGACAAGTTCCTCTCGGAAACCATGTGATGGGACACACAAGCTCTCACTTTCAGCAGCGTGTCCAGCCAAACGTCAGCTGCATGCTGCCCAGCAGCAGTGATGCCTGCTGCTCACAACCCATGACTGACACAGGTAAGGAGAATATTGAGTACTTGGTTCTGTAGTGATATTTTGTTACACTAAATTGGTATTGAGAAATCTCATATGGTAATGCAAGATTTTGGTTATCTCACCTGCCCCTAAGTTGCATGCTTTTTGGTTTCTTTTACCTTATTGGATGTTTTAAATACCTTGCCTTGGTAAAAACAGTAGTGAAGTTTCTTCCATTGTGGCAACTCCTAATTACTAAAGAGGCTAAAAAACAAAAATAATAATAATGTTTGTAATGATTTGGAAGCAGTTGTTCACATCACTTAAAGGGATTTTTTCATTTTTAACTTTTTTAACTTTAGTTAGTTTGTGATGCTGCTGATAGAGCATTGTGATAGAGTTTGTGATAGAGCATAAAAAACATCTGCAAAGTTACAACACTCAAAGTTCAATGCAAAGGAAGATATTTTCTTTTAAAGAATTCTCTGTTTAAGGACTACAACAAACGTCTGGTAGGGACTACAACGAGCTTCTTCCCGGGTTGGGGACATCACTAACCCTAGAATTTACATAATTCCTGCACCCGAGAACACGCAACAAAGGGGTGAGGCCATGCTATTGCAATACAGTACGTAACACAAATGCAATAGCATGTCATAAAAGCAAGATGACAACATGACAAATTATAACCGTAATTAAATTAAACTAAACTATACCTGTTCTATCTTCATGCAGCATATATTCTCTGGCTCTGTAGGCATCTTACAACAGTTCCCACACGAGCAATTTATAGATTATCATGACAGAATATGCAATCAATAACTTTAATATAGTTAACTCCACATCAGCTACATAAATTCATCAACTAACCATTCAGAAATGTCCTGTTACATTCTGCACTTCTTCTTGAGCCTCTCCATCATTGTCCGACTTCGGTTTGAACATAAACAGTTTCTGACATTTTCAGTGAGTCTGAGGTAATCAGCACTGCTAACACGAGCTCTTGAAACTCTGCCCTCTTCGTAGGAGCAGCAGCTCATTTGCATTTAAAGGGACACATGGAGCGTTTTTGCTCACCCTCAAAAAGTGACAAATTTAACTTGCTATAAAAAATTATCTGTGGGGTATTTTGAGCTAATACTTCACATACACACTCTGGGGACATCAGAGACTTATATATATAGAAATCGGGGGAAAAATGCGTTGAGTTCTGCTGAATTCAATATTGTAATTAACACCCTACATTATGAAATATGTTATGATGTTATAATGAATATGTGTCCTCCTTTTTTATAATGTAGTATCAGTGATTTGCTGGAGTTGTTTATATAGAGAATACAGTGTGTTGTCTCTAACAAGCACATTTTAGAAGTGACTATATTCACTACAATATAACATTTGTTGCTATTGATTAAAACCATCTGCTTAATGCCTGTTTAAATTGCACTAAATGAAGGAAAAGAAATTGCTTTGCAAAAACTGCTTTTCCATTATTTGTTTAATTTCGCTTAAATCGTAAGCAGGATATTCTGTTGGAATATTTTTGGAGATAAATCCCAGCTTCTTTATGATCTGATCAAAAAAGTGATGAGTCATATTGTCACCTTTTCCTGTCGTGGATCATGTAAGCTGTTTCTTTTGATATGATGCAGAATCTTTTGATCAAATGTGGTTTATTAAATCAATCTATCCACGTAAATTACATTGGAGGAAAGATTACTTGCTGTCAGGCAGATGAGGTTATGTTTCATAAACGGTCACTATAATGTGCCATAATGATAATCGTTGTCAAAATCATCACACTTGCAGTCCAAATTCAAAAATTTGTTAGATTGAAAGAACTAAAAACAAAGTTGTATTGCATGCATGTAAGTATATATTTTTTTAAACAAGCACAGATCCAGTGTTAGCATGACATGAGTGTTCTGTTTCAGGTCTGTTTGCGTTTTGTTGTCCTGAGCACCTGTACTTACATACTTAAAAATGCTCCTGTTATAATGCACACATCTTCTTTCCTGACCTGTTCAGTTGTGTATGTGTGTGTGAATCATACCTTGGAAAGCACTACCAATCATCGCACTGCTGTCTCCATGGCAACCTCCCCAGCAGCCACTGGCAACAGTAGATCATACACACTGTCCGCACAGGGCCGTCATTCTGTGACACCACACACAGCATTCATTATGCAACACGACACGACTGTTATTTAGCACATGCATTTAATTTCACTTGATGTGCAGTCAATGTATTTGCAGGAGTTCAATGTGTAGTTCAAGCGTGATTAAACATACAACCTTTAAAACCAGCACACTAAACGCACATCAGGTGCTGCCATTCATTGTGCCACATCAGCCAGTGAGGACAGGATTTTATACACTGATCTGCAGCACCTCAAACTATGCATACACTAACAATTAAACATGATTATTTTTATAAACGTCAACTACTCATCTCTGTTTTTTTTTTTTAAAGACAAACATTGCATTCCCAGGTTTGGCAACTCGAGATCCACTTTCATGCAGAGTTTAGCTTCAACCCTGATCAAACTCACCTGCCTGTAGCTCTCTAGTAATCCTGAAGACCTTGATTAGCTTGTTCAGGTGTGTTTGATAAGGGTTGGAGCTGAACTGGAAAGTAAAGTGGATCTTAAGGGCTAGAATTGCCCAGCCCTAGTTTAAAAGCAGAAACGTGATGCTTGTATTTCTATTAGATAGAGCATGTGAATTATTCAGTGAATACCTGTTTATTAATTGAGTGCTGTGAAGTGTTTGATGACCAGTGGATAAATTTCTAGTATGTTTCTGACAATTTCTGTGGGTGTATCATGCTGAATATACACCAGTTTTAGCACATGGAGGTCTGTAATATCTACAGCGACTATCCGTAAATGTTCCCATTGACAGTAGCTTGGCAATACTGCAAGTACATTGCTTACTGGTATCTTTGCTCATGAGCGCTCAGTTCTGGAGACTTTTTATTTTTATTTTATGTTACAAATTACTCTAAAGGCCTGTTCACACTTAGATAACTATACAGATAACTATATTACCATCCAGACCAGCAGACAATATTGTTCTGTTTTTTCTAAGTGCTGCAGTTATTTTGTCTGCTGCTTAATTGCTCGTGCTCTTGTCAATGGTTTTTTTTTTTTTTTTTTTTTTTTTTTTAATAGTTCATCAGCTGGAAAAAAATCATTCTGAAAGTGATTCCAACTATATTGTTTCTGTGCCATTTTCTTTATAGTTCTGATGTGGACTCTGCTTTTCTTTGATTTTTAGAACTATATCTTTATCGTTATAGTTGTTCTTAGTGTGAACGGGCCTTAAGTCACAGGAAATTTATGTCATTGCAACACTGATTGACTGATGACACCACAAAGTTTCAAACCCTTCACTAATGACTATACTTCCTGTTTATGAGCTACAATGTCAAAGACAGCAGGGCTATGTAATATTAAGAAATAAGCATTTAACACTTAAGAGCCTTCAAGGAATTATATAATTACATTTTTGCTATTTATGTGATGCTAATATGTGGGTACTTTTGAGTTTTAGTGGCTTTACTAGAATGACGTAAATTTTGACAATTAAAGTTTAGAATAGTAAACGATTAGTAACTGTAAGTTACTAATCGTAACTTACAGTAAATGAATAGTAAAATTAAGAATAGTAAAAGTAAGATTAGTAACTGATTCTTTCTCTCTAGTCTTAAGCTAACAAGTATAATCTTGTTTTACATCTTGTTGGTTGTACTTTTCAAACATTGTGCATTTTGTGCATGCATAACTAGGGCTGCCAATCAATTGATTAATTAGAATTCATTTTTTGATTTTCCAGATTATATTTTTAGTTCCTCCTGCTTTTGCATATTTTATTTATTTATGTACTAACCAGTCCAGGCAGTATAGAAATATGTGGTGTCAAGATTGGTGACACTTTTGTGCTGTTTCTAACACTTCCTTTGGCCACAGGTGACCCTGCATCGCTGAGCTGCAGCATAGGAAACACTCCTCAGATGGGTGGTGTCATGGCTGCCGCAGGGCACATATACCACCACCAACACCAACACCACCACCACCAGCAGCAGCAGCTGCACCCTTCACTGCAGGGCATGCATGGGGTCTCCACATATCCGAGCCAGGGGCATTCCTTTGCAACCGCTCCTTTTACGGACAATAACGTGCCCAACTCCAACAACTTGCCTTGCCTGTACCAGGATTATCAGGTGACTCACTCAGTCAAGTAAAATAAGTCCTTTCTTTTGCTATAGCTAATGTGATCTAAATGACATGTTTTGCCATTTGTTTAGGGGTGCATGCCTGACAGCAGCCAGCCTGGAATGACATCTCATTCTGGAGATGCAGGCATGTACCGAGAGGGTCAACAGAAGCTACAGGGTCAGGGTGATGCTTCAATGGGAGGAGGTCAGAGTTCGGTGGAGTCAGTGGATGCGATCTACAGAGCGGTGGTGGACGCCGCCGGCAAAGGCATGCATGTGACCATCACCACCGGCATGAGCGGCAGCACGCAGGCGAGCCCCGTCCCCGCGCTCAGTGCCATGAGTGCCTTCACTGCCTCCATCGGCCAGCCGCTCAGCCTACCTCACGCCGTTAACGCAGTCATACATGCGCCGCGCAGCTCCGAGGGGACAGAGCAGCTTTCCCAGCCTCAGCGCAACCGGCCGCAGCTGCCCAACCACACGCGCAGAAGCTCCGAGCATGGGAAGAACACGCCGGATGGCACGGACGCGCATGAGTATTTCCGCTCGCCCAGCGCTGCCACGCCCCGTCCGCAGTGGGATGAGTCCAACCACGCTCACTGGAGGGGCGAGGAGTTTCTGGAATGTTCCACCCAGGTGCACAGCAGCCCATGCGGTAGCAAAGGAGAGAGAAAAAGCATCATGGACTGTCAGCCAGAGACCCACGAGCCCTCTGACTCTCACAACGATGACAGCGCAAGCCTGCGGTTTAACCACCGCACTGCCAGTGGCATAAGAGAGCGGCTGGAGCCCATGGAGCGATGCGCTCAGCTGAACGGCACGCTGCCTCGTGGCGGGTACGGGGAGCCGCTCACCGGCGATGACCAGTCGCCTGGCTCCTCCACAAGCTTGGAAGGGCCGCTGCTCAAAGACTACACTCACTTCAATGGGCACTTTAACGGACACTGTGCGCCCAGCCCCTCTGACACAAAGAGTCTCAGCAGTGAGGAGGAGCTGCGGCACCCCGACTCACCTTCAGCTGACCTGCTGCACTACAGGCCCAGGGCCTTCAACGTAGGCGAACTGGTCTGGCCAATAAAAGGCTTCCCTCCCTGGCCTAACAAACTGATGGGAGAAGAGCATGGACACAATCCCAGCATGCAACTGTCTGAACAGGCCAAGGTAAGAAAGACTGCCTTGTCCTATCTATATCTCCTTGAAGGTGCATAATGCGAAAGTCAATTTGTTATTATACAAAATGTTAAGGAAACATCATATGCCACTTTTGCTATAGAGCAGCGTGTCCTGTTTCATTGAACATTTCAGTGATGATCTGTGAACTCAATCCTGTCAGTAGCTACGTTTTCATCCACCTATTTTAATGAGAATTTTGGGATATCGTATAAAAATGCAGGATTAAAATGGCAAGATGCACATAGATAAATTAATGTATGTGCTCAATTAAGGTGGATTATTTTTTATTCGATAAGAAGACATGCTCATAAACTACGATGGAAACACATTTACTGAATAAACCCTGATGTGCAACAAAAAACTCATGTGACTCAACAGACGATGTCATTGGAAAACTAGACTAACCAGCGGACCAGTCGCACCGCAGCATCTCAAATGTTGGTTTGGTGGTTCTGAAATGTCTGAGCCAAAGTCTGTCATCAGAATGAATTGGTTTAATACCCTCCCAGAAGTATCACACGATTGCGTTCCCAAACACCAGCATCCGAACGCAAGAGAACATGACAGCGTTTATTGCATTTCGTCTGCCATTTATGATGGAGGAAAAAAGAGCCATAGTTTCTTTCCCGATTGCAGCAACTTCCATTTTTATCACAGATATTTTGCACCAGTTTCCCAGGAAGTGGCGATTTTGTTCTCTTGAACACATGGGATGGAAACGGTGATATTCCAATTGTGCACATAAGTTAAATTCACAGCTTTGGATGGAAACATAGCTAGAGATTGTCTTACATATCAGATCTCGGTGCACTTTTAGATACAAGATTTAAGTTTCAAATCTTCAACAGCAGTAGTACATTTTGCAGATAAGTTCTCTGGATTCTGCTGTACCTGGTGTTGCAGTGACAAATCTCCTGCTGTTTAAACTCTTTTTAGGTGGAACCAGAGCAGCTGAAAACACTAACACAAGACCTTCAGGTGCTGGACAGAGCCAGTAAAAAAAACAGGAAGTAAGTGTCTTGTCTCTCTAATGTAGGGATATGAAAACCCTCATACGCTGGTAAACATCTACAAGTGAGAATGATTAATGGTGTTTCCAATGGTTGTGTAAAACGACCAACAACCATCAACCATCCCTCTGAGATCTGTGGTCCGGCAGACTCACTCAAGCTCATGTTTAAAATACTCACAAATTCTCCCTTTAAATGGGATAATAGTGCAGTCACATTTTTTTTTTTTAAACTTCAATACTCTGTATTTTGTTAAATTATACCTTAAAGTGACCTTCCTCCCATCTGATTTCTAGTGACAGGTTCACATTTTTAAGTTCAATTCACGTTTATTTGTAGTGCTTTTCATAATGCATATCGGTACAAAGCATCTTTACAGAAAATGTATGTTTCAATGATACAGTCATTTGCCAGGGAACAGGAAGTCTTGCGCTAAATTAAGAAATTGCTCTCTCTTTAAACTCCAGAGAGCAATAACAGGTGACTGTCAAGGAAAAAATCCATCAATGGTGAGGTGTTGGAAAAAAAACCATGAGAGGAACCATACTTATCTAGGACCCAGCCTTGTCTAGAAACAAAAAATGTGATATAACAATAATATATAGCTCTAAGATAGTACAAGTTGTATAAATACAGCTTACAGCAAATACAATAACGATTGCAGTATAAGGATAATATTATGGCAGTGTTGTAAGTCCATCTATTTTTGGCGTCATCTGCACCTTTGAGTTTGTGAAGAGGTTGATTCCAATTTAGGATTAATAAGTTCCAATTCCTTGTTTATTTTTTTATCATCATTATTGCTTCATAATTTTATTATTGTTTTCATTTTTCTATCAGCACTTTTAATGCTCATTTATTTTATTAAATGTTCTTTTTTTAATTTTACTTACTGAGCGTTCCTGTTAAAGCCCCAATATACTCACAGTGAAGTTCTTTTTCGCTCTTCGCTTAGGGGTAAAAAGAAGTTTGAAATCAGCAATATACAATATTAGCCACGTTGCCCACACTGCTGAGAGTGACATTTAAATGAATATCTAAATATGTGCTGCATTTTCCTCTCAATAACAAAATAAACAACAAAATGGCAGTCACTCACGTCACATTTATTTATATAGCTCTTTATACAATAGATTGCTTTAAAACAGCAGCTTTACAGTATTAAACATGAAAAAAAAAATGCCATTTTCTCTTTAAATTAGAATTACGACTTCAGTTTGTACTAATAAAGCATCTCTCACTGTGTTTTTACTCGCGTCTGACCTCGACGGACTGAATAGAAAAAATGAACCGAAGAAGATTTACACCTCAAAGAAGTCAGAGCTTGAGAGCCACGCCTATCTATTAAATAATCGCCATGGACCAATCATAGTTTGAAGGTGTTTACAAGCCGGTGTGAACTTTTCCAGGGAGTTCGCTTTGGCAAGCTGTTTCAAACTGCAGTAACAAACGTTTTGAACATGATTTTGTTCGAAATGATGTCAAACCAGTTTGTTCTTCAATTTTGCTTTAAGTATATTTGGGCCTTTAGTTTGGGTCAATGTTTTGTTGTTGTTGTTTTTTGTTTTTTTAAAAGGTACTTTATAAATGCCTCAACTTGTACTGAGGCGTCTCGTGTCGATCTCTCTCACAGGGCGGGAAAGCTGAATCATCATTTAGAAGCTGCGATTCATGAGGCCATGAGTGAGTTGGACAAGATGTCTGGAACTGTGAGTGTCACACACAAACATCACACGGAGCTTCTCATAGGCCTGATCGGCTGAAGGGATGATGCAGTGAATCTGTTGTCTTTCAATCTGCAGGTTCACCAGGATCGTCAAGTCAAACTGCCCAAACCCAAGAGGAGGAAAATCTCCAGATAACAGCAGCGATCAGGCGTCAGTGTCTCTTTCTTTCTCTCTCTTTCTCTTTTTGATCGTGGTGCTACATTCTAGCAGATGGCTCATCGTGGCCCCGCCCTCACCCAGTGACTGACAGGTGCTGGATCAGCCAATTAGAAAAGGCAGCAAATACAACTTGCTGAAGAACTATTTTTTTCTAGTGTACAAGGAAAAATATCAAAAAAGCAAAAAAAAGCAAAAAAAAAAAAAAAAA